>NC_054538.1:30749091-31114091 GCF_017654505.1 Polyodon spathula | reverse complement strand
GGGATACTGCCCTCGTGATCGCACCCAGAGCTTCCCAAATACTCCAATGAGTAAAAGAACAATCAGCAGGAGTCCTCCTAGCACAAAGGTCTCCACCGGTGGCAGATGTGCAGTGCCTGCAAGAAATATGAAGAAGGGTTCAGAGAGTACATTTCATCATTAGCATTTACATTTGTGAAGCAGGTAAACTATTAATTTCCGATAGGTGCCACATTTGGTATATGTTCTTCAAAAGTCATGACAATGGTTCACAAAGACACTCTTCAACTGGCACTGTTAATTAGACTACAGCAGCATATCAATATTGCATACAATACCCTCTCACTGGGCAATGGGTTAGTTACTGCTGGAGTAAAACCAACTCCAAAAGTAGTTGTTCCATTGGGTTACATGAGAGTGGAATTACAGTTCAGTAGCTGATCCCTGATAATCAGTCAATTATGAAATTTAGTTAAAGGTGTTTGAGCTACCTTAGTAAGTTGTATTGATACAGCTTATAGTGCTGGGGTAGGTGCCTATTCGAAATAAATTGTGAAGTTATAAGAACATAAGAAAGTTTACAAACGAGAGGAGGCCATTTGGCCCATCTTGCTCATTTGGTTGTTAGTAGCTTATTGATCCCAGAATCCCATCAAGCAGCTTCTTGAAGGATCCCAGGGTGTCAGCTTCAACAACATTACTGGGGAGTTGATTCCAGACTCTCACAATTCTCTGTGTAAAAAAAGTGCCTCCTATTTTCTGTTCTGAATGCCCCTTTGTCTAATCTCCATTTCTGACCCCTGGTCCTTGTTTCTTTTTTCAGGCTGAAAAAGTCCCTTGGGTCGACACTGTCAATACCTTTTAGAATTCTGAATGCTTGAATTAGGTCGCCATGTAGTCTTCTTTGTTCAAGACTGAACAGATTCAATTCTTTTAGCCTGTCTGCATGTGACATACCTCTTAAATCCGGAATAATTCTGGTCACTCTTCTTTGCACTCTTTCTAGAGCAGCAATACCTTTTTTTATAGCGAGGTGACCAGAACTGCACACAATATTCAAGATGAGGTCTTACTAGTGCATTGTACAGTTTTAACATTACTTCCCTTGATTTAAATTCAACACTTTTCACAATGTATCTGAGCATCTTGTTAGCCTTTTTTATAGCTGCCCCACATTGTCTAGATGAAGACATTTCTGAGTCGTCTGCAAGTTTAACAAGTTTGCTTACTATACCAGAATCTAAATCATTAATGTAGATTAGGAATAACAGAGGACCTAATATTGATCCCTGTGGTACACCACTGGTTACCACACTCCATTCTGAGGTTTTTCCTCTAATCAGTACTTTTTGTTTTCTACATGTTAACCACTCCCTAATCCATGTACATGTGTTTCCTTGCATCCCAACTGCGTTCAGTTTGAGAATTAATCTTTTGTGCTGGACTTTGTCAAAAGATTTCTGGAAATCTAAATAAACCATGTCATATGCTTTGCAATTACCCATTATCGATGTTGCATCCTCAAAAAAATCAAACAAGTTAGTTAGACACGATCTCCCTTTCCTAAAACCATGTTGACTGTCTCCCAGGACCCTGTTACCATATAGGTAATTTTCCATTTTGGATCTTATTATAGTTTCCATAAGCTTGCATATAATAGAAGTCAGGCTTACTGGTCTATAGTTACCTTGTTCAGTTTTGTTTCCCTTTTTGTGGATCGGTATTACGTTTCTCTTCGCCTTTATCTTTAGTTACTCCAGGCTAGGCCTTTTACCAATCCACAATGTTCCTAGTTTTGTGGAAATTGTCTTTTCAGTACCAGTGTCTTTTTAGATCAGACACATCCAATTTACTATAGGATACTATAGTACTATAGGAATTTGTATTTTGGTTGGTTATGAATTGCAGACACAATTGTAAAATATTTAATGATTGTTCTACTTTAACAGACTCCATAATACATTCAAGTCTATTGACATACCTATATTGAAGCACCATAGGAGCCACACTGTTTACAAGATAGCAACTGAGCACTCCATCATAATGAACAGGTCGTCATATTGATATGTTTTACTGGCTTTTTGTTGATTGAATTATTAGTGGAAATCAAAAATGACTGTTGTCCTTTCATGTTTAAGGGGGTGGAAAGATGACTACTTACTTTGACCTGCTTCTCCTTTAGTAGGTATCTTTCTTCTAATAGGACCATAGGAAACTGTGTGAGATGGTACAATGTCTCTTTTTGTCCTTGTCATCACTTCTTCTGAACAGTTCTGTTGATAGATTGCTCACAGTTTTTATATCACATGTGTGATATAGGAACAACCAATCTACTTCCTAGGCATAATGTGTTGCAATGAACCCTTTACTGCATAGAGCACTTAAAAAGGACCCTCATTTCTTGTCACTTGGTGTATTTTTATTATATTGAACTTAAGTATGTATTCAAAGCATCCAGTTATAGTAAAGCAAGACATAATTGAGAATAATAGTACAGTTATATATGGCATAGTTTCATGTCAGTTTAAAAAAGTTGCATAGAAATACTGTATTGTCTAGGTTTACAGGTTAATGAAGGCATGTCAAAGACGACTAAGGTAATGTGCATATGAAATGAAGGAGCATGAACTATGGTGGAAAGCTTACTGGTTGGCAGACCCCCACTTTGTTGTGACATATTTGAACATTGCAGTGCAGAAATACGTCTTTATAGGAGTCGCCCACAAACTTGAACATTTGTATCCGAAACATTGCCTCAGAACTCTCGCCGTTCTTTAGTACTGCTAATGTTTGCTCATTAGTTTCTTCAGGACAGCTGTGAATGAAATACAATTAAATGAAGGCATTCATCTTTGAAAGCATTATCCAGTACTTAAGGCCAGACTTCACTGTTGTCTCTCTGGCTTTGATAATTATGGAATCATTCCAACCCTTCTAACCATCACACAGTTTCAGTGGCAGACAGGGATGAACTCACAAGTTTATTTGATCTGATTTTTATATAGGAATTTCTACTAGCTGTATGTTTAATAGGGAGATTTAATAGGGAGCTGAAAGGCCCGGGCACAGTAAAGGGAAGTGACTTGCCCAAATTCAAACTGAAGACAAATTCGCTGTTTATTTTAGCCTGGTTGTCATTATTCTTTAGTTATCAGTACATGTATTACAGTAACTATACAATTATTATGGATCTATGGCATGTGGACATTTTCTATTTAGAGAAAGGTATCACGTTTATAACTTTATCTATTTTACTGCTATAAACTTTATATACCGCTGGTATTGTGCTACATTATGACTTTTTTTGAAAAGTATATCCTCACAATTTTAAATCGTATTTCTATTTGAATATATTTTGAATATGCTGCAAAATTAAACTTCACTATCTGCGTGGAAAAAAAGTGTTTAAATAGATAGAAGGCTTGAAATCATGCAAGGATAAAATTTGACATGATATTGGAAAAGGATGTTTACCTAACAGCTTGGTAAAAGAAAACTAAAAACTAATTGTAACACACTTTCATCCTGTGACTTTGTAAACAGAAATCGCAATGTACTTCTTGGTTACCCAGTTGCTAGCAGACCCAAAATACCAGACAGTTCTTAAGGACATGTGCAGCTGTTCAGTTTCAAATAATATTGTTGCAACATCATGGTGAACTGACTCTAGTCACAAAGTTGCTGTTCAAACCCAGGGCTGCATGTCAATTCACAGGAGCTTACTATTCACTAACTATATACATGGTTGGACAAACTTCTGCATTTGAACCTTCACTGAATCCAATGTCATTTATCTCTTTAAATGTCAGTTTCACTATTTCTGCTATTTTTAAGTGGCTATAATGGAATAGTGTAGGATTCTTTAGGAATATTGTAGATTTGTACCATGGTATGCACACAGACCTGTCTCTGATGAAAGTGTACTGAATGTTACTGTATGGATCATTTGTTGGAGTAGCCCAGCAACTCTCGAGACGCATTATTAAATGAGCTGGTACCTGCAAGGCAATAGAAAAGAAAAAAAGGGTTAAACCCTATAAGTTTTATTGCATAGCATCAAGCAGCCTTGCCATAAGCAGGTTGAATCTAAAATTACAGGCATGGAATTTTAACAAACTGCAGTGTACTATGGAAGAATTACTATTAAAAATGGCAGAGGGTTGACTGTCAGTGTATTCAGTAGTGATTATCAATGTGTTTAGTAGTATTGTAATTTACCTACATAACAAAACAACACATGGCAATAACAAGCCAGATGCTAAAAATGCATATACAGTACAGCTTCTTTCAAGAGGAGTGATATTTAAAAACATAATGACCTGACAGTAATGCGAGCCCCATCTACCAAAAAAAAATCACACTGCATAAGCCTCACAGGTGCAGTTTTAAAGAAAACCGTGTTGTATATGGTACCATACAAGGTCTCAGTTTGTATGCCTTTATTTAAGGTATTATGTTATTCTTGTACTTCCTAGGTCATTTCATCTCAGAAAAACTGATGACCTTGAATTTGTGTAGTGTTTTTATGAAAATACATGTTTGTTAAAATTTCTTTCAAAGCTGCACATGTGATACCAGCATAGCAAATGGCACGGCAGGTATAATTTATGGAATTATTTCATTAGCTATAAATAGGGCTGGGATTTAGTCACGGTGGTCGCAGATTTCACGGATTCCGTGACTTTTGATGGTGTCCGCGATTTTTGCTGATGTGCATGACTTGCGAGGATGTAGGTAAATTGTGTTCAATCTGTATGGGATTTTATTGGAAAGTGTTTCTTATTAACATTAAATTTCGTATTTGAAAAAAATGCATTTATCATTTATTAATTCAAATAAATAATTACATATTGAAACTAGCTCCAACTTCGTACTTTGATGTCCTGTTTTATTTATTTATTTATTTATTTATTTTTGGGTCGAACTAAGCTCTTCGATTAAATACTTCTTGGAAGTTATGTTAACAGTTCGTAAATTCTGTGTGTGTGTGTGTGTGTGTCTGTGTGTGTTTGTGTGTTTGTGCTATACTAACTGCCAGCATTCGGTGCGGGACATACATTGAAGAGTTTTCTCTTTTTAATTGAAATGATTGTTCCACTTGTTGTTTAACTGTTGCATGGTTACACTTAATTTAATGTACATGTCTCTTGTCTGCCCCACACCCTCTTTGTTATCCTTGTTATTTAAAATAAAAGCTTGAAGCTAAAGTGCCCACTCAACCCTGATCTTTAAATCTTTAAAGACTATGACAAAAACTAGCTGAAGATCTAGATCATATCTAAACTTGGGGTAAATGGATACAAGAGGACATGGCTGATAAAGCCGGTGGGAGCTATTAGTATTCTCAAGGAGCCGGGCTTTCCTTGTCACATTCAGCAGCTGCAGTTTTCAAAGTGAGCTACAGTATATCTTCCCAGTGAAGGGAAATATCAGCAGCCTTAATGGCAAGCTCCAGATCCCATCTCCAGTTTTCAGACCGCAAGCAGTTTAAAGCAGTTTAAAGTTCACCAGAATCCATTTTCTCACACAACTAAAATTTGATCTCACACTCAAAACTAGGTACCAGTTTTAAAACTTGACAGGCATTCCATTTTCCATGCCAAACTGTACATTACAAGGGTGAGGGCAATTTGCTTATAGTGGTAAATATACCCCTATGACTTCGGACACCCTAAAACGTCAGCTCTACAACTGGCCATGCTTAGGCAAGCTGACCATTAGTGAAGATGCTGCCCCATACATGGAAACCTTTTAAAAATAATACTGAATATCTTATTATTGCAGACCCAACCTTAACTAGGGTCAAAACCAGTTCCCAGATCTAAAGGTTCTATGTTAACTACTATTGTATTAAGCTGGTCCTACTGTGTATACAGTGAGAATGCTTTAAAAAAAAAAAAAATAGAGTGCCAATTATTCTAGTCCTGATTTTCTCCCCAAATTAGAATGTCCAATTACATACCCTCACCCAACAGGAGAGCTGGAGGTTCAATGGGCCTCCAATCCCACAACTAAGCCAATTTCCTGTTTACACCCAGGAACTCAAGAAAGGATGTCAGTGAGCTACAAGCCCTGCAGGTCACCTGTGTTGCTTTCTTCCTCTTGTTTACAGTGATTGTGTATATTATTTTCCTTTTCCACATCTTGGTCAATTCACAAATTTAAAGCAACATATGCCTCAACAGAGATATTAGAAATATGTCTAACTATTTGCCTACCCATTACAGCACTATGCTCTAGTGGATTTATAAGGGGGACCTTTCATAGTCTTAAAAATGGACCAGAATATGATGACTGGAACAGAAAATGACATAAAAAGTGAATCTAAACATCAAGCAGAATACATTAATGTAATTTAACTGCAATAGTGATACCCATACTCAAATTGCTCTTTGGTTTACAGAAGAGGTCATACCATGTAGACGTTTACATAAATGTTGTCTTCCAATGCTAGGAAAGGAACATCTGTCCATTTGTCTTCAAAACCCTCATCCTTGTAGAGCATCATTGAAACAGAAAAGTTGCCATCTTCAGTGCTGAGTGTAATTGTCCTGCACAACATACATGTATTTCATTAATACACAGAAAACCTTCTCTTGCAGTATATATATATATATATATATATATATATATATATATATATATATATATATATATATATATATATATATATATATATATATAGTATATCCCTTGAAATACTTTTTACGGTTGAAAAAGTGCCAGTTTTGTAAACAGTTTTTTTAACATTCAAAGAAAATCAGGATGACATATTTACATAAGGATCCAGATTCCTGTGTCTAGACCACTAGTACAACAGGATCAAATCTTAATTTGAGAAGTTAAAAATTAAATAAAAATTTATTTTGTCAAAATACAAAGACTTGTTTGACAGGGAATTGTATATAAGAATAACAATAATATATTAATATATAATTATAATAATACTTATTATTATTAATGTATAATAATAATAATAATAATAATAATAATTTGCAAATTGGGGCCATTTCATCAAAAATGAATACAATACTGCTTACCTTAGTTCTGTAACAAGGAGAAACTTATTACCGTATATCAACATTTATCATGTTGTTGCCATTAGTTTGCTTGACCATGTAGTTGGCAGGGTAGCGGCACACAAACGTGATGTTGATGTAGGTTCTTGTAATGACGTCTGTGTTATTATTGTGTATGTTGTTTATAAACATGATGTGGGTGTCATCAGAAGCCTGAAGTGTAGAGAAAGTACATTGAAATGACATGTTTATGTTTTTATTTTTTTCTTCTTCACTGTTCTATTACCTTGTTACAGTAGTGGTTCATATTACAATCACTAAAATACTGCTGAGAATTTACTTTTTTTTTTGCGTGAGTAAATCATCTGGTGATTAATTAAAAGGGCCCGGAGAAAATTACGATTTCACAGACTGTGCGGAAATCGTGAAATTAGCTCAACACTGCAATTTTTTCTATTTTATTTTTCTATTATATATATATTATATATATATATATATATATATATATATATATATATATATATATATAGTTATTTCATATAAAACACACCTTAACTATAAGCTCTGCAGTTACAGTACATGCATATTGCGCTATTCTGTATGTATAGTGCTGCTTAGAAAAGTCACGTGACTTCATAAGGTCAAGATATATTTTCAAACTTTTGACAGGTAGTAGAACAACATTATAGGACACAAAAGCAAGCACAGTAACATTAGCTCAGACCGACGCTCTAGCTGAGGTAATCCAATTCGGGTCTTCTAGTTTTGCCCAGGCTGGTATGTGGAGGTATGTGGTATGTGTACGTGACATGTGTATTACTGCTTGAAACAAAGACAACTTGTCGTCCCACAAAGTCAAGTTAACCTTTTATACGCTTTACAAGGAATGCTCTGGCATTCTAAGTAAGAAATTCAAAGATACTTAAGACTGCTTGGGGCCCAGATTTACATCTTGTAAAAAGAAAACGATCATCCTTGCAATGTGGTCACAGCACGAGAGGAGCTGGAAAAGATACAGCAACTGCAAACATGGACATTGACATACGGTCGGCCTATTCACAGCCCTCGAAAACACAGCTATAATTTCCATATAAATCCAGATAATTTAGTGCCATGAGACATTTGCTCCTTAACAGTGTTCTGAAGGAGTACTCATCGAATGAATGTAGAAGAAAAACAAGACACCCTCTCTTTCAAAGAAGAAATAGTCTATCCACGTATTAACATATACTTCATAATAGTGAATGATCCCCATTAAGCTTTACGGAAGACACTTCTCCAGTCATTGTTAAGCAAAGTGGCTTCATGAGTCATGAATCATTGTCACACATTCTCTATTATGTCTTTTAGAGGTTTAATTTATTTTGAGCATTTAGCAACTAATCAAAAGGTTAATGCTTTTGCAATATACTCCACAGCAGCGCAATCACTAGTTGTGAAATTCATTAATTTAATATCGTGTTATTTAATGCCATTGAGGTCATGGCAGAAGAGAAATAATAAAACAAGATCATTAGTTCATTTGCATTTAAATGTCAATGTTGTGATAGCCACAGGGACTTATGTGGTTATAAAGGGATGTTGTAAAATGTTCATTAACTTCAATTATTATTCACTTCTGTTTCAATGCCACTGATTTAAAATACTGCATTCATCAATACAATGATGGCTACACATTGAAACTTAGGGTGATCTAGAGTTGAAGAGAAGTTGATGAGTCATTTTAGCCATGGAAACATCAGACATTTTAAACTTCTATGAACTGCCTTTTTCAGAATGTTTATTGATTCATGTCTTGTTGGTTTATCAGACAAAGGGCATTCAATGAGTATACAGTACAGCTAACTTACAAACAGAGGAAACTAAGAGTAAGAGGCAAGCACCGTACCGTGATGGTTCCACAGTCTGACAGGTTGGTTTTAATTGAGAATACATAGGAGTTCTCTGTTTCCATTCCTCGACATTCAGGATCATTAAGGTGTAAATCCCAAATCTAAAGAGAAAGAAAAACAATAAAGATTGGGGCAAGCATTTTATAAACATGCCATTGTGTTTCAAAAACGCAATCATAATCTAAAAGACAGCTAGTAAGACTAAACAATCTTCTTCATCTCTACCTTGCTTGCTACGCCACTGCTTCTCAGTGGAGATTCTTGGTATACATTATCACTAGTTAGTAGAAATAGTACATGTCACGATTAAACTTGACAGTGCTTGGTACACTGTATTGCATGCATACACTCTGGACACATGATCTTGCTGTACAAATCAAAGGAACAGGACACTTTTCAGTGGAATAAAATATTTTATTAATAGTATAAAACAAGAAACTACTCAGACCTTTTATTTAACAGGCCCTTCCTGCAAAATAGTTGTTCTAGTTTTATAACTAACTTTATCTCTGAAGATCACTGTCCTTTGCAATTGCAAAGGTTTACTTTACCACTGGTCTGATGTCATTTGTCAGTGTGTACGTTGTTCCATAGTTTTAGAGTAGTCTGTTGCAGTCGAAGGAGCCCTGGTACAATATGTACTGTGGGGTCCATCTCCTGTCAGCTTAGCTCGCAATGACTACCATGCTGGTAAAGTATAAGATTGAATTGGCCACATTTCTCCTTGCGTGCTGGGTGCACAGACTCCACACTGTTTGAACTCTAACATTCGGTACTGTGTGAAAAATGAATAATATACATTCATTATGCACAAAATAAGACATTCTGTTCCTTACTTTTAGTAACAGGTAAGTGATACTGATTGTACTGGCTTAATTAATCTTTTTTATTTAAGTTTTAAGATAGTGAAAGTTTTTACTTACATAGACTGGAGGAACTTTGTTGAGAAAGAAGGCACTAGGTATCTCCACTTCCATAAGGTCTTTGGTACAAATGACAGTCTCATTGATTTCTAGAGGAATAAGAAATAAAAAAAAAAAAACTGCACAACACTGATTATGCAGTTCCCTTTTATCATTTAATATAGTACACATTTTACCCAAATATACCGGTAGCTATATAACTTTCTTTAGCTTTAGTTTCCACTTATCACCTGAACAACTGACCTTTGTATAGTATATACACACATTCAGAGGATCCTATAAAAAACTTTGTTGTACTTTTTTTATATAGACCAGCACAGCTTATATTATTATACAGGACACCTGGCTTCCAAGTCTCCCCTATTCTATACATTTTGATGGCACTCAAACAGACACACTTGGGACTTGCTTATTTACTAGCCCTTTACCCCTGGGAACAGGGGTTCAAATCCACCTTTGGCATAATTAGCAGTCTCTGAGTGTGGCTCAGTATTGACAGTGCCACTGATAGCTCTTACTATAAACAGTCAATGACAAAGGTCTATAACATGGGGTTTTGCTTACAAGTCTTCAGTATGTTGTTTTAGCATAATGAGATGTGATAAGTGGGGCTACATAGGACTCTATACAAGTGGGAACAATAACAATGTGGCAATAGACAAGTTCATTTCTGCAAATACACCCATTGAAAAAAACAATCTGCCATCTGTTGGCAAAATTCCTGTCTTCCTCACTGTTACTATTTAAGCAAATAAATAAACAAATTACCAATGCACTCTGGGAAAGCAGTCAGCACACCTGAACAGGACACTTTCTTAAACCTAAGCCTACATACTTAAATTAACAATGCTAGATTATGACATGCCAGTGTGATTAACAGATCTTTGCCAGACTGAGTGCCTGTTTATGATCCCAGTCTCATGCAACCCTGGGTATCTTTATGTCTCTTTGTCCTGGGTTTATTGCTGCTGCCTGCAAGTCACCCCTGGAAACGAGACGGAGCATCTTAAATAGATTTTCTAGTTTAATCATTGTGACCAAATAACTGGGGAAAAAACAGTCGACTGCAGTTACCGATAACAGCAAATACATCTGATGCAAGACTATTTAAACCATTTAACTATCACTGATTATAAGAACCATTAGAGCACATGTAAGGTCATTTCTAATAAAGCCATATTTAATACTATGCATGTCACTATCACTTTTGTGTCAAATGATTTAAATGTTTATTAAACTAGATTAGAATTCACATGTAACAGTAGCAGTGCTTTTCCTCTGCTGTTCTAGGTTTAATTTGTTTAGCTGTTGATTAACATTTGTTTGTTTAGGACACAATATATACATTTACATTAATGAAAAATGACTAAATTGACTCATGTCTAATTCACTTACCCTCCTCAGGTTCAAGATAGAATGAAGTTGAAGAACCTATCAATAAAGTTAACAAGGACCATGCAAGCGCCAAGCCCAAAAGAGCCATTGTTAAAAAAAGTCCAAATCCACTATCAGTTTAATCCCTGCTTGATCTTTTTACAATAAGATTTGCTGTATGTACTGTGGATGATGTACAGAATGTGGCTGTGTTATCCTCTTCCTCCCTCTACAAATATTGTAGTGATGGGACCAGAGCCTCTCTCCAGCCCTAAAGCACCAGCTTGAATGATGTCCAAATCAACAATGGGATTCCTAACATGAATAGAGGACAGCCACAAGAGTCCAAGGTAACACAAAACACTAAAAATCAGAATTGCCCCCCACAGTAAACTTCAACAAAAAAGCTATTTTTTTTCCCAAACAAGTCATCCATGCAAACTTTACACAAGAAGAGTACTGGTTTAGTCATTCATTGTGTGTGTTTCACAGTTCTTATCGGAACACAATAATAAAATGTAAAGG
Source organism: Polyodon spathula (assembly GCF_017654505.1). NCBI lineage: Eukaryota > Metazoa > Chordata > Actinopteri > Acipenseriformes > Polyodontidae > Polyodon > Polyodon spathula. The sequence continues at coordinate 31,102,379 of NC_054538.1, read as the reverse complement.
GTTTGTAGTTAGGGTTTGTTTTGGCGGGAATCCCTATGATCCTTAAGTTCATTAGAAATGCTGCAGTCGGATCAAGGGCACTAAACAAACCGTTATGTCTAGTTCAAATGCACCAAAATTATTAGTAACATACAAATGTTTGTTTAACGTATTTTACTTGAAAAGTTTTAAAATTGCACTTTAATAAAGCAAAAACTAAAGTGACTGTATTATTTGTAGCACATACACATGACTGGTTACTGATTATGTTCTGACTATAGGGCAACTATAAGCACATACTGTGGAAGCTAAGGTGTCATTTCTACATAATTACAAAAAAAATGCTTGAAGCAATTGTTTTCATTTAAATGCAGCACTACACAGCTTTAAACGTTGTTATTTGTATTTATGAAAAGTACAATCAGTTCCGATTTCACCGTTATACACAGCACGGCATGGAGATGCAATGATTTCAGTGTTTTATATACTGTATAATGGGTCATCTTTATTGTTATGTCTCATGTAGCACCGTGTTATAAAGCATAGCAAAACATAGGTAAGCATTGTAAAGACCAATGAGGTATGGTAAAGCATATTAATAAACATGAAAAACGAGGGAAACTACAGTAAATGCACACAGTAGTGGAACCATGTGGAAAAACATGGTAAAACTGCAAAAATAATGTGCAAAAATACAGTGGTAAACTTTTGGTATATGTATACAATCCCTTATTGTTACAGTATATTCTCAGAAATTGCTTTACAATGCCTCTTTTTTATCTCGAACGTGCAAGGATGCACCAGTAGAAGGACTGTACATATAAACAACCTGATTTCTCATTGTGTGGATTATCATAAATGACTTGGAGGTGGCAGTCATGTGGAGGTCAATGATCACACAGCTTGTTTATAAGGGATTTATCAACTGGAAATAGAAAGGTAAAAATAGAAGAGGTCATAGCAAAGGCCTTGGTTTGAAAACATTTTCCTCTCATTGGAGAAAGTTAACATTTTCATCATTGGTTATAAGAATGTGTTCATTAACTAGGTTGTGTGCTGAAGAAAACTCAAGACAAAGCTATACTGTGATATGGCTTGTAACCAGGAGCTACCTGGCTCAAATCCCAGCTCAGCCACTGACTCATTGCGTGACCCCTAGCAAGTCACTTAACCTCCTTGTGCTCCGTCTTTCGGGTGAGATGTTCTTGTAAGTGACTCTGCAGCTGATGCACAGTTCAAACACCCTAGTCTTGTATCTTGTAAAGCACTTTGTGATGGTGGTCCACTATGAAAGGTGCTATATAAAAATAAAGATTATTATTATTATTATTATTATTATTATTATATTGGGTCTATTTAATTGTTTTAAGCAGTGACAGATCAAGGCTTTGTGGTAATGCTTTTTACATACGTAAAAAAAAAAAAAAACTTGGTACAGCTGGAAAGTGAAATTTTCAGATAGGCACCTCAATTTGAAACCTAGCTTTCAGGAATTCAATAAGGTTATCTCTTAAAGCCATTCATCCTCATGTCAACACAGGCAAGGGTTTGAAATGCCAAATGTAGACTGCCATTAATTCTTATTTGCAGAAACCTGATTTTCTTTATTTTTGTCTTCCCCTTTTTATGACTCGTCTTTATTGGAAAGGTTTTATTGACAATTACTCATGTTTTCTTTGTCTTGCAAATACAACAAGCCCAAATGTTAAAGCCAAATGTTAAAGTCAATTGTCAATTATTCCTGGCAAAACTCTAAAAGAATCCATTATACATCCACTGAACTAAAGACACTTTATATGGCATGTGGCAGCGTCAATGACTTGTTCCCAAAAGGTGTTTCAGGTGACATGGCTGAGCAAGAAATAGCTCTGTAATAAAACTTTACGACATACAGTAAATTACACCAAATAATACTGGTAATATAAAATAAAAAAAACAACTAATATAGTGTGTGTGTGTGTGTGTGTGTGTGTGTGTGTGTGTGTGTGTGTGTGTGTGTGTGTGTGTGTGTGTGTGTGTGTGTGTGTGTGTGTGTGTGTGTGTGTGTGTGTGTGTATATATATATATAACATTAAGAGAATAAATAATGAAAAGAGGATGAAAATCCTCCTTTTTGATCAAATGCAATAAGAAACTATTGATTTATTTGGAGCCATTTTGTACATGAGCTAATATACAATTTAAAAGTTCCTTAGGAACTGGCATCAATCAGCAAATCTGGCCAAACAGAGATTTAGTGCACTATAGTTAAGGTCTACACTTAGTATTTAAATGTACATTCACACTAACCTAAAGGTTTTGGGGCACAGTGTGTTCAAATAGAAGATAGTGTGAAAAAAAAATAAACAAGTATTATTTGAGTACTTTTGCTCTTGTACGGTATAACAAGGAAGAGAAAAAGATGGGGTCTATTGAAATGAAATAAACATTGCAAAATCACTCCTGACATTTCAACACAGTATCATCCTGCTGGGGTTTTCCACCAGCACTGACTTACTGACCTCCTTATTACCATCATTAAAGATAATAAAATACAGTTGAATGATTTCAGTAAATTGGACATGTATTGCATGACTATTATTTGGTGTCAAGTTGAGAGTGTATTTCTTGTACATTCTGCTTTATTAGGGTCTGTCATAGAAAGAGTGTAACTTGATTAGAGGTAGCCACCGACCATTTATCAACACATAATGTCATTGAATCTAAATAAAAAAGACAGAAAACCTGATATTAGCGTGCTTAATCTGGCTATACAGAAACTGTCATGGTTTAAATAGTTAGAATACTGTGCCATTGACACGAGTGTGAGCGCTACACTCTCAGTCAAATATTAAGTGTATAGTATAATACAGTCCAATGGGTATGTGTACTGCATTTATACTACTTGGGGATTTATCTCTCCTTTCCAAATGACCCTCAGGATTGTAATCACATAACTATGTCGTCTAGATTACACCGGTTTCCTTAACTCATTGGCCAAATGTAACAAAGTCCGGTTCACATTTCTTTACTACCTGGCACCTGCCTTATATTTAGGAGCTGGGTCCTTAAGTATTGTCTGTTGGAGAAATCTAAGAACACCTCTGGGTGCTATATTATATTATCTACAAGACGTAACCTGACACCTTCACAACGGCTATTGCTTTTAGTCAAGATAATAGAAACATTAGGAAATGTACATATGAGAGGTCATTCGGCCCATCTAAGATTGTTCAGTTCCGAGTAGCTAACTAGTCTCAAAACCTGGGGCTTAAAGGATCAAAGTGATGCCTCAACAACATGATTAGTTAACCCATTCCATATCCTCACCACTCTTTATGTGAGGAAGTGCCTTTGGTCCTGGATTATGTGCTGTGCTTAGGGTTAACTATGCCAGTGCCTTTAAAAAATGTAAACTTATGTTCCAGTTATACCCGTTATTTAGTATTTGTTCTAGCTTTGTGACCAGTGTTTAACACTTAACATTTTGTTGACAATGGATTTAATTTGCCATGTATTTTTTAATTATGGTCTGATTGTTGTCTTTATAGGAATGATGTGCATGCTACTAGAACAGCCCTAGCAGTAAATGAAGACGCTTGAAGAAGGCAGTCCAAGATTTATTGTTATGGCTGGGTTAGAGGAGTGTCTTATGAAAGGAGTAAATCTATACATTGAATCCTGGCACACTCCAAAAACAACAATAAATATAACAGACAGTGCAAAAATGATAAAGTGCTCATTTAAAATCAAAACACTATTTAAACCTTTAGAAAAATATACAGGACAAAAACAGAAATGTGTCACTTGATGAAAACAATTTTTTAACACTGCCATACTGCAGTTATTGTAAAGGTCTTCCTTAAAACAAGTTATCTTATTCTATAGTCTTTCCTTTAAGATGTAAAGTCTGTATTGAGTCATTTTTATGAATATTGTCACAGAGACGGCCGAAGTGGGCGGCGTCAGAACCAGGAAAGGTAATGAAATACACAAAACACAGGACGGATGAAATGAAGTGATGAAGACGCCTGTTGGCGCCGGTTTAATACAAAATAAAAGGTTTACACAAACACGAAAAACACAGGACACGGCACTCTACGCCAAAATAAATAGACAAACAAAAACAGACTAAACTTAACAAAACGGTGCACGCACAGACACTGACAAACACGGTGAGCGGATACTTTCCCCTATTATTATTACTGCTACTGCTACTGCTACTGCTTATTTTCTCCGTCTCCAATCCCGTTCTCCGCTCACCGAACACCCAACCCCCAGTATGTGACAACGTGCATCTATATATACTATTGTGCTGGGATTCAATTACCAATTAATTATTCACTTGAATCCCAGCACGTGAATTAATAAAGTGCAATTCCCCGTGCTCACATATTACTACATTTTACTTGCACGTGAAGTGCTGTGCAATCCTCGTGCCTAAATACACATATACATTTTTAAACACTCGTGTTACACAGACCCGTTTATATCCCGTGTACCAATGTCTATACACCAACATTTAAACACACCACACGCAACACATAACAGATAATATACACAGGGGCGGGCACTTTGTTACATATACCCCCCTTGTGCAAAGCACACATGGCCTCAATGGCCACCTCCCCCCTTAAAAGCCCAAAAGTCCCGCCCAAAGTCCTTGGCCAGGACCAGAGGCTTCCAGGGGCCCACAGGTCGTAATGCTGTCAGCAGGGTAGCATTCTCCTGCCAGGGTAGTCCTAGCAGCGGAAAGGCTGCTTGGGGTGTGGTCTCCTGACCTTCCCCCTCCTTCGGCGCCGGCAGCTCCCCTTGGTGGGGCTTCAACCACCGTTCTTCCTGCAGGGAAGAAACTGCAGAGGGAGCAGGTCTCCGGACCTCCCCCACGATCTCCGGCGGAGAAACTGCTGCTGGGGTTGGCGGTCTCCAGACCTCCTCCCCCTCCTCCGGCAGCGAAACTGCTGCTGGGGTTGGCGGTCTCCAGACCTCCTCCCCCTCCTCCGGCAGCGAAACTGCTGCTGGGGTTGGCGGTCTCCAGACCTCCTCCCCCTCCTCCGGCAGCGAAACTGCTGCTGGGGTTGGCGGTCTCCAGACCTCCTCCCCCTCCTCCGGCAGCAAAACTGCTGCTGGGGTTGGCGGTCTCCAGACCTCCTCCCCCTTCTTCGTGGCCGGCAGCTCCCCTTCGTGGGGTTCCGGCCACAGTACTTCCGGCTGTGATGCGGAGCGGCGGGCAACCCCAGGCGATGCAGAGCGGCGGGCAACCCCATGCAGAGCGGCGGGCAACCCCAGGCGATGCAGAGCGGCGGGCAACCCCAGGCGATGCAGAGCGGCGGGCAACCCCAGGCGATGCAGAGCGGCGGGCAACCCCAGGCGATGCAGAGCGGCGGGCAACCCCAGGCGATGCAGAGCGGCGGGCAACCCCAGGCGATGCAGAGCGGCGGGCAACCCCAGGCGATGCAGAGGCATCCTTGGGCGAAGCGAGGCTGGCATCCTTGGGCGAAGCGAGGCTGGCATCCTTGGGCGAAGCGAGGCTGGCATCCTTGGGCGAAGCGAGGCTGGCATCCTTGGGCGAAGCGAGGCTGGCATCCTTGGGCGAAGCGAGGCTGGCATCCTTGGGCGAAGCGAGGCTGGCATCCTTGGGCGAAGCGAGGCTGGCAGTCAGGACAAGCTGGGGTGCGGGTGTTGGCCCTCTTTTCGGCCACTGCAGCCGGGAGGTTCTTCCCCGTGCTTCCCTCAGCAGCCTATGCAAGGGCTGCTGAGGACCGCCAGCATCTAGTCCTGGCCCTTGTGGTGCAGGGAGAGGCAGCTCCTGCTCCTCTCCCCCTGATGGAGGTGGAGGCAGAGGAAGCTCCAGCTCCTCTCCTCGTGATGGTGGGGGAAGTGATACCAGCAGGCATTCACCCTCTGCTGGTGGGGGAAGTGATACCAGCAGGCATTCACCCTCTGCTGGTGGGGGAAGTGATACCAGCAGGCATTCACCCTCTGCTGGTGGGGGAAGTGATACCAGCAGGCATTCACCCTCTGCTGGTGGACAGGGACCCAGCAGGCATTCACCCTCTGCTGGTGGACAGGGACCCAGCAGGCATTCACCCTCTGCTGGTGGACAGGGACCCAGCAGGCATTCACCCTCTGCTGGTGGGGGAAGTGATACCAGCAGGCATTCACCCTCTGCTGGTGGACAGGGACCCAGCAGGCATTCACCCTCTGCTGGTGGACAGGGACCCAGCAGGCATTCACCCTCTGCTGGTGGGGGAAGTGATACCAGCAGGCATTCACCCTCTGCTGGTGGACAGGGACCCAGCAGGCATTCACCCTCTGCTGGTGGAAAGGGACCCAGCAGGCATTCACCCTCTGCTGGTGGCGGAGGCAGAGGCAGCTCCTGCTGCTCTGCCCCCTGCCGGTGGAGGTGGCGGAGGCAGAGGCAGCTCCTGCTGCTCTCCTCCTGCCGGTGGAGGTGGCGGAGGCAGAGGCAGCTCCTGCTGCTCTGCGCCTGCCGGTGGAGGTGGCGGAGGCAGAGGCAGCTCCTGCTGCTCTCCCCCTGCCGGTGGAGGTGGCGGAGGCAGAGGCAGCTCCTGCTGCTCTGCGCCTGCCGGTGGAGGTGGCGGAGGCAGAGGCAGCTCCTGCTGCTCTGCTCCTGCCGGTGGAGGTGGCGGAGGCAGAGGCAGCTCCTGCTGCTCTGCGCCTGCCGGTGGAGGTGGCGGAGGCAGAGGCAGCTCCTGCTGCTCTGCGCCTGCCGGTGGAGGTGGCGGAGGCAGAGGCAGCTCCTGCTGCTCTGCGCCTGCCGGTGGAGGTGGCGGAGGCAGAGGCAGCTCCTGCTGCTCTGCGCCTGCCGGTGGAGGTGGCGGAGGCAGAGGCAGCTCCTGCTGCTCTGCTCCTGCCGGTGGAGGTGGCGGAGGCAGAGGCAGCTCCTGCTGCTCTGCGCCTGCCCATGGAGGTAGGAGCGGCGTGTAGTCTCCTGGTGGTGGAGGTGGGAGCGGCGTGTAGTCTCCCCTTGTTACAGGGGACTGGTGCGGCTCTCCCTCACTTGCAGGGGACTGGTGCGGCTGTGGAGACAGCGGTGGGACCTCTGCCTTCCTCTTCCCCTTTCCCCTTCTCTGCCACCTCCTCACCTTCCTCTCCTGCGGCAGTTCCTCCTCTCCCTCCTGGTAGGGGCAGCGGAAGGGACAATTGGCAAAGAGATGGTCCTGGTTGCAGAGGAGGCACCCCGGCAAGGACTGGTTACATCGCCGGGGATGTCTGGCCCTTAGGCGGCACTCCTCCTCCCTGTCCCTCACCTCTTTATCGTCTTTCCTGCTTCTCCCCATTTCTTTCTTTTTTTTTTTTTTTTTTGTAATCCAAAGACGCCCCTTTTTTTTTTTTTTTTTTTTCTCCCACACAAAAAAAAAAAAACCTCTCCTGGTCTGACGCTTGGAGGCGCTGTTAAATCCCACGCAGGACACCACGTGTCACAGAGACGGCCGAAGTGGGCGGCGTCAGAACCAGGAAAGGTAATGAAATACACAAAACACAGGACGGATGAAATGAAATGATGAAGACGCCTGTTGGCGCCGGTTTAATACAAAATAAAAGGTTTACACAAACACGAAAAACACAGGACACGGCACTCTACGCCAAAATAAATAGACAAACAAAAACAGACTAAACTTAACAAAACGGTGCACGCACAGACACTGACAAACACGGTGAGCGGATACTTTCCCCTATTATTATTACTGCTACTGCTACTGCTACTGCTACTGCTACTGCTACTGCTACTGCTACTGCTACTGCTACTGCTACTGCTACTGCTACTGCTTATTTTCTCCGTCTCCAATCCCGTTCTCCGCTCACCGAACACCCAACCCCAGTATGTGACAACGTGCATCTATATATACTATTGTGCTGGGATTCAATTACCAATTAATTATTCACTTGAATCCCAGCACGTGAATTAATAAAGTGCAATTCCCCGTGCTCACATATTACTACATTTTACTTGCACGTGAAGTGCTGTGCAATCCTCGTGCCTAAATACACATATACATTTTAAACACTCGTGTTACACAGACCCGTTTATATCCCGTGTACCAATGACTATACACCAACATTTAAACACACCACACGCAACACATAACAGATAATATACACAGGGGCGGGCACTTTGTTACAATATACTAAAGGTAATTGTGCATGGTATGTACCTATTTTTCTAAGTAATACTGGGTTGCTAAATTAAATTCATAGATTTCCTGAAAAGTGGCACAAACTGGCATTTTGTAAAAAAAAAACAAAAAAAAAAAACAACAACAACCACATTCCCATTTGTAAAGTGCATGATTATTGCTGCTACTTCAGCTCAGAGTTTGTTTGTAGAATTTAGATTACCTGAAGTGTAAGATTTTGGGGTTTTTTGTGTCATGTTGCTATGGGATATTAATGTCTGCGCAGCATAAATTAAACCAAAACATCTGGATGCATGCTTCTGGAAACCATTTAAAACTTTACATTTTGGGTGAAATGTGTCTGAAACCAGACACAAAATGGATGCAACTATAATGAAACACGCACTTTCTGCTTTTTGTAAAAGGCCATTACACACCAAATGCAATTTTTTTTGGCAGGGGGGCAACAAAATACTTTCGCAGCGTCATGACCATACATACACGAAGCGACACAGATGCGATGTGACAGATTGGAAAACTGCCAGTTCTATACAACTATTAAAACTGCTATTGACAAAACTATTAACAAGACTGGTACATATCTGTCAACATAACATGGAAATTATGAGTGCCTACTTTGATGGTACACCCACCCCTCATTATATCGCCCCTCGCTGTACTGCAGATTCGGCTATATCGCGGTCCTAGAGTTGGCTACCCATTTTTACTGTCGAACTGCGCATGCCTTGGCTGACATATACATAGGCAAATTAATCTAGAATTACTGTTCGTTTTATTTCGTACTGCACACCACAAAAATATACAAAACAGGGCAGTGACGTCCGCTCCCTGGGCCCGGACACCCGCAGTATATCAAGTGGATGGTGTACTTCAATACATATGGCAACAAATCATACTAACCAGGCTTTGAAATGGACTGCCATGCATTCTCTTTCAAATATGTATCATTATAATTTTTTGTCATAAAACCCTGGGTATTTTTCCAAGGCAAGTTTTATTTTTTACCTCTGTCATTTTGGATACTGCTTCACCCTGCTGGACCAGGTGCGTTGAAGCTGTTCTCTGGTTGCTCAATTCCCCAGTTGTTGACGCGTGACAAAACTGCTATTTAAAATAATAATAATAAAAAAAATAGGGTCAGGATAAATAATATATATATATATATATATATATATATATATATATATATATATATATATATATACACACACACATGTATTTGTTCCTATTTGTGCTAAATAAACACGTATTTCATGTATTTAACATGTATTCAATGTTTTTTTTTTATTTCATCACACGTTAGTCAAAAGTAAACTTTTTTTTTTTTTTTTAACAGTACCTTTTCAAACAACTACAGCAGGAATATGCTTACATTTGGATGTAAACATGTATTCCTTGTCCGATGTAAAAAAAAAAAAAAAATATGCACACTAAAATTACATTGTTTAAATAAATGTTCTGTTTATAAATTGGGAATTTTACAACAATATCCTTATCGTTAATGTCTACTAAAGCCCAGCTGGGGTTTTAGTATTACGAGATGTACATTAAATATCCTAATTCTGTATTGAACTTTGTGGGATACATACTAGACTGTCCTGTAACACAGAATTATTTCAGTGTGATCAAGAATTCTTCAAGTAACTCATAAAAAAGTACCCTATACCTTATGTGTTACTTTTGCTGGTAAAATATATTTATAAACAATCTGGCCTGTATACACCATAAACCCTGATTAGTCAAGTTTACTCAAAAAAATTGAGTAAAGTCATTGCCTTAATATGATTAAGTTTAGTTTTTGTTACAACTTGTTTTGGAGCTGACTAAACTCATAACATATATATTTATGTAACTTAATCCATTTGAGTTAGATTTACTTTTTAACAGTCAAGTTAGTTTGAACATTTTTATTTTATTTAAACAATAACAAATGTGCAATCAACAAGCTATTTACTAGCTACCATTGCAGCACCTCTGCTTATGGGCTTATGGCAGCATTTACAAGTGTTGGAACCAGAGATGTAGACAGAGGGAGAAGGGAGGAGGTCACATCCGCAGACTGACCACCGATCGGGGGTGGCCACACACAACACAAGGAGAACATATGTAAGGGAGCAGACGGGGGCACAAGAGACAAGCAAACACAACACAATAAACAACAAACAATTCCAAAAATAAATTGTATAAGTCCCACAAGGGCTGATGGGAATCTAGTCCCCTTTGAACAAGTAAAGTAAATTTGAATGTTCAACTAACTTAAAATGGATGAGTGTTAAGAATAAAATTTGAATAAGTTAATGTAACTTGATTTAATTTATTTAGAATGATTTTGGGGTTTACAATGTAGCCGACTGCTGTTAAAAGCATCCTTCTTATAGTGTTGCTATTTCATTATTAAAGTCTCTGCCAGGTATCATTCTAGAGCTTCAGTGTCCTCAGTGAACAGATCTGCCAGGTCAACTACTATCAGCACAGACGCCTCAGACTGCTTCATGGAGGTGGTGCCGTGGCTAGAAAAACAAAAGGGAATAAAGTTATTTATCTAAACAAAGTTTAATTTAAAAGTTCAGTTTTATTATCATGAACATTCAGAGAATCTACAGCATAGGCCTCCAATGGCATCTGCCTTTTCCAAGGGCTTACCTTCTTTCTGCTGTTTTCAACATGGTCTGCATTCTTTCCTCTACGGTTGATCTGATTAGAAACCTGTGAACAACAGTTGGCCTGAAAAGAAGACGTTAACATGAGCTGTTTTAAATGATAATAAAACCCTACTCCAGAAACACAGTCACCATTTCCCAATAACGCTGATAGACAAACACACATTTCAAAGTAAAAGTAAATAGGAAGAAAAAAAGGTGCAGAGGCCCTTATCAGCAGTATAAGAGCCTTTGATATCTGACTGCTTTTTTCAGTCATTCATTACAGAAAAAAATATGTTATAAGAAAATGCATGTTTTCTATGTGTTTGGATAAAAAAAAAAAAAAGAAAAAAAAAAAAAAGCACCAATCTGGTTTAAATGTAGCTGACAGCTTTCACCAGTAGGCGGACTGGGAGTAGAATGTCAGATTCTCTTGTATATTTATGAGTAGGGGTCTACCTAAATCGCGATTTCACGGAAATCGTGAAATTGTGGGGTCACCGTGAAATTCACCTCTTTTAGGGGCCAATGCATACTGAACAGCTACGGAGAGATTAAAAAAAAAGAAACTTTGTTTAAATAAAATACTGCACAACGCAAGAGATGCAAACTACGTATCTTCCTTCTGTAGATAGCCCTTTTTTATTCCATCGCCGTCCTGTGTGCATTGCACTTAAGCAAAAAATAAACAAACAAAAAACCTCCACAAATAACATTTACAAAAAAAAAAAAAAAAAAAAAACTCTAAAGCTGTTAACATTGTTGTTTACTATTCAAATGAATTGTTGTTGACTATACTGCTTTTCTGTGACCTGTACTGTGCAGTAGGGGGTGGGACAAAAGTTGGTGCTGCATTGTTTTCATTTAGGTTGCTAAAATCTAGTTTTCAGCATTGGAGGTAAAACAGTAGAAATGGACGAGAGAAAAAGCAAAGTATATTTCGGCTAATGATCGCTTCATAGTATTTCCCAAAGAAACTGTACATGCAGATGGAGGTAATTGTTTTGCATACCTTAATGTGTCTTTGGAGAAAATACAATCGATCGCTATTTCTTTGGGAAATATCTTGAAACGATCATTAGCTTCGTTCTCATTTGAATAGTAAACACCAATGTTAACCGCTTTGGAGAATTTTTTTTTGTAAATGTCATTTGTGGACGTTTTTTTGCTTAAGTGCAATGCACATAGAACGGCAAAGGAATAAAAATTGGCTATCTACAGAAGGAAGATACGTAGTTTGCGTCTCTTGCGTTGTGCAGTAGTTCATTTAAACAAGGTTTCTTTTTATTTTCCTCTCCATAGCTGTTCAGTATGGCCCCTAAAAGAGGTGAATTTCTGCGAAATCCACAAACTCGCGATTTAGGTAGACCCCTAATCATAACTAGTAATTTCTGTTCTCAGGAGTTACTTGACCATAAGAAATTCTTGACTGCAAGGTCTAGAGAGCCCCTAAGGTTCACTGACAGCTCAGAGTAATCTGTTACTCTAATAAAAATAAAAAAAAAGGTTGGAACACAACAACCCAGCTATGAAAGGCAAGTCCCCCCCTGCTGATCTCCGCCAAAACACGCACAGTGTGAGCTATGACTAATTCTCAATCTATTCATTAGAATAGAAAAGGCACTGTTCTACACACACACACACACACACACACACACACACACACACACACACACACACACACACGTACGTGATACAGATATTATCATGGTAATGGACCTAACACACACACAGGTGTGTGTGTGTGTGTGTGGGGGGGGGGGGGGGGGGGGTTATAGTAGCTTTTAACTTCTTGAGCTCTTAAATGAAATTAGCTTGGTGGTCTAAACTGAAATTAAAAACAACACAATCACTTTTTGGCATCTAGAAGCACACAATCTGGTCTGATAAATAACTGGCATGGGCATCTAGAAGCACACAATCTGGTCTGATAAATAACTGGCATGGACATCTAGAATCACACAATCTGGTCTGATAAATGACATATTAGGGCTAGAAATAATTAATATGTTTTTTGTTTTTTTTGTACACAGTGATCTATCACTGGTTTTTGCTTTTGGTTACCTTGACAGAGATCTCCTCATCCTGTTTTGTAGTCTCAGCTGTGAACACATAGGAGATTTCTTTATGAGAGGTGGTCTGTCTGCAGATGGCACACTTGATGGCCCTCCTGTGGATCCCAGTGCTGTACTGCTCCACAATGATAGCTATGCACTCATTACAAAAGTAGTGCTCGCATGTTAAAACGGGGTGAGACCATAGAAACAAAAACATTCCGAAAATTTCTGACTCCTTAGCCTGCCCTGTATTAGCCTGTCCAACACTATGCTACTTTTGATCTACAGTATAGCTCAAATTCTCCTCCTCTTAACTATGTTAAAAATCTCGCCGGCAACATGACCCTTTAAATCTTTTTACTCAGGCACTGTGACAGACAGCCCTGCTTGGAAAGAATCAGAGCTGTACTGGACCATGTTAGGAGACCTACGTCGGTGCAGCAAACAAACATTTCCACAAAAAATCTTTACAAATGAAGAAAAATGGCAACATCCAAGGCACAATTACCTATTTTCTGATAAATATATATTTGTTTTTTGTGTTTGTGGATTAGATGCATGAGACCAGAGCTATTAGGGTTAGTTTACCATGGTCATCACCTTGATGACCATTCAAGCCAAAATGAACAGCTTCATCTTGTGCCACATGATCAGGGTCCGTGGGACAAATAATTTTCTTTAACATTTTTCAATTGTTCAGGTTTTTTTTTTGGTTGCTTTTGGTTCCTTTTGTATATATGGCCATAATTCCTTTATTTATTATCCAATTTGTTTAAAAAAATAAAAATAAATAATGTTCATGTTCCCTTCATGTTTAAGTTTTGTTGTATACTGTCACACTTGAGCTGGCCATGCTAAAAGAAATTTTACAAACAAATGTTTTTTCTTCTTCTATAAAGCACCTCTCATTTTCTGTGGTTTATGTTATCTGTATTGAACAGGGTGAGCCTCATACTATTTAACATTTTTTCTATGGAAGCCTAGTCTGTGTACACTCATTTGATATATGACTGTGATGAGTCAAAGGGATTTTGGTCTGTGATTCAGCCTCCCGACAGTAGATGGCATCAAACCAACTCGGGACCCCTTCCCTTACCAAGATCTCGTGACCATGGCAAAAGTCATCTTTTGAGGGGCGGAAGTATGAGTATGTAAATTCCAGCCACTGGAGTCAAGTGAAGGATAAGGACACTTGTCAGTTGGGGATTGGTGTTCCACTGACTACAGAGGCAGGACATTACATACTAAAAGGAACGCACTACTGTGTTCTGGGTTGGTCCGAAAGTAAAATAGGAGGAGTAACGGGTGAAGGGAGAGACTAGTTTGGTGCAGCGGGATTTAAAAAAAAAAACACTAACATTTCTTTTGTCTTTTTTTGTTTATGTATGGTTTACCACGAAGACGATTAAAGACGAGTTATCACGATCGATTTTGGATTTCACCCCTGCATTCCTTCCCTCACACCATTTTGTTTTATTTTGTTATTTAATTATTTTGTTGTGTATAGATAATAAAAATAAATTATTTTATTTCTGTACACATAAATTACTGTCTGGACATTCCATTTAATACACTCTCGCCTCACACATGGTGTCAGAAGTGAAAATGGATCCAGCTACAGTGTTGGCAATGTTTAGGGAGCAGGAGGAGAAGCGAGAGGAGAGAGAGACACGGCACCAGGAACAGCTCGCCCAGTTCTTTGGACAGTTGGTGGAAAAACTATCAATATCAACATCAGAGAGAGCGGTTGCCCGGATGTTTGCAGCTCAGCCAAAACTTCAGAAGATGACCTCGGAAGATGATCCCGAGGCTTTCTTGATTACTTTTGAGAGAGTGGCAGAGGCTGCAGAGTGGCCTAGGGAACACTGGGCCATGAAATTGGCACCCTGCCTGACAGGGGAAGCTCAGGCAGCGTATCGAGCCCTGACGGCCACGAATGCAGGGGACTATGTTAAAGTAAAAGAAGCCATTCTCTCACGCCTCGGGATCACAGAGGAAACATACCGGCGCCGTTTCCGGGAATACCAGCTGTCCAAGGGGATGCGGCCCCGGGTTGCGGGACAATATCTTTTAGATCAGTGCACCCGGTGGCTGCGGCCAGAAGAACATACACCCCAAGAACTGGTGCAGAAAATAGTTATAGAACAGTTCGCGTCTATACTACCGCCAGGGAATCGAGAGTGGATTAAGAGGAATCGACCTACCACTCTCGAGGATGCCATCCTCCTGGCGGAGGCCTACGAAGACGCGAACGAAGGTGCCGGGTCAGACCCCACTCCTGCCCCTAAACTAACTCGGACCAACCAACCAATGAAGCCCAGAGGGGGTAACCAGACCTCCAGACCATGGAGGTCGAGGGTAGCCCCATCCTGGGCGAGAGAGAATCCCCCTAACCTGCCGGTCGCGGACTCGCAGGACAGATTAACTCCGTTGATGCCTCCTAACCAAGTGTGCTACCAATGTAATGAGCCTGGACACATTGCCAGGAATTGTCCAGTAATAAAGGTGGACCTGGCGACAAGATCCTGGTCAGCAGTAACAGGTAGGAACACTGGGGAATGTCGGGAGGGCCCTTATCAGTTAAGAGTACAGGTCGGGGGAAAGAGTACTTACGCATTTGCGGACTCTGGGTGTGCACAAACATTGATTCGGCAAGCTCTCTTGGATGGGGTAGCCTGGGAGCCACAGGGTAAAGTGGCTATCTCCTGTATTCATGGAGAAACTCGGGTTTATCCCACCACTAAAGTTAGACTTATTGTAGGTGATTATTCAGCTTACGTTAAAGTGGCTGTAGCGCAATGTTTACCATACCCTGTTCTCCTGGGAAGAGACTGGCCGTTTTTTGATCGTATTTTAGGTCGGGAAATGGTCTTAGTTTCTACCAGGGGACAATTAAAGCAACAGGAGAAAACAATTGGCGAGATTTTTCCGTTGCAATCCGACCTGTTTAACCCTAAAATCCGCCCAAGAAAAACAAAAAGAGAGCGTCGGGTGGAAAAATATGAGGGAACTCTGAGACGACAAGGGGAGGGGTCTGACACAAAAGTAAACCAATCACTTAAACGGCAAGGAAAGGGAGTAGGTATTCAGTGTAACCGGGGCTGCGAGGTTACTGAGGTGGAAGGTCATGTAATAAAAGACACTCCTCTCTGTGTACCTAACCATTGGGACCGAGATATTGACTTGGGATATGAACAACAAAATGATCCCACGTTACAGTATGCTTGGAAACAGGTTAGATATATCGAGGGGAAGGATATGCAGGAAGGACAACCGGTGGTATTTCCGCATTTTTCTGTATCTGGGCACTTATTATATAGAATAACCCGGGCTCCCGGGACGGGACAGCTCGTAAAACAGTTATTGGTTCCTAGGCCTTTTCAGTCAGAAGTCATGAGATTGGCGCATGACATTCCATTTTCAGGTCATTTGGGAACTGAAAAGACTCAGGAACGAATTCTGGCCCGGTTTTCTTTGGCCTGGGGTTTATGGTCTTGTGCGGAAGTATGTATCGGAGTGTCCTGAATGTCAATTAGCTGCCCCTAAGTCAGTTCGCCCCGCACCTCTGGTTCCACTTCCAATTATTGGGCTACCATTTGAAAGGATTGGTATAGATTTAGTAGGCCCTCTGGAGGGAACAGAGTCAGGATATCGGTATATTTTAGTAGTAGTGGACTACGCAACGAGATATCCAGAAGCTGTTCCCTTACGCTCTATGAATGCAGTAGCTGTAGCCAATGAATTGGTAAAAATATTCTCTAGGGTGGGAATCCCGAAAGAAATTCTCACTGATCAGGGCACTAATTTTATGTCAGACTGTATTCAGCACCTATATAAATTATTGAAAATAGTTCAATTAGAACCTCAGTTTTTCATCCTCAAACGGATGGGCTTGTTGAACGATTTAATCAGACTTTGAAAAATATGTTGCGCCGCTTTGCAGATCAAGAAAAACACAATTGGGCTAAACTGCTTCCCTACTTGCTCTTTGCAGTTCGCGAGGTACCACAATCCTCAACGGGGTTTTCCCGTTTGAGCTCTTGTACGGTCGGCAGCCGCGGGGTATCTTGGATCTCATAAGAGAAGGCTGGGAAGAACAGTCAAAGGAGTCTAAAAATGTAGTAAAATATGTGTTGCAGTTACGCGATCGCTTAGAATTAGTCGGTCGATTGGCACATGACAATCTCAAAGTGGCACAGCAGAAGCAGCAACAAAGCTACAATAAAAATGCAAGAATTCGGAACTTCTGACCTGGAGATAAAGTGTTGTTATTGTTGCCCTCATCGGAATCTAAGTTGTTTGCTAAATGGCAGGGTCCCTTTCAGGTTATTCGAGCAATTGGTAAAGTCAATTATGAGATCCGACAGCCTGGGCGTCGGAAAGAAAGTCAAATTTATCATGTTAATCTCCTGAAACCGTGGAAAGAACGGGAAGTCCATTTTATATCTCCTGTACAGGAGGGAGAGGATTTTGGACCCTCAATTGAGCCAGAATCAGCAATTGAGGTCCCGATGGGGGAACAATTAACTCCTGATCAGCGTGAAGAGGTAAGCAATCTAATTAATATGTTCAGTGATGTGTTTTCTAATGTGCCTGGAAGAACGTATGCTATTATCACTCCGCCAGGTCTAAGAGTTAGACAGAGACCGTATCGCATTCCAGAGAGTCGGAGAGATTCTGTTCGAAGGGAGGTGGAGTGTATGTTGAAACTTGGGGTAATTGAACCTTCCCGAAGCAAGTGGTGTAGCCCAATAGTACCAATAGACAAGCCAGATGGGTCACTACGATTATGTATCGATTTTAGGAGGGTGAATGCTATCTCCAAGTTTGATGCATATCCCATGCCTCGAGTAGATGAACTTTTAGACAAGCTGGGGCAAGCTCGGTTTATTTCAACTCTGGATCTGACGAAAGGATATTGGCAAATTCCATTAACGAAAGCCTCTCGTGAGAAAACGGCATTTTCAACCCCAGAGGGTCTTTTTCAATTTTGTACTATGCCGTTCAGACTTCATGGAGCGCCTGCTACTTTTCAGAGACTAATGGACAAGGTTTTACAACCTCATCGAGAGTATGCAGCTGCGTATATCGATGATGTAGTCATTTATAGTTCTTCCTGGAGAGAACATTTGACTAGATTAGAAGCCGTCTTACAGTCTCTGAGGAGGGCGGGGCTCACAGCGAACATGGCAAAGTGCGCTATTGGAAAAGAAGAAACTAAATATTTAGGTTTCATAATGGGTAAGGGTAGAGTGAAACCGTTGGTTTCAAAAGTCCAGGCTTTGTTGGATTCACCGGTACCTACCACGAAAACCCAGGTGAGATCACTGTTAGGGTTGGCTGGTTATTACCGCCGCTTTATTCCACACTTTTCCACTATAGCCGCCCCTCTCACTGATCTCACTAAAAAGAACGCTCCAAATAAAATTAAGTGGAGTGCAGAGTGTCAGACAGCCTTTGAATCTATTAAAACTAATTTGAGTCAGGCCCCAGCATTAATAAGCCCGGATTTCAGCCGAGAGTTCGTCCTGCAGACAGATGCATCGCAGACTGGTCTGGGGGCGGTTCTGTCCCAGGAGAGAGATGGTATAGAACACCCGATACTATACATCAGTCGGAAGTTACTGCCCAGAGAACAGAGGTATTCGGTAGTGGAGAAAGAATGCCTGGCAGTGAAATGGGCAGTGGAATCTTTAAAATACTATCTTCTGGGACGACCTTTTGTACTCATCACAGATCACGCTTCTTTAAAGTGGTTAGACACGATGAAGGATTCAAACGCTAGGATTACGCGGTGGTACCTGGCGCTCCAACCCTTCGCCTTTCAAATAAGGTATTGTGCGGGTAAGTTACATCAAAATGCTAATTTTTTTTCCCGGGAGGGAGGGAAAAGGGAAGGGTTAGAGGTTTCCGAGTGTTCCTTCGGCTCCACTCTGAGGGGTGGGATATGTGATGAGTCAAAGGGATTTCGGTCTGTGATTCAGCCTCCCGACAGTAGATGGCATCAAACCAACTCGGGACTTCCCTTACCAAGATCTCGTGACCATGGCAAAAGTCATCTTTTTGAGGGGCGGCACCTTGGTGAGGGGCGGAAGTACGAGTATGTAAATTCCAGCCACTGGAGTCAAGTGAAGGATAAGGACACTTGTCAGTTGGGGATTGGTGTTCCACTGACTACAGAGGCAGGACATTACATACTAAAGGGAACGTACTACTGTGTTCGGGGTTGGTCCGAAAGTAAAATAGGAGGAGTAACGGGTGGAGGGAGAGACTAGTTTGGTGCAGCGGGATTTTTAAAAAAAAAAACACTAACATTTCTTTTGTCTTTTTTTGTTTATGTATGGTTTACCACGAAGACGATTAAAGACGAGTTATCACGATCGATTTTGGATTTCACCCCTGCACTCCTTCCCTCACACCATTTTGTTTTCTTTTGTTATTTAATTATTTTGTTGTGTATAGATAAAAAAATTAATTATTTTATTTCTGTACACATAAATTACTGTCTGGACATTCCATTTAATACACTCTCGCCTCACAATGACATGTACCTGCAACCTTTACAGTTGAGAGTTACAGCCACAAACAGTAATAAAAAAACAGTCCAAAATAGCTTGGACCTTAAAGGCAGAGATGCAAACTTTTGAAAGGAGAAAATAGTAGCATGTGCCGAGTGAAGTGAGGCAGAAATTATTTTAAGGCCAGTGGCTGCTAGCCCCAAGAAATGTTCTTAGGCTCTGAAGCCAATGACCTCATTTTTGCTGCTCAATCTATAATTTGGAAATTGTAAACAAACTTATTTAGAAAAAAAAAAGAAAAAAAAAATAGTTTAACACAGATTTTTTATTTATTTTAAATTGTAATTATTCTGGATTTAAATATTAGTAATGAAGAGGATCTCATAACTGCTATCAAACCTGGATTGAAATATTCAACCGCAAGACTTTATAAAAATAACAAACAAAATAACACCACCTCAAGAAGAAATGTGCATAGTGTTTTTTTTTATTTGCATCTTTACTACTCTGCAACTATCAAAACACAAAATGCTGTGTAGTATCCAATAATGAATTCATTATTTAAAAGCGAGTTAAACCTCAAAACCTATTTGCATAAACATACAGTAATGAAGAGTGTCAGATTTTGCTTGTTGCTTGTGTTTTAGTACCTATGTGAGTGATACAGTCATAGCGCCCAGCATGTTTCACAGAGAAGTCTGTCTGGCAGTATTCACAGTAGACTTGAGATTCAGACACTCAACTTCTTTATTCAGGGAATATTCATTATTTATTTATTTATTAAAAATCGTAATATTATACCCCTTTGACGTAGTGCCGTAGCAGAACCTCCAAAATAGTAACTACTATGGCCAAATCATACCAGTTGGCATCTGTAAAGGCCTAAACCCTAAACCCACAGATAGGACAGGTTTCTGATCCCACGGTATTCCATTTTCCCAGTTGTCTCTTTCCTCCAGAACCAATGCCTAGTAGCAACAGTATTTAAAGAAAAGGGCTTGTAACCAGGAGGTCCCCGGTTCAAATCCCAGCTCACTCACCGACTCACTGTGTGACTCTGAGCAAGTCACTTGAGCTTGTTGTGCTTCGTCTTTCAGGTAAGACGTTGTTGTAAGCGACTCTGCAGCCAATGCATAGTTCACACACACCTTAGTCTCTGTAAGTCGACAGTTCACCAACCTACATTGTAGTTATACCGCCATAAGTGTGGAACCAGAAACAGTTATCATAATTCACAACTATAGGCTGAATCTGTCTTTTTGAGCTCCAACATATGCTGGAATATTACATGATAAATGTGAGTACAGCGACACATGCAACACTGTATGTGGTTTACATTTCTAGATACACAATACAGAGAATTAGGATGTTTTAAGATGTATTACTGGATGACCCATCACTTCTGCATGCAGTACTCTTGACAGGAGAGTAGAGAATAAATAATAAATGAAACTGAAACTTTACAAATATGAAACAGTTACTATAACAATTGAAAGACAGTTAAGCCCAAGTTCTTACCTTCTCTAAGTTTGTGAGGTACAAATGTTGCCCAAGTTTATTTTGTAATTGGGATTTTGCAACTGCTTTGCCATTTCATAATTTCACCCTGTTTTGCTCCACCTTTTTAAAAAAACAAACAAACAAAAAACACACAGAAATGTTTTTATACAGGGGAATACATCTGTGTGTGTGTTCTGTATTTATAATTACAGCGTTACAACTATATATATTTTTAATTATTTTATTATTATTTGAGGAAAAAAAAACTATTTTCTTTAGAGTAAACAGAATTCCATTTCTAATCCTGAACATTAAAAGGGGACGTCTCACTGGAGATTCTTTATAAATGTAGGGTACACTTGCTTGCCTTTACTAGTTATAGCTGTCTGCATGTTTGGATTGCTATGCTGCGCATCTCATTACTGCAGGGCCTCTGAAACAGAGGAAAAACCAACTTGACCCTTCGCATGTGACCTCCTTCATTCAAATTCAGTCAGTGGTTGGGCCTGTACTGTGGTAGACTGTACCATGCACATATTTAGAGGTGACTTCT
The DNA here is from genome assembly GCF_017654505.1 of Polyodon spathula. Classification (NCBI taxonomy): domain Eukaryota; kingdom Metazoa; phylum Chordata; class Actinopteri; order Acipenseriformes; family Polyodontidae; genus Polyodon; species Polyodon spathula. The sequence continues at coordinate 31,080,989 of NC_054538.1, read as the reverse complement.
CAACTGCATTGTAATGTCATTTTCCAGTAGGATTCTAGGAAGGGTCATCATGGGGATCGTAATCATGGCAGTGATTAGAGGGGCAAGAAAAAAAGTGTATAGTTAACCAAGGGAGCAGACTTCAGGTAAGAAATACAATTTGAATGAGACTTCCCCTTTAAAAAAAAAAAATGTACTAAACTAATTTCATGCTTCTTCGCAGGATGACAGTTTTTACAAAAGTAAACGGCAACAAACAAGGCTGTAATGCTTTGCCCTCTACAAATGGCACAGTAAATAAGACCTTTCAAAGTGACTCTCTCATTTTGAAACCTACTACATGCAATTAAGTCTATTGAAATAAGAATCTTGCACATTAAACAATTTTAATGTCAGGTTTGGTATTATAAATGAGAAAACAGTCAATTATACTGATGCACAGAGATCATTACTGAAGGTAGTGTATGAACTTACAAGTTCAGCTTGCCACCCACGCTGACAGCCTTGTAATTACCTCGTGTGTTTCAATGATGTGCACTACATTTTGTTTCAATGAACACTTTAGGCTTGGGTTCATCTGGGTTGCGCACGCACAGGCGTTCCGTTGCCATGCCCATCTTGTCGATCGCAGAGATATGATCCCGCAGCACCATCCAGTATTCATGTAGCAACTGCGCACAGGGGGAAAAAAAGGCAGTTTGTCACACAACAATAAAAGGATATACTAATGGGATTCTGTTTCTGGAGTAAAAAATCCTTAGGCACAGAGTCAATGGCAGAAGTTTCCACTTGTGTACTTTTAATACTTTGTATTCCTTCTTCCGACTCTCAAATAGCTCCATAATTGTGTTCCCTTCTTCAATCAGGGCAGCATTCATCTGCCGGGCTTTGGTAAAAGACAAGATGGCCTTCATTGCTCGTTCCATCTCGCTCGCTGCGTGGGCAAATGGTCGTCAACCAGGCCGCCTTCATCTTCTATCATCTCCTCAAAGATAACTGTATGCCCTTTAACACTAGAACAGTCATAACAAAGTTTACACATTTGCTTTCTTACTCTATGTACTGTACTTTTAGTGAAATCTTTGTAAAAAAAAAAAAAAAGAAAAGAGAACTACAGGAATAATCAACATATTAAACATACTTACTTGTGGGCAAAGAGCTTGGATTCATAATCTGTGAAGAGTTCATCAGCTTCATTCCACCTTGGTTAGGGTAAACTGGTAAACATGCCCTTCACAAGGGCATGCCTCTTTCATACAAAGAGCATTTTAGCAGCTGGGGATCAGGTTTAAATATCACTTTGTCTCCGAGTTACAAGCCTCCTTTTAAATCTGGCTTTCTGCTGGGTAAAGATACAACAGCTGAGGTGGCGTAACAGTTGAAAAAACATTCTCAGTCACTTCACTGATAACCAAGCTAAATGAATACTGTACACCAATGTTATGTCATTTATAGTTTTACATGTGATATATTTGGAGCTAGACGAGTTGCCATTATTGAAGGAACCATGAATTCTGCTCTGTATCAGAGAATTCTACAGGAGAATGTCAAGCCATCCGTCCGTGAGCTGAAGCGCAGCTGAGTCATGCAGCAAAACAATGATCAGAAACACACAAGCAAGCCTACAGCAGAATGGATGAAGAACAAGAAATTTAAAGTTTTGGAATGGCCTAGTCAAAGTCCTGACCTAAACCACATTGAAATGTTGCGGCAGGATTTGAAAAGAGCAGTTTATGCTTGAAAACCCACAAATGTCACCGAGTTGAAGCAGTTCTGCACGAAGGAATGGTCCAAAATTCCTCCATGGCGCTGTGAGAGACAGATCAATAACTACAGGAAGCACTTGATTGCAGTTATTGCTGCTAAAGGTGGTGTAACCAGTTATTGAGTTGGGTGTTGCATAACTTTCTTTGATAAATAAATGAAATAAGTATCACAATTTTGTGTTATTTGTTCACTCAGTGTCCCTTTTATCTAATTTTTGTTGAAGATCTGATAACATTCAGTGTCAAAAATATGCAAAAATGTAGAAAATCAGACAGGGGGCAAATACTTTTTTACGGTACTGTAAGTGTACTTATAATTTTTTTCATTCCTTTAAAATATACAGTTTAATTGTTGATCAATGTGAAGTTGTCTTGAAAGAACTACTGTATAAAGATGTTCAATTTAATTTGGGCGTTTCTTCATCATTCTGATACAGCAAATTGCCAAACCCTATTATTGTGCACACCCTGATATAACAGACATTTCTCCAGGTCCCAGGGGGGTTCATTATAATGAATTTAGACTGTACTTAGTTAAAATCTCATTAGCATGAAATAAATAAGTCTATTGGGCTGTATCATGAATTTAGGTATTATTAAATGGAATTTAATGGGAAAGTATAAACTGAATTTATAATATTTGATTGCAACAGGGCTGCAGTTTTCTTTCTTACTTGTTGAGGGGATATCTGACAGGACGCAGGTGACATATTGTGGCTTTCTCAATGACTTTCCTAGAGGGAGGACTCTCCAGTTTCTTGACAGCAGCTTGTAAAATTTTTTGGGGGGATTTCAGTCTTCCAGCTGTGTGCTCAGCAAATGGATCCGGACAGCAACATTCATTACAGAACCGTCAACTTATACAGCTTATTTCACATTTTAGGCTTTGCCAAGAGTGTATATTATAACTCCATTATTTAAAGTTTGTGACAGACAGAGTCATTATTTGGTGTGCGACACAGATCAAGATTAAACTGTCCACGTCCCACTTTGGACAGTGGTATTATTCACCTTAGTGAACATAGTGAAGAGACATAGTGAACAGAGTATCTGGTTGTCGCAGTCTGGCTCTACCACGAAAATACAAGCACCAGAAGTAAAAAACAAGTTAGGTGTTTGCAAGACAATTAGTGCACGCATAACAGCTTGCACGTCTGCCCGACACAGTCACCGCTTGTTGCTCTACAATGTGGTACTACAAGGGAAAGAGCTGAGATTAAGATGTGCTACTGAGGGTTCAAACAGAGTAGTAAAGTGATGGAACTGCATGCACGTACTTGTCAGCCATGGAAAGTTTGCTGGTTTGCTGTTTATTGTTAGTGGTTAACCAAGTCTTCATCAATCGTACACTGGATTGCTCGTTGAATTACCTCCAACCACCAGGGAGATCCTGAGTGAAACCAGATGACAAGAAAATGTATCATTTTAAATTTGAGCTGAGCCTTTATACAGATTCTTTATGTACAGTACATCAGTTACATTTACAAAGTGGCTTTATTTTGTAGTAAATGAAATGGCATCATGATCAAGGTGCACACAGATTTACAAGACTTCTGATGGAACAGTATATGATAATTATGTGAACGGAAAAATCAGTTACTTTGCCCATTGAGCACAATTTACAGAGTTGTTCTGCTTTTTAATGTCTTTAATGTTGAAATTACATTACTCCACCACCACTAAGGTAAGCTGCTCCTACCTTGGAGCTGGATGTATGTATTTAAACTTTATGTTGGTGACTGCCATGCTGGTCTGGCAGATCAATAATTTCAAGATGTCATTTTAACAGTTTTTCCATGACTACTGTGTTGCTACAATATTAAGTTAGGTATTATTACTTCTCTCTAAATCTACCTTACCTGGCTTTGACCTTGCTCTGAGCTTGCTGGGACCAACAGAGTTCCTCATGACACATCATATGGCAGTGTGACCTTTGAACTGTTCCATCTCGAGCTACTCTCTGTCAATATATATGGATATGCTTGATGAGAAGTCAATATTGGCACCACAGTACACAGCCACTCAGAATGACTGCAAACACGCTAAAACCGTATGGAAAGCATACTGTAAATAGTAAAAGCACATCAAATTTGAATCTACTCTATCAACTTACTCTACACTAGCCACTGACTGTTTTACCTTGCGTTTGAGCTCTTTGATGTTCTGAAGGACTGGCTGCAGGGCTTGTTGTGCTTCTGCAACTTCAGAGTTAGATTTGGTCATATAGTGCTGTTTGAGCTGATCTGCCTTCATACAAAGCAAGGACAAAGATTAGACCCAACAGATACCAACACAGTAGAGGATATATATATTGATACAGGATAGTGCTTAGATGTAAAATATCACCAGTGCTAGAACTGTAATAACACACAGAGTCCTCGCTCTCTGCATGTAGGGGAATAGTGCTCCTACGAAGCCCCAGCCAGCACTTTCTAACTTGTGATAGTGACAGTACACTGTAATAGAAATATCTGTCTTAGTTTAAAGAACACGCTACTTGATTAGATCCTGGACTGTCAAGTGGCATATGACATTACTCTGACTGTTTGGCACGTGCTAAAATCACTCTATTCTTACCTCTACTTTCAGTCGATCATCTCAAAGGGTTGGGGGAATCGCAGGACGATGTGCTTCCAGCAGGTCCATTCAGTTATGAGTAGCGTGCAGCCTCTATAAAAAAAAAAAAAAAAAAAAGAAGAAAAATAAATCTTTTCTATGTATTTAACAGATAATAACATCTAAAACCAAGAAAGTGCACATGTAAATATGACTACTTCCGTGCTGCGAGGATTTATATAACTTATTCATGGTATGGTATGGTATGGTATGGCTGGTATGGCTATTGTTGCATTACATTCTTATTCAAGTGGAAATAAATGCTTCAGGGTTATTTGTCTTACTTGTAGAGAATCAGTTTTGAGTTTGTCTTTGTGCTCCTCTGAGGACCGCAACACTTCTCTGTACCGCTCTGCTGCCAAAGCATATTCACCTCCAAAAAGATAAATGATCTATTTTTCAGAACAACCTAACAGATGTGTCCTCTACAATGCATCAAAATACACCTAAGTCACCTTCTACCAGCACTCTGTTTTCTTGCTGTTGTATGAACAGGTCAGGGTATTTTTTTTTTTCCCCAGCGGTGACACGTATTAAGAACAAAGGCAAATCAACATGCAGTTAGTGTAAATCTTTCATATCATCAGGTTTGGTTTCCTACTCTCTAGAAGCTGAGATACAAAACACAGCAAGCCATTGCTGCTTTTATCAGGTGTTAATACGAGCTTACATGCACCACACATCTTTTTTGCAGATATCGCCTGCAACTAAGGCTAAACCATAGTATTTGCAATAATTAATTCATAAAAACTTGATTTGCAAAGTCCAACAACAGTAGGTTATGGTGGGTTACCCTTATATTAACCTGCTAAAGAGCATCCACATCAAGTGTAAATGTGACATATATACAAGCACCTCTACTATGCCCGTGTTGTCTGGTATAAATCATTTAATACACATAAAGACAGGTGCTCTCACCTCTGATGATATGGATCCCAGCCAAGCGCACAAAGCTCCACTTTGCATTTCTTCTGCAATGACAACAGCAGCTCCTCCATTGTCATGGTGCTGCAGATTTCAAAGACAATGTGATGAACGTTGAATCAAAAAATCAGACTAGATTCAAAACAAAGTGCATAAAACTACCATCGTTGTTTGACAATAGCACTGAGCCGAGTACTACACACAGTAAATGAAATAAAACACCCATATGTAGTTTAAAAATATGTTATATAGAACAGTAATCATGCTTTTATCATTTAAATATGTACACGCAATTGATGCTGCTTGCGATATATACAGTAAGCTTGCTGCAGCAGAACCTTATTGCAGCCAATTAAAAGAACTGCTGCTGACTTAGGCAAAACAAAGCTTTATTTAACAGTCACCGTTCCAAGCAGGCTATCAGTCACAGTCACATTTTACTACTTTAATACTACTACTAACAATATGAACTTACGCTTGTCGAGTGACCCTGGACATTGGTCGTGCCTCAATGATACATCAACAGTCGTTTGCACAGTTTGCATTCAAATAAAAAAGTCCCAAACAGCACAGGATTGTCAAGACATTTCTTTCAATACAGCTTATGCTATACAACGCTTTGCTGTCGAGATGGCAAATGATGAAATTAAAGTTTTGCCTCTGGATAACATGAGCTGGAGGAGGGGGCATGTGGAGTGGGACAGTGCTCAGTTTTTGAAATTAAAATTATGAGTGTTAGTGTTTCATACTTATACTACCATATCACATCTCTTGTACTCTAGGTATTCAGTGCATATTTTACTGAAGCACTACAACCGCTATAGGTGTCCCCCGTGCGTTGACATAATATACCCTGCTCCAATGCACAGCAGTGGCACCATAAAGAGATGCTACATGTATTGATTTGGTGGTGAATTTTAATACAAGTTAGTAATATGCATTACAAATTACAAGCTTGAATTGAATGTGCGATTTATAGCACTCACACATTGTCTAAAGATTTCTGTTGACAGACAAAAAAAAGAAAAACAAAACCACGCAAATAGTGCATGAACGCTGCCTGACAAACCATCAAAGATTTAGAATGACCTACTTAAGGTTTATATATAAATAAACTAACCTAAAAACATTATCAGATTAAAATGAGAGGAAATAATAACTTAACAATTAATGTCTGAGCAGCTGTGCCCAGGAATCCATGAATTTATTACAGACAACACTTGATACTGGTGAGGTACAAATCAGCCCAACACCACTGCCCACCTCTTTTGAATAGGCAGCAAATCTCCCCGCACAGCCTGTGGGTGGCGGCAGGCCTGCCTCAGGCTGAGCAGGGGGTACAGACTGGAGTTGACGGTTCTTCTATCCAAGCTGCCGAGCTTCAGTTTCTAGTCAGAAATCTTCCTCAACTTCACAAGAGATGGTAGAAGTGACCTTCAACTGGGGAAAAGTGAAGACGGTGTACCTCTTCCTTTTGAGGGGGGATTTGGATTTAAAGAGAACAGATCAGTTATCCAGCCTATAACTCACTGATCACCATGCACAATTTAATTTCTGTCCCTGGTACCTTTGCACCGAAGTTGATGGCAGTCATGTGGAAACTGCTTAAGAAAACTGTCTGCAAGCAATGATTTCATCAGCATTTATATATTTTTGAACACAATGTTTATTTATATTTGTATTTGTGTCGCTGTTTTCGCTGCCAGTTGTTTTCATTTCACTTTAGTTGACATCTCTACTGGCACAGGCAGACACGATCTCTACCATTTACCGCAATGCTGTAAGGCAAGTACTATCTTTGCTTTATTTATGAATCTCGATATACATTTGTGACAGCACACATGATCTCAGTCAAGGGTGGTACAAAGGAGGAATACACCTTGAAGAATAAGGGGAATAATACTGCCAGCTTCTGAGATAGCAAAGACGAGGGAATAATCTTTTAAGGCTCAAGAGAATTTTAGAGGCATAAAGTTATAAAGCCATTGATCCTCAAAGGACTGTTAGGGACAGCTAACAAAAAACAGATGACTAAATATGGTCGTATGGTAAGGGCTTCTAAACTTCCACCGAAAACACGTATTACAAAGTATTCTTATTTGCCAATTTTAATGTAAATATCCAGGTACATGATAAGAAGGAATTAACTCAAAAAGCATTTCCTTTGTTTTTGTTCTTTAGAATATTTACTTGGTTGTATATACAACACATACCTGGTTGAGAACATCTTTTTTTGTGGACCGACACATAACTAGGGCAATCAGGCTATAGAGTGGATGGGGATTTCCTAGACTGTATGGACGATACAGGAGCTGTTCCTACCAGTGTTTCACCCAATATGGGTCGACTCCAAGGAACAGAAGCAGCCCATATAAATCTGAGGAGCAGAGACAGTTCACTAGTGTGTACATTGAGCAATGCCACACTTAGAGCTCATGGTCCGATACAATGTATAGCATCATGACATTCTTTATCATTAGGACACCAGAGACCGAATGCCCTATAACATTCCAACAGGAAAATAAGGACTGAAAAGCAAGATGGAGGAGTGACTTGTCTGTAGCTTTGTAATGTTTGTAAAGTGAAGGTCCTTGGCTCCACACAGAAGGACCTCCATAGTAGAGCCTTCATAGTCACATGCTGGACCCTATTAAGAAACTAGAACTCACTACAAATACTTTAAAACTGCTTTCTTAATAGTGTTTGTAAACAATCTCCAATAAACACAAGACTAAATACAAAACAGTTGAGAAAGTTGAATTATTACTGAACTCTTGTGGGCTTCTCCTTAGAAAATGTGTTATGTCTGTTTGGATAAGTCACCAATATCAGAATGCTTGCAGGCCCAAGACATTTTGATTTTCAAACGTATCAGGATACAGCCTTCACAGCAGAACTCATGAGGTTCACATATCAAATGTACCATTTTCATGTCTGGACCTGGAAGCTTCAGAAGGAATGTTCATAAACAAAACTAAAAAACAAAAAAACAAAAAGCCAATGAAAATCTTACCAGCACTCGAAATGAAGATGACCTCACATGCCTGTTGACCTCATGGTGGCAGATACAGCTGGGTGAAACAATGAGCATAGCCCCCGTGGGCACTGGTGTCATGGCGACCAGGCAGTGCGGGCAGAAGAAAGGCTTGGTCCCCAGGTCCTCCTGCTTGTAGTTGACACACTCTACGTGCTGCCACAGGAAGCAGTTCAGACACTGCACTCTGGCTTTACAGTCAACCAGGCCTACCTCTCCATAGATACATTCAAACCAACAGGCAGACGTGTTGAAAGGAAGAACTGCTGTGGTAGAAGAAGGACAAGGTGCATTGATGCTGCAGTGCGAACCCGATTCTTGGATATCTGGGCAACCTTCATCTTGCTTTACCTTGGGTTCACATTTGTTGTCTATCATATCCAGAACTGAGAGACTCTGTGTGTTATCAGCATCTATTAATGGGTTGTCCTGGGTCTTAACCAGTCTCATCTAGTGGTTCACAGACATCCTCTCTCAAAGTACTATCCTTTGAACCCCTGTCTTTGTTCTGATCACAGTAGCTATGTTCTTCCAGCACTGGTTTAATGCTTTCTGGGTCACCTTGAAGCAGGTCATCTTTGTTTTCTGCATCAGTCAGAACATCTACAATCAAGTTTACTGTCCGGAGGACTGGATTTCTGAAAATATAAAACCTACACATTTAACAGGCTAATAGTGTTAAGCTACTGCTGTTCATATTACAAATGTATGAAATGAATGTCAGGAATGGAATTGTATACCTTTTTTTTATTGTATAATGCCGGAACGACCACTGTACATACCTGTTTTGCAACTGTCCTGGTTTTTTGTCTCTTTATACTTCTTTCCCAGCTTGAACGACCCTGCAAGCCCCTAGCCTTTCACCTGCTCCACCACCTCTTCAGCAATCAGCTTCTCCAAAGTCTTTTTAATGAGGCGCCGGTTTCTCTGAAGTTCGTACCTGTACGTGGCACGGATGTACGTGGAGATAGCGTTGACCGAGGCCCCCTTCCCCACCCTCATCTCCTTGATAGCAGTGGCAAGCATCACCCGTAAAGCTAAAGGTACATAAAACAAAACAATTAAAAATGTCAGCGCCGCCTTTTCTGAGGAACTGTTTCTTTTCTTTGACGCTGTCAAATTTTAGCTTTCACGTCTCAGTAGGAGAACACTGTGATTAATGTTCCCACTGTGACTGTGGCAATTGTTAGTTAGCAAACAGGAAACCTCTAAATGAATGAACAGTTAGTGTAAACAGAAATGACCACTTTACACCACTTGCCATTTTTCAAAGCACCTCAGCTTTTAGAAATATTTTAAGCAGGACCAGTGCTTAAGTAACAATCCAAGTGTAGCAGACAGCATTGTGTGATACACTGCCGTTCTGGATTCTGACCCCTGTTGGTGAAGTGGGATTAAAAGCTCTATGATCATGAATGAAGACAAGCCTGATTTATTTGCATAGACGCTTGCTAGTGGTGTGCATGGTTGCCGGTACGTGGTGATCCTCTGCCCTGTTACAAAAGCAGAAACAACAAAAGAGAATGACAGAAAACCAAGGTCCTATTGTAACTGAACCTGCAGCAACAGCAGTTGTTGATGCATAGTTCACCCTCTAGTCTCTGAATGTCGCTTTGGATAAAAGCATCTGTAAATGACTAATTCCCAATAGGATATTTAACGGATAAGAAATTAAATATCAAGAAAATGTGATCATCACATAAAGTATCTGTGGCATAGTGCCCGCCCCTGTGTGTATATTGTGTTATGTGTTGTGTTTTAATGTTGGTGTATAGTATTTGGAACACAAGATATAAACGGGTCTGTGTAACACAAGTGTTTAAAATGTATATTTGTATTTAGGCACGAGGATTACACAGCACTTCACGTGCAAGTAAAATTTAATAATATGTGAGCATGGGGAATTGCACTTTATCAATTCACGTGCAGTTGTACCGCGACTCCAATTGAATGATTGATTAGCAATCGAGTCACGGTACAGCTGCATAAAAGCTACATGTTTTCACCCACTCTGGGTTGTGTGTTCGGTGAGTGGAGAATGGGATTGGAGACGGAAGTAATTGTAAAAGTAATGAGTTGTTAAATATCTGCTCACCGTGTTTTGTCTGTATAGTTCGTTTTGTTGGTCTTTTTGTTTTGGCGACGAGCGCCATGTCCTGTGTGTTTTTGTCTTACAGCTTTTTTATTTTCTGTTCTGTTTATTTATTAAATGCTGAGCGAAACCATTCGCTCAGCTCCACCAAACTGCACCTCTCTCTGTCGTTTATTTTCTGCTTCTGGTCTGACATCACCCACTCCGGCCGTCTTTGTGACAGTATCCCTTTAACTTGCAGCGAATGCCACATCAGAAAGATATTTGAGTTGCCAGTTTATGAGAACTTGAAAATCTCTTTTCTACGATTCCAAACTTAGTAGACTTCAATAAAATACATGTACCAAATAATGAAGCTAACAAGCATGAGGCGAACTTCAAGGACAGTGGAGAAAAAAATAAGATAATCAATAACTTCATGATGGATAGATGTCAAACATGAAAAATCTGTTCTTGCTGGCAAGGCAAAACACCGGAAGTATTTTTCTGCCATCTGAACTAAAAGGAAAGATATGACACCTCACCAGTGAAAAATGCCTAAGCAGTTGGTAACACGTGTCTTACATTAAAAGAAAACTGACAGCATCAACGTAGCCCTTGCCTCCTTATGTTTCAGAAAGATGACTTCAGTATTACACCAGTTAAAACATTTAAAGTATCTAATAAATATGCTGGTCCCAAATCAAAATAAAACTGAACAGATGGTACACTGCTGGCTTTATATTTGGCAACATTGTATTGACCCGAGTTGAATTATAAAACTCTGTAAACAATCCCAGTTTTGGGAAAAGGAGGAGAAAGATTGCAGTTCATATGAACCCTATACTGAGTGGCACATAAATTATGTTTCGATGATGTGCTACAGCACCCCTCCCGCTTTGAGAGGTTATTATATAACTAATTAAATTATTTCATAACCCTTCCCTGTCATGTACTTGGATGTAGACTAGGCTAAAAAGTCTGCACGCCTTAAATCTGAAGTAGTATGTTACACTTGCACTTTGAAAGGTTATTTCACCACCTGTCTCGTGGATAAAATCATGTCAGGATGGTGATGAAATTCACCTGTTGTCACAAACTACCTGAATGTAAGCAATGCAAACCAATAGCTTTCTGTAACCTTGTTTGGTAGCACATAACATGTGTTTCTTTCAAAAATGTGACATCTATATAGCGAATGGAAGTGTAATTTATATAATTATTTCAATAGTTATAACCCCTTTAAATCCATAAGTTTGGGAAAATAAAGTAACAGCATTCATTGAAACACTGTTGAAATGTCATTTATTTTAACTGGGAATGACATATTTCAGCATGCAATGTAACGATTTAATATTCATCTGCTGTATCTTTTCATCCCATACAACTCTGTGGCTGTTCTAGTGAAAATATATATATATATATAATAAATACATTTCTGTACAAGGTACAACACTGTTTCCTACCAGCCTGTATATGGGTTATAGTAGAGGGACTTTCCACATAATGCGGCAACTTCTTGCCACAGAAAATGCAGGGATTTTTCTAAAAAAAAACAAAAACATAAAATAAATTCTTCTCAGTAACATACAGTGTGATAGGCCTGTATGTGGAGTGAAAGTACTAAAATCTGCCTACCAAATTCAATTAATTTGCTACATGGATTGTGTAGTGAGTTGTGGATTCTTAACTAAGCTACCTTATTGGATCTTTCTCATTTCTGAGAGAGGGTGACTTGCTCCTATATGGAAGAGTAAGACAAATGTAAATCCTGCTGCTCCCAGCAGATGGTGCTTTGGTGTGCATTTGGAATTTGTGTATTCATTCTCAGTTCTTATAGAAATTGACAATTTACGGGCCACTATTTTTTTCATTATTTTTATTTTTTTAATCAACATGAAATACAGCACAAAGTTATACCACAAACAATAAATTGTTTCCTTTTGGTTTAAGACCCGACTGTGGGTACCCAAAACCTACCATGTGCTTGGGAGCATTTGTAGTTCTCTCTTTTCAGCATCCAATTGACAGCATCACATTTGTAAGGTCTCAGCACAGGAATGAGTGCCGGGTGCTGGATGTCTTCCTGGAGGTTGTGGGCTTCATTCTGGTGAGCACGTCTCACATAATCATACAGCTCTTCAATGTTCAGCCTATACAAGTCCTTATCTGACTCTTTTTTTTTCATCCTCTTGTAAGTCTAAAAACAAAGGCAGGCTTGGTTTAGTGAATTAATGAATTATGAATGAATTAATCATTTAGCAGACGCTTTTATCCAAAGCAAGTTATAGAGTTGGAGGTGAACTATGAATCATAACTGCTGCTGCAGAGTCACTTCTAAGTCACTAGTCCAGATTCCAATGGGATTATGCCCATAGTTTACATGGAATTATAAAATCATAAAAGAGCTCCAAAAGTTTCTGTATCAGCTGACTGGACTTTCTTCTTCTTCTTCTTCCACTCCCATCACTCAGGAACTCTAGTCCTAGTCCACATTCCATGAGGAAAATGTCCACAAGATTCAAGATTTAAAACGTAGATCACAAACTCTCACACATATATTTTATACATACCTGTAAGTGTACCTCAGCATATTGATATCTGATAGTCTCAGTATGCTCCAACATAAAATGGCACATTCAGTTATTAAGGTGTTTAATATAGAAAACACATCTGTTTCTAAAACAAGCACAGCATTATACCTTTAAAAAATCACTGTCTTCATTTTGTACTTGATAAAGCTGGACAACTCTTCTCTTCTGAAATCACATCAGGTCTTCTAACACAGTACTGTCCAGAGAACCCACCTCTTCTCCTTCTCTGTGGAGGCACACTGAGCTGATCATTAGTCATTCTAAGGGTGAAACTCAGGTCCTGAATGCCATCAGGAAAGAGATGGGCTGACTTTGGATGAAGACTATACTCACCAATCAAGGCCTTCCAGATAGGGCCTGGCTCACAGGGTGACAGCACCTTTAGAATGATTGGAATGGAGATGGCAGATGGAATGCAGAAGGACTCCTCTTCAAGTTCTGGTGGCCCTGAAAAGTTTGTGGGGCTTGAGACTCTGAGTCTTTCATTGCAATGGAACATCCTTCCTCTAAGGTATTGTCATCTTCAATGGTAATAGGTGCAGCCAAGGAGCTGGGACCAGGAATGCTGTTATTCTTTAAGTCCTCGTGCATATTCCAGCAGAGCTGCTTCTTTGTCTCCTCGTCCATCTTGACCGGAGTGGCCCGCTTCCTTCTGCTGCTCATGGCTTCACTTAGGTACATTGGGACCTGGGATAAGATGCAGTAAGAAAAAGGGAAATACTATATTTACTAGGGGTCCTATGGAGTTTTAAATCAAATGCTACAATAACATTAAATATTCAATAATACATGAATAGTATGAACTTAATAAAAAAACAAAAACAAAAAAAAAAAACACTAATTGTTGAATGCAGTTTCTGATGAACTTCTTGTTTTGCTACAGGGATGAGAATAAAACTGTTTCACCCATTCTAAGTTTTACTATGAGCTTGAATAGCCAGTTTATAGGTAACAAGCTTGGAGTGTTATTAAACTCATAGTAAAACCTGGAATGGATCAAACTGCTATTCAAAGGGAGTCTTATTTCCTACTGTTGGGCTGAGACTGTATAGCAGTTGTTGTCATTCTAGGCCTAACTGTGAGCTGAACCACACATAATTCAGCATCTAAAGTGTGAATAATTAAGAGGTGTTGTCTGACTGTAACCCCAGGGAGTTCAAAAGAGCAGTGCTATGAATGTGTTAGCGGCATCCATTATTCCTATTCCTATTCCAGAACCCAAAAAGGACTAAATGTAAGTCTAAATATAAATGCTGCCACACATGTCATGGTTTACCAAGAAGCAATGAAAACAACACTTTTGTGCAGTCAGGTCAAGGGATTACAATTAGAGTTATTCTCTAATTCATTACAGCCTTTTCTGTTTGCATACTTTTTTTTTTCCTGCCACTGAAGTATACTCTAATCGATGACAATTATGTACACATTACTTGACTAGACTAAATTTTACCATAGTCCTTGCTCAAATACAGTAGTGATACACCTTGTCAACCCTAGGACTACAGTGCTCAATTATTGGCACTGTAAATGAATAATATATAACCATAAATACTTATGTAACAATTCCCTGAAGAACAGCCACATTGAAGCTGGCAAAGTACTGTCAGCATTTATGTGCAATAACAAAAATAATAATAACGATAAAAAATAAACTTTCAACCCGTATTAATGTGGTTTGTGTATTCTAGCAAAGTATTTATTTTGCGTACAGCTGAATGAATTAAAATTGCCACAAACTTGATCACAAGACAAGCATTGTGTTAAAAGTTACGCAAAGTGATGTGTTGCACCGACTGAACGACAAAGATACAGATATTTTGTAGCCTGTGCGGGTTGCAATAAATGATCACGCATTCTCATTTTTAAATTCCAGAAGCAGAACCGCACATTTGCAAGAAAAAAAGCACGCTTTGTAACCGAGACGAGTATACAGATCTTAACCTAGAAATAACTGGAACCTACTTGTTCAAATGCCGACAAGGGAAGCCTTCGCATACATTACCACAGCAACCAACTGTTTACACCGTCCATCTTGTACTTACAAGAAAATTTTGTGCTGCTGAAAACATAATTTAATCAGCAAGAAGTCACATTTCTTAGATACAATAATCCTAATCACTCAGGAATTTAGCAAGGATTTGCACACAAGAATATGTTGTCACATGCATCCTGATTTATCATTACTGCATTTCTTACATTCAGCTTGTATTTAGATCTCTTGACTCCAGTTTTACCAGCATAGGCAGGAGTGTTCTGCAACACAATAATCTCTTCAGGATTGACACCTTTTTTTTTCACCAGTTAAAGAGGCTTTAGTTAATGACACAACCATAAATCGTACCTGTGTTGTGCTTCCATCGTCTAAACATATGTATTATTATATGTGCAGTTTTATTTTAAAGCATGGCATATTTTACTATACTAGGTTAAAGAGCACACTTTGCTCTCTGGTACTTTTTATGGTTTCATTTCCTTGGCAATTTCACTTCAGGATCATATGATGTCACTGTCTGCAAAGTATATCAGTAATTAGGGAATGGGCTGATTGAAAGAAGGCTGAAGAAGAGACCATTTCCACTCTAGGTAAAATGAACTCGCAAGTGAAGGACTGCCTACATATAATATATACAAATAGAGATTAATTTAACCTAGTACAGAACGAAATATGAAATAGAAGTTTGCTATAATATGTGGTTCTTTCACAACTGCACATTTATGAAATTATTGTGTTAGGTATATAACCACTTTAAATTATTTCTTCTCTGTGCTTTCCATGTTTAATTAAACACAGTTATTGTGCAGAAGACAGTTAATGTAATCTTCACTTTTGAAAATAATACAGATACTAAATACTTTAAATATCTTAGTTTAATTTCATATGTTACTGCATATTACTTTCAAATTATACCATACTAAAATTGATATTCTGCTCCTTGTAAAATATTGAACACAGTTTAATTTTGCACTCAATTTTTATGGATACTTTGAAACTCCAAAACTCTAGTACATTGAAAAAGCATTTTATTCTGGATTGCATCAATTTGATATTAGATTATTGCATCAATTTGATATTAGATCATTTTAAATATATCCTGCAATATGTTTTTAAATTTAAAACATTGAATAAATGTATTTAACTTAAAAAAAAAAACAAAAAAAAAACATGCTGTTTAATAACACACCATATCACATCATTGGATAATCTTAATGTAAGTCAATGTCATTTCTAAAATGTAAATCTATTAACTCCATTTGCAAATTGATTGATTTTCACGCTCTTATCAGCTGGCAGAAAGTGTGGTTGTCATGGGAAAAACAGGTCCTTGTGAATCTATATTATAAAAACAAAGTGTTGGTGTTACATGTTTCTATAGAAAGTCTGTCTTTAACTGCTTTTAAATGTGCTGTATTATTCTGATTGTCTTGCTAGTTGAAACTCTATTTTAACACTATATGCCTTTGTAGCATGTAGATACTGTTAATAATCTTTAAGGATTCCTAGTAACTATTAGAGCTTCTGTGCAGGTAGATTATGACTTGAGTACACCTACAGTTTACCTGTGGCTAAGTTCAAATGACCCACATGGTATTGCATGCTTTAATCAGATACTGATACAATATCTGGATTTGGGAGGGTCATTTCTATCGGAACACATTCTATTGAAGACTAAAAACACACTTTTAGAAAATGGCTTTCTTATCTTAGTGGGTTTGAATGTAACTTTAAAATTAAGTGTATGCTGTTATTTAAATTTGTTATTTAAATGGTCTGATTGTGACAGTTGTATGTCTGACATGCTATACAAATGTACTGTGAATTTGTTTTCTGCTATGTACAGTGCTTTGCGATACTTTTGTATAAAAAGCACTATATATGGTACATGCAATAAATAAATAAATATTTGACTGTGTACAAATTATATAAAGGTATATTTGTATAAAAGTTTTTGCTTTCTTATTATAAAATGTATTATTGTGAATGGACAACATTTAATTCTGCTCACATACTACAAAAACAATGTCTTTTTAATAAATTCATAGAAAGTTTTAAATAAGCTGACATTATACACTACACCATACAGTATGTGTTTTCAGATGGTAAATCATTTATCTTTATAAATCTATTTCACATTAATAATGCCACACATGCAAGATTTTACAGTTCTCCAGGCAGTAGATTCAACCTCAAGGAACATCTCTAAACTGCTTAGATAATTGTACTTATCAAAAAGGTCATTAAGCTTAATTGCCATCTGACACATTAAAATTAAAGTTAAACCCTTACATAACTACCTGTCCTTCCAGGGACCAGAGCTTAAGAAAAAAAAGCAATACTTTCAATTCTTGTATCCTGTATACTGTATGAGGTGAAGAACGTCGTGAAGTACAAACACATTCAATTCTTGTATCCTGTATACTGTATAAGGTGAAGAACGTCGTGAAGTACAAACACGTTCAATTCTTGTTTCCTGTATACTGAATATCATGAAGTACAATGCAGCAGAGGTAAATTAATGGATGTGCACAAATGTACAGCCAGGCCTGTCATGTAAAGTACATGTATGAATTATATACATACACGTTTCAGATGTACTCGCTCATATATCGTTTTAATAGGAATTCACTGACATTCTGAAATACAAAAATATGATGCTCAACCATGTAATCTCTCCCCAGTAAACTACCATAGCCTTGAACTTATGTAGGCACGTGTACCATAGTGCTATACAACCTACCTGCAGTTGGACTGTCACTGTGTGCAATACACATTTAAAGGCAACCTGTTAACAGCATGAAAGTTCACAGACCCTAAGTGTGCTACACAATCTCTGGAGGCATAGATTGAGAAAGTGTCACTCGTTGTGGTCTGCATACCAATATCATGTATCCATCTGCCACCGGAACTGACATAAAAGCAATTTCAAATCACACTTGTATATTTCCATCAGCAGCAGATCAACTGGATTTCAATTGGGAATCCCCCAGACAGAATTGCTTTTAATGCATTGGAAATGATAGGTAAGTATTAAACTGACTGCAATATAAAAAAAATAAAAAATAAATAAACAAAAAACAAACAAACGTATAAGCTGACTATGAAGGCTGTTAATATATTACACCATCAGGGAAGTATCTGAGGTTGGTGAATTCATTAATAAGCAGCAGATTGGATTGTAGACTGGAGATGGAAATGACAGCAGCCCTGTTTTGATATTGGAAACAAGAGATTGAAATTTAGTTTTACAGACTGGTTTCATGGTGCAGATGGAAAAGTGGCATTTGACACTGAGATCAACTATTCACCACGTGCCAGTTAGGTGTCCCGGAGTGACCACATGAGCCGAAGATCACAACCTTGTGAAGCAGGAAAATTCTACATTACTACAGAAAATAATCCCTTGGCATCTATACTCATGTGACCCATACAGTGCTGTGAAAAAGTATTTGCCCCCTGTCTGATGTTCTGCATTTTTGCATATTTTTGACACTGAATGTTATCAGATCTTCAACCAAAATCTAATATTAGATAAAAGGGACCCTGAGTGAACAAACAACACACATTTTTGATACTTATTTCATTTATGTAATAAAGAAAGTTCTGCAACACCCAGTGCCCCAGTATGAAAAAGTAATCACCCCCTTAGACTCAATAACTGGTTATGCCACCTTTAGCAACAATAACTGCAACCAAACACTTCCTGTAGTTATTGGTCAGTCTCTCACAGCATCCTGGAGGAATTTTGGCCCACTCCTTCATGCAGAACTGCTTCAACTCAGTGACATTTGTGGGTTTTCGAGCATAAACTGCTCATTTCAGGTCCTGCCACCACATCTCAGTGGGGTTTAGGTCTGGACTTTGACTTGGCCCTTCCAAAATTTTTTTGTTCTTCAACCGTTCTGATGTAGACTTGATTTTGTGTTTCGGATCATTGTCTTGCTGTATGACCCAGCTGCGCTTCAGCTTCAGCTCACGGACAGATCGCATGACATTCTCCTATAGAATTCTCTGGTACAGAGCAGAATTAATGGTTCCTTCAATGATGGCAAGTCATCCAGGTCCTGATGCAGCAAAACATCCCCAAATAATGACACTACCACCAACATGCTTGACTGTTGGTATGGGGTTCTTACTGTGAAATACAGTGTTTGGTTTTCGCCATACATAACGGGGCCCATGTTGGTCAAAAAGTTCCACTTTTGACTTATCTGTCCATAGACCATTGTTCTAGAACTCTTGAGGATCATCCAGGTGCTTTTTGGATTCATGTTCTTCTTAGTGAGCAGTTGTTTGAGCCTTGCTACTCTGCCATGAATCCCATCTTTGCCCAGTGTCTTTCTGATGGTGGAGTCATGAACACTGACTTTAGCCGAGGCGAGAGAGGCCTGCAGATCCCTGGATGTTGTTCTAGGGTTCTTTGTGACTTTACGCCTTGCTCTTGGAGAGATTTTGATAGGACATCCACTCCTGGGAAGATTCACTACTGTCCCAAACTTTCTCCATTTGGACAATATCGCTCTGTGGTTTGGTGGAGCCCCAGAGCCTTAGAAATGGCTTTGTAAACCTTTCCAGACTGATAGGCATCAACAACTTTTTTTTCCAGAGGTATTCAGGAATTTCTTTTGATCGTGGCATGATGTGCCTTTAGAACCTGTGTGCTGACAACTTCACTCTGATGGTAAGGGCCAAAGTCAGATTTATATTGGGCAGGGCTGGCCAGGCTTGATTTGTTAACAAAAGTATTCAAACAGCTGACCCTAATTATCCATTTAATTGGGTTGAGTTAAGTAGGGGGAAAATAACTTTTTCACATCTGAAGATTGCATACTTGATTACCTTGCACACCAAACAAATGAAAGAAGCACCAAACTTTTGTGTCATTTTTTCTCTCAGCGAGAGAGAGAGAGAGAAAGAGAGAAAGTGAGAGAGGGAGGGAGAGAGAGAGAGAGAGAAGAGACAGTTGTTTTGTTTGTGATTTGTTTTGTTCAAACCTTTTTTTTTGTTACTGTGTTTTTTTTTTTTTTAATTTGTATAAATAAAAGTGTGCTAGAAGCTCTTTAAACTTTCAGTTTAAGTGTCGGGATCATATTTTATTAATGCAGCCCAGTCTTGCCCAGGACCATGGTAGGTCAAAAAAATATATATATATATATATATATATATATATATATATATATATATATATATATATTATATATATTGTAACAGACATGGCCAAAATTAGTGTCCAAAAGCCGTTTCCATATTATAATGAGGTTAAAAGTATGAATAAAGATATGAGAATGAATGCATAATGCCAGTATACTGTATACAGAGTATACAGTATTTGTTCCTAATCATCTTCAAATTTAAAAAAACATCTGCAGTATATGCCATGGATGTGCAAGCTGCGCAGCTGGGGATAATCTATTGCAGACCTATTCAACCAAGTTTGCACATTGATATAATGTTTTTTGTTTTGTTTTTCTTTAATCAGTAGCCTACCATTGTGAAGGTTTTATGTGTTCTTTATGTAAAGTATTTTAGTTATAAAATTCGTTCACAATAAATGAACATGGCTTCAGACCAGTAACTCTGTATGTATATATGTACTGCACCACCCCTTAATGAGCACACATCAACATGCCAATATAACGTTTGGGGATTCTTAAAAGTGAAGAAAGGATCAAAAGAAGAAAAGGAAAACGTTGCATTTGGTATTTTAGCGATCCTAAAAGGATGTGTAACGTTTTAAACACAGAGACACTAACATATCATATACGCCTAGTTGCAGTATTTAGACGGGTATTTAGGAATAGCTGCAGTGATTGGATAGATTGGTGGAATATAAGGTTTGTCTGGCTACGTATTCAATTTATGGTTCAATAATGTTTGTTAAAATGTGGTTACCACCATATATATATATATATATATATATATATATATATATATATATATATATATATATATATATATATATATATATATATATATCGCATAAATATTTTAGTAAAGCATATCGACAGAGCTGACACCGCGTAATAAATATGCTACCTACTTTTATCCTTTCCCTTGAGTCACTGTGGCGAACACTGCAGCTTGGATGACCTGTTTTTCATTGTAGTAAATTACAGACAAAGAAAGGGGGCACTCGCGGGCTAATGAAAACTCAGGCTGCTAGATCAGTGGCGAAGCAAATAACACAGCTAAGATGACAAAGACTGCGTGGTGGAAGAAGAGACACGTTGCTTCACGGATGCAGGTATGTCTAAGTGTTTCTCTTTGCTTTTTTCTGTGTATTTAAAGCTAGAACACATTAATGCGATCTATATAATTAGAGTATTTGGGAGTACATTCAGCCCGCATTGAGCCATGACTGTAAAATAAGTAGTCTTGCTTCTTGTCTTATCTTCATTGCATGCTCTTTGAGTGTGATCACTGAATAGGTGAAATGAACTAAGGGCAGGCAATTGCTAAAATTATCGGTGAGTAATAAAAAAGCAAACTGTCTTTAGCTTTAAAAATCATCTTTAATTGCAAGTTATCTTTGCTAGTTGTATCATCTCCAAAAAGGCCTGTCAATTACAGGAAGAAACCTATTTTTACACGCAACTGTCAGTGCACTATCCAAAGTGCTGAAATATTGCTCACTTGCAAAATGTGTGTTGAGAGGATAGGGTACGCTACGAAACATTTTTCAATAAAATTATTTTGATTGTTATTCATAGCTAACAAGTTGTTAATGACAAAATAAGGTAAGAGGTATGAGATATATATAATTTTTTACAATTTTTTGTTCGGACCTGGTGCAAGTAAAATTCAGTTTTTTAATGTTATATTATTAATTTGTTTTTGTTTGTTTTACTATTTAAATCACATAATTTTGCTCGTATATATATATATATAGATATATATATATATATATATATATATATATATATATATATATATATATATATATATATATATGATGATGGTGAGGTAACCTCACCAATAGAATCTCTTTATAAGCACTATTCCACGTCGTCTCTAAAAAAAGATTTTTTCACAAACTTAACAAACAAAATTTGTGTATGAATGCGACAAGTTAAAAACAAAAAACAAAAACAAAACAAAACAAAACAAAAACAAACAAACAAAAAAAAAACAAACAAAAAACAGCGATTGTTATGGCAAATACCGTAAAAATCAATCTAATTTTATAAGGCTTTTTCAGCACCCCGGACAGGGCGATGTAAGTGTATCGGTTTTATTTTTTTTATTTTTTTATTTTTTTGGTTAACGTGATTATAATACAACTAGCATACTGTGTTGCATATCTTATGCATTTAAGGAACACTTTACGCGTATATAGTATGACTGTATATTAGGTATATTTGAACATTAATAACTTTTTTATTTTTTTTGTATTTCTATATAGGTATTTGAACCTAAACTTTGATTTGAAAATGACCCTTTATAATCTTGGGTCGCTTTTAAAAGTTGGATATTTTGAGCAGAAAACAAACACTATCGACCACAATAAATGGATATGATCAGACAAGAGTCGTCGTAGACATGGTTTGGATAACGACATATATGAAAATGAATTTAATTGTGCTAGTGTTATTCCCTGCATTAGTTTTTGAAAGTGTTTTCAGTCATAACAATATCTATGAAAGGTCGTTGTTGACGATGGCCTCTTCCCAACGCTCTGTTGCTAGACTGGACGGCGATATAATTATCGGAGCCCTTTTCTCAGTCCACCACCAACCCCCCGCTGAAAAAGTCCCAGAGAGGAAATGTGGGGAAGTCAGGGAGCAGTATGGTATCCAAAGGGTGGAAGCCATGTTCCATACATTGGACAGGATCAATTCTGACCCTACTCTGCTACCAAACATCACCCTGGGTTGTGAGATCAGAGACTCTTGCTGGCACTCTTCTGTGGCTCTGGAACAAAGCATTGAATTCATAAGGGACTCCCTTATCTCAATTCGGGATGAAAATGATGGATCCAGGTGGTGTCTTGATGGGTCAACCTCATACCTCCCCCCAAAAAAGAAGAAGCCTATTGCCGGAGTCATTGGGCCAGGTTCTAGTTCTGTGGCTATCCAAGTCCAGAATCTACTGCAGCTCTTCAACATTCCTCAGATTGCTTATTCTGCAACCAGTATTGACCTGAGTGACAAAACCCTCTTCCAGTACTTCCTAAGGGTTGTGCCCTCTGATACTCTTCAGGCACGGGCATTGCTGGACATAGTCAAACGCTACAATTGGACCTATGTGTCTGCAGTCCATACTGAAGGTAAGATCGGCCATGTACTGTTTTGTGTGAATTGTATCTATATTATTAGTCGTTTGTTTAACAGTTTGTCAAATGTTTTTCTTTTTTTTTATCAAGTCACAATTCATTAAGGTGATCTACAATTAGATGGGTTTTTTTTGTTGCAAAGTCTGCTTTACTTGATTCTGTATGTTTAAGCAGTTAATTGAATTTGCTTTTTTTGTTTAAATTAAAGCTAGCTTGATTCACTTGGGTGTCAACTTAAAAGAGAGCACTAACTCCCTCCTCAAGATTTTTTTAAAATTATTATTATTAAACTTTTCTGAAGGTCATGTACCAGGGGTCTTCAATCCTGGTCCTGGTTTTTGTTCCAACTGTACCCTAAATTAATTCATTAGATCAATTAAGCTTCTAATAAGCATTGAATTGGTCCAATTAAGTATTTAGTGTACAATTGGAACAAAACCCAGGAGGGACACAGACCCCTGTCGTATACAGCTGTACATAGTGTGTGTGGGAATGTAAGGTTGGCAGGGATGGGGTTAAATCTGTCCCTGCAGCAATCGCAAGTGTGGCCATTCCCCATTTAGGTAATTGGTGCTAAGTGAGGAGTGACACCATGTATAAAAGCCTTGACACCATTCAATTTGAAAAAAAAAGGATTCCTGTAACCTCGTTTGCATGTGACTTTCATTTATTATTATCTATACTATGGTACTACAAAATAAATGCTGGTAGGAATACCTAATCTCAGTTCTGATATTAGATTTGTGATTGTAATCATAAACAATGACTATTGCATTATCTTCAGTCACGATATTAGTGGGTAATTTTGTGAATTAAATTAGATAAGTGAACTCAAGGTCGATGACAAGTTGTTTGTAACATATTGAGCTAAGTCTATAAAAAATGGATATCTAAATCCAGCCAAATCCCCTAAACTCACCTGTTTGCGTTTAAACTACAATATGAATATACCTCTCTATTTCTAGTTTGACAGCACGTTGTTTTTTTTAGGTAGCATCAATAGTGTAAGTGTTTTAAATGTTTTATTCCATTTGACAAGTGCTGTAGAAATGTCGTTAAACAAACAGGGTCACAGAATCAGGATTAATTGTGTTTGGTGTCTGTACTGCATTCCTCTATAGTCTAACTGGTTGGCTTCATCAGAAAATACTGCTGTCCATTTTGATTCACTCAGCCTATGAGAGAGTTTTATTACATTGCATTATATTTCCAATAAGTGATAGTATAAGGGGAGCTTTTGACTGAGGAGGTATTGATGATTTAAAGTCGACTTCGACAATGCAAACGTAAAAGGCAAAATAAAAAAAAAGGTACATTTTCTTGCCAATAAAGTTTGCTTGTGTATCTCTGGCATTTGTTCAACAATTTTAGGTGCATGATGCCTTTTTTTCTGAAAGTGCAATCATCCTCTTTCACAATTTAATAAAGTGGCCCTATAGTTGTGTATAAAAATAATCAGTTTGTTGTCTCAAATGCGTAGGCTCCCAGTACTCCAAACCAGCTGCTTCAAAATATCCTTGTCTAGTCTTTGTTTTATGTTTTTGGTATTCTTTCAAATATGGGGTTAGGAATAGAGAGTGGACTGTAATAATATTTTTAAAAAGTAATAAACCTTTGAAAAAGTAATAAACCTTTAAAACAGAGACAGCTGTAAATATTGAAACTTAAATAAGCTACACTTCGAAGTCTATTGTATTGCCTTTGCCATTGCTCACATAACTGAATTGCTTCAATAACTGAAAGTACAGGCTCCCGAGTGGCACATCCAATAAAAGATCTGCATAGAGCGCAGGATGCGCCCTATACCCTGGAGATCCAGGTTTGAATCCAGGCTATGTCATTGCCGACCGTGACCGGGGGTTCCTAGGGGGCGGCGACCAATTGGCCGAGTGCCATCCGGGTAGGGTTGAATTAGGTCGGCAGGGCAATCCACAGCTCACTGCGCACCAGCGACCCCTGTGGCTGGTAGAGAGCCTGCAGGTCCGCAGTGGAGCCATTCAGATCTGTGTTGTCCTCCAGCACGATAGGTCTGGTGGCTTCGCTGTGGATCCGCAGTGCGAAAAATGATGTATTGGCAGGAGCGCGTTTCGGAGGACTTGAGTTTCAGCCTCCGTTTACCAAGTCGCTGGGGGGTTGCAGCCGTGAACCAGGATATAAATAATAATTGGGCATTCCAAATTGGGGAGAGGAACTGGGGTATAAAAAAAAACAAAAAAAACATTGGCGATGACTAAATTTAAAAAATAAATAAATAAATAAATAACCGAAAATACATACAGTGCTCCCTAATTATAAGCGACCCTTTATACTGCAGAATAGGTTATAAGGCGGTACGGTCATGGCTTGCATGTGCCCCATAATGCCATTACACTAGCACTAGTATTCTCGTTATAAGGCGGAACTATTACATAGTCTCTTAGCTAAGTCTCCCGACTACAGTGTTATAAAGGTGGAGCACTGTATAAATACAAATTGGAATAAAGTTGTTCATATATGGAAATCACCATGACTGTATTTTTCCTTCATTGGAATACAGGCAATATTTTATTTCATAAGCAATCACAATTGAATTAGTAGTGCCGTTGCAAACCCTGCATATGCTTTATGTTCCATAATCAGAACAGAATCTTTTCAGGTTTTGTGTAATTTAAAAGAAACACATGCTCTTAAGATCCAGAGAACTCATGTGAGCAAAGCTGTGAACAGTATCTTTCCTGATCTCCATTAATATGAAATCTATATAGCACAGGGCTTTTAGGCAAGGCAATAACCCCTACTTATCTACCATAATTTAAATGAGACTTCCTCAAGGGTGAAGCAGTTGTTATCTGCAACAAGTCATTGTACATTTGTTGCAAACTGCATAGATTGGTTTGACAGATTGGTACCAGATGTGTGCCCAATTAAACTGACAATAATCTGAAACAATGTTGTAGAAAACCTTGCAGTTAGAAAGCAGACAAGCTAACAAGATTCTGTGGAGGAAAAAAATGATTTGCAGTGTCAGAATGAGGTCTACATGGCTTTGACACATTCAAACCTGGTTAACATTGTCAGTATATATTTTAAATAGTTAACACATAAAATGATCTTTAGATACAATGAACATTAGTTAAAGTGTCTGCGATAGTACAGGTAATGCGTTATTAACAGTGCACTTACAATTGCACAACCAGTGTGTACTGATCATGGAGTTCCCTTTCAAGTGGAATGACAACCATTATCGAATGAGAAGAACCTCTCTCTCCTGCCAATCACTGAGCATGTATAAAAAAGCTCCCCTATCACGGCCCTGCTGTGAGGGGGAAGTCCCTCCCACCTCCTGCTGAAGAGGGATGTCCTCACAGTATCATATCACCATTTTCTCTCTCACCTCACTGAGACAACATGGATTGCCATTACAGTGCGCTCTGCAGGGTCCTCCGCTGGGTTTCACCAGTGTGACCAATGTGCACAGAAACTCCCAAAGGAGGATAGGCACACTCGCTTTGTCCGGTGCTTGGGACCGACTCATGCAGCCAAGGCGCTTCTTGTCAAAGGTTCACCAACAGAACCAGGCGCAGGAGGGCAGCCTTCTCCCCATCGGACTCCCATTCCTCAGAGCGTGGAAGGGTACTGTCTACTGTGACAGCCCAGGGCCTCTCTCAAGGGACCTGTGGAACCTCGCCTACTACAGTGGTGAGGCAGCACCCCTGTACCCCTGGTTCACCCTCTCCTACCCCACCACCTGTACTGAGGCATAAATGCCCCTCTATGGAGTCACTGCGGTGGACAATGCCTAGGCAGCACTGTTTGAGAGGGCGCTCATCGGGCAGTAGACGCTCACCGAGGAAATACCGCTCCCCTTCTCCTCATCGACACAGGCGCTCTCCTTCTGCGTCTCCGGAGAAACGCCAGAGCTATGCGGAGAGGTGTTTTGAAGAGCTGGCTCAGGCTATGAGAGCCCAGCAGGCCATGTTTGAGACCTTGCTGCAAGCTCAGGGTAGACTGCCTCCTGCTACAGCGGAGGTCCCTGCTGCACACCTCTGGAGCCAAAGAAGATAGCCTGGGCACTTTCCTTCTACTGGGGACATGGTCACTGCTTTGGTGCAGGGGTCCACCTTCACAAGGGGGGATAAAGACCCTACCTGCTCTTCCAAGTCATTCAGGACAACTGATGCAATGCTGAAGAAAGCATATGCTTCAGTGGCATTGTCGGTGAGAGCGGCGAACACCATGTCCAACTTGGTGCTCTACAAGTAGCAGTTAGCGGCAAGACTGCGGGAGCCAGCAATGGAGACAGATGTGGGGGAGCTTCAGCCGGGAGCAATGACTGACCTGACGGGGGAGCTAGATCAGTCATCAGAGAGGTCTCTGGCAGCCCTGGTGGCTGCCCACCGAAATTTTTGGCTAACCCAGGCCAAAGTTGTGGAGACGAAGAAGGCTGCATTACTGGATACCCTAATAACACCGGGCAGACATTCAGAACAACTGTGGATGTGAGCCTTGAGAGGTCGCTTCAAAGTTCTCGCACCTTCCTCCCTATTGCCAGCACATTTGGTAGTCTGCTGGGGCAGCTAGGCCTGAACGTTGCCCTCCACCTCAGGCCAAACAAGCAGACAGAGGGAATGCCGGTGGAAAGGGACCACCGCCGGCCAGGGGTAACCGGTTCTCTGGCTGGAGACCGAGGTCGGAGCCTAAAAAATGATGTGCCCCCTCCCAAGCCCAAGGGAGATCACCCCTAAGGGGCTCCGGCTGCCACCTTCCCCCCTCACAACTGGACTGACTACTGGACACGACCCATGGCAAGGCTGCACCCAGGATTGCTGGGTGCTCACGACTATGAGACATGGTTACGCTCTGCAATTTCGCTTGGGAACTCCATCCTTCAAGGGTGTGCTCCCTACCACTGTCGGACCAGCGTGTATGATTCTCCTCCAACATGAGATCGCCGCTCTTCAACAAAAGCACGCTGTGCGCTTGGTAGATCCAAACGATGCCCTAAGCGGGTTCCTCTCCAGGTACTTTCTGGTACCCAAGAGGGACGGCGGTTTCCGACCTATTCTGGACCTCAGGATCCTCAACATGTTCCTCAAACAATGGAAGTTCAACTCGTTGACGACACAATGTATCCTCCAGTCTGTCCACCCGGACGACTGGTTCACATCGATCGACCTGCAAGACGCCTACTTCCATGTCCCGATCCGTTCCACGCAAAGAAAATATTTACGCTTTGCCTTTCAAGGCGGCACGTACAAATTCTGTGTTCTGCCATTTGGCCTCTCACTGGCGCCCCACACATTTTCCAAGTGCATGGAAGCTGCACTGGCTCCACTCAGGCTGTGGGGTATTCGGATCTTAAAATACCTTGGCTAGTTTGCACATTCCAAAGCACGCGCCAAGGCTCACAGCAGATAGGTCATAGATCATGTGATGAAGTTATGGCTCTCCATACATCAACAGAAGAGCTACTTTATACTGTAGTCCACAGTGTTCCTGGGGATCAAATTGAACTCTGTGAGCATGCTTGCCTCACTGTCAGAAGACAGGATTCGACTGTTGGAAGTCACGCTCTCCCAATTCAGGGAGGATGCTCTTCTACAGGTCAGAACTTTTCGAAGGTTGTTGGGACTGATGGCAGCCGCCTCGAGAATCCTTGCCCTAGGGCTTCTGAGAATGTGCCCACTTCAAGCTTGGGTGAATGGGCTCAAGGTGCACCTGGTCCGCGATCGACACCAGCTGGTGCAAGTTTCCTGACAATGCCGGAAGACACTGGAGTGGTGGCTTCCTCCACAGAAGGGCAGTTGTCATTACGTTCGCTTCCATCCTGGGCTGGGGAGCGGTCTGGAATGGGAGGGTAATACGAGGTCAGTGAGATGGACCTTGGCAGCAAGCGCATATAAATGCCCAGGAACTGCAAACAGTAGCCCTTGCGCAATTTCATTTTCGCCAGCAGTTAGCGCACAAATACGTGCTGTTCTGGACAGACAACACTAAAGCGGCAGCCTACATAAACCACCAAGACAGCTTGCGCTCACCTGGCCTTCACCATGCAGAGCACAGACTCCTGTCTTGGATGCACAGAAACTTGTGTTCCATCAGCGGTCCACCTCCCTGTTGTGGCCAACAGAGCAGCAGACCTCCTGTCCAGAGGAGCTCCAGACAGCTTGGAGTGGAGACTACACCCTCAGGTTGTGAAACAAATCTGGGAGAGGTTTTGTACAGTACAAGTCTACCTCTTCGCCACAACCAAGTCCACTCAGCCTCCTGTGGTTCTCTATGGAGAGGGAAGGGGGTCCCCTGGGAGTAGACACACTAGCTCACCCCTGGCTACAGGAGCTCTTGTATGCGTTCCCTCCACTACCGCTACTGCCCCTGATACTAGAGAGAATCAGGGTGGAGAGAAAAAGCCCAGGTTTTGCTGGTCGCACCCAGATGTCCGAGGCACCCCTGGTTTGCTCCACTCTGTGGGGGGGTGGGGAGAGTATTGTGCCACCCAAACCCGGCCCAGCTCTAACTCTGGGTTTGGACATTGAACGGAGCCATCTATCCAGGCGAGGACTGCCAGACGCAGTGGTAGAGTGGTAGAGACACTACAGTCTGCTAGGACACCTAGCACCAGCGCTCAGTATTCGTATAAATGGAAGGTATTCCAAAACTGGTGCATTTCTGGGGGTCACGACCATGTGACTTGCCCTATTGAGACAATTCTAACCTTCTTACAACACTTGTTTGATGTGGGAAAATCTGCATCTACTCTGAAGGTCTACTTGGCAGCAAAAATTGTGCCACGATAAAATTGACTCTGTGTCTGCTAGGGCACACTTCCTGGCAGTGCAATTTCTTAAAGAGGCCCAGAGGCTCCGTCCTCCGACGAAAAACATGGTCCCTAAATGGGATCTGGAGCTGGTGCTGGGGGACCTCATGGGTCCCTCATTTGAGCCCATGGCCTCAGCAGAGCAGTGCCCTATTTCCCTCAAAATGGAGTTTTTGTTAGCCATTACATCTGCCAGAAGAGTAAGTGAGCTTCATGAGCTGTCCATCGATAACACTCACAGGTAACATTAAGAAATAACCCGGTCTTTTTGCCAAAGGTGGTCTCTTCATTCCATATTAACCAACCAGTGGTTTTGGAAGCTTTCAAATCTCCTCTGCATGAGTCAGAGGAGGATTGCAGACAGCACACGCTTTGCCCGGTCCGGGCTCTGCGCTGTTACCTGGATAGGGCAGCGTCCTGGAGACAGTCCAACCAGCTGTTTGTCTGCTACAGGTCCCGCTCTAGAGGTCAAGCCCTTTCGAAGCAACATCTAGCACACAGGGTGCCCTGTATTATATATTGTTACGTGATGTTGGGTGGATTGAAAAGAATGTATTTCAATGTGTTGCTTCAATGTGAAGTCTTACACAATGAACTAGTGACCATCCAAGCACAACTCTATGTTGACTATGTAATCCCAGTGTAGAGCAGCTTTCATTTGAAATGTGACCTTCCTTAGACAGTCTTTTTGTTTTCATGTAACACCGGTGCTATTAAGGTGTTCAGGCAGGAATTTTATTTTTGTTAATTTACTTTTTTTTAAAAACTTATTAGAACTATTCAATGCCATTTGTTTAATGCATACCCCCCTCCCTCCTCTCTCACACTCCATACTAATACTAATGAATGTCACCTCTAACTTGTATCTTAATGAGATATATTCTGAAGCCGTGGCAGAATATTAGCATTCTGGTAAGTGCATTGCCAATGTACTCCTTGTGTCTCTCTGCCTCCTCACCGTCCT
The DNA here is from genome assembly GCF_017654505.1 of Polyodon spathula. Classification (NCBI taxonomy): domain Eukaryota; kingdom Metazoa; phylum Chordata; class Actinopteri; order Acipenseriformes; family Polyodontidae; genus Polyodon; species Polyodon spathula. Next base: position 31,049,977 of record NC_054538.1, on the reverse strand, counting down.
TCCTGCTTGCATTAAAACCCATGGGAACTCACTTCTCAGAGACAGATGTAATGGAGTTAAAACTTTCTGAAAACATACTGGGTGTCCAGCTGACTGACAATTACTTTGAGATACAAATAGCAAAAATGTTATGTCATTTTTATGTTTAATTTATAAGGTGTTATGAACAGGAAGGCTTGTAGTGACATCAGACCAGGAAGAGACAGACAACAATATTGCGAAACGCTGATGTGCGAGTTTATTATAGATAAAATGGCTGAAAAAAACAAAACCACACAAAACAAAAGGCACGATGGTCAAAATAAACAGACAAACAATAACACCAAACCACAAAACAAGTATTGTGCTGGTACTTCTCTGTGCCCACATACTAACATACATTTTATATCACCCATGCTATATAACCCAAACTGTACAAACTGTATCCCATCACAGATCTAATTATGTCCCTTTAAAAATACTTAAATTGAGATCTGATATCGGCCGATGTGTCTTTGTAAATTATTATTATTATTATTATTATTATTATTATTATTATTATTATTATTATTATTATTATTATTATGTATTTCTTAGCAGATGCCCTTACCCAGGGTGACTTACAGTTTTATACAAAAAATACATATCAAGAATTACAGTACAATTAAGCGCAAGATACAAAATACAATGACTTCAGTCCTAATAAGAGCTAATACAAAACACAGTATGATTTGATACCGGGCAGATCAAGAGCAGATACCAGTGTTGATAGTTACATCAGGGTTAGATACGAGTGCAAGTGAAACACAAAATACAACAGATTTAAATACAGTACAATAGGGAGCAGATAAGTGCAGGGTAAAGTGCATTAAAGGCAGAGTGCTATGTTGTCCGGAAGGGAAGAGTTAAGTTTTACAGGTGTTGTTTGAAGAGGTGTGTCTTCAGGAGGCACCAGAAGGTAGTCAGGGACTGGGCAGTCATGACATTCATAGGAAGGTTGTTCCACCACTGCAGGGCGAGTGTGGAGAAGGAGCGGGCTGTGGAGGCAGGGGAGCGTAGAGGAGGTACAGCCAGTCTTCTAGTGCAGACGGAGCAGAGAGGTCAGGTCGGGGTATAGGGAGAGATGAGGCTCTGGAGGTAGCTGGGTACAGTCTTGGTAGGCAAGGACAAGAATCTTGAACTGGATGCGAGAGGTGATCAGGAGCCGGTGGAGTGAGCGGATCAGTGGAGTAGCGTGGGAGAAACAAGGCAGAGAGAACACCAGAAGAGCAGTGGAGTTCTGGATGAACTGGAGCAGACGGGTGGTGGATGGAGGAAGGCCTGCCAGGAGGGAGTTGAAGTAGTCTAGGCACGAGAGTACCAGGGTCTGGATGAGGAGTTGCGTGGAATCAAGCATCTCATATTTAAAACTCATTGCTTTCGAACATACTGCAATGCTCTTTCTGCTGGTCTTCCTGCTCATTCTCTGAATCATCTTCAGATGGTGCAGAATGCAGTGACAAGGGTCTTGACAGGCACTAGGGGACAGAACATATCAGCCCTGTTCATTCTTGTGTTGCCTTCAAGATTCTGTTGCTGGCATACAAGGCTATGCATGGCCAGGGTCCTAGTTACATTATAGACCTTCTCAGCCCTTACATCGCTGGAATACAGCTTAGATCGTCAAACTGTGGCCTTATAAAGCTTTTGGTTCCAAGATGTGTTAATCTTAGTGGGCGTAGTTTTAACTGTATTGCTCCTTCTCTCTGGAACTCTCTGCCCAGCTGCTTTCAAAACACCACATCAGTGTTGAATTTTTAATCCACTCTTAAGACACAGTGTTATTGTATCAATCTCATGGTATAGTAACAACAGATTTAGTAGCAAGTGATTTTTGAACGAAATGTGTTAATTAAATCAATCCGTTAATGCTTTGAAATTGAGTCAATGAGGTTGTTAATGAATACATTTCTCTTTAAAAAGCTTAATTGTTGCAGGACATGTACATCACTTCCTGTCTCAACAACAATCAAAATGCATGTTAACGAGATCAAGAAAATTGAATGGAAGCATAATTCTCTGTTATGGAACCTACTAGTGTACAGCGAGATGGCTCTCTCCCCCTGCGAGCAGCAGCCAAATGGAAATAAAATGGGCATTTCCATGCTAATGGAAACTTTACACATGTGTAAATGATTGAGTAAATTGACAAGTTGCAGCTTGATTTTTTTGAGATTAAATATTAAAATTAGATAAAACACATACTGGAAATATACTGTAGCGTAAACAATTACGTGACCCAAACGTAACATGGCAAAACATGATGACTTACAAGGTGTTTATAAACAATATTGTCACATTTAGGTCTAATTCAATTGATTAGTCTAATCTAGAAGACTTAAATATTATCATAAGTGTGTTTTTACCACTGTAGCAAGTGATTCTATATTTTAGATCAGTTTTTAAAAAATGTGCTACATTCATATCAGTGTCTGTCCACACTGTTACGAACATGAAAGTTATTATTTCAGCTCTTTAGATGGAATAATACTCAAAGTTTTCTTTTTTGTACCTGTGCTATTTAATAAAACGTGTTTTCTGGGGATGCAGCATTTTGTTAATCACTTACAAAGGTTTTTAATCTTTTCACTCATTTTTATATTTGTAACAACTAGGAAGTCAGTTGTTGTAAATCCAAAACAACGCCATTCATTATTCATTATCCAGACCCATGCCCTTTGACTTCTGACTGAAGAGAGTCGTCATTTTGCGTAATAGTGTTATTATTGTTATAGATCTGTGGTGTCTGTCCTTCATGTTGCACACGTGATTGTGGTTAGGAAATATCACTTACTTGCTGAAGTGTATCATTATTTCATTACATCTTCCATCTCTCTGGATTAATAAAGAAGGTGCGTTTCTTGATTTTTACAACAAATTTGACCGAGACTGATGAAGCTTGTGTTTCAATATATCTTGCAAAAAAGCTTTGTGGACGGAACTATATGCCTTTCCATATAACCTTTCCATGTAATCATGGTAGTAATAATAATAATTCACTTGTAGGCAAAACATCTTCTGCCTTGATCTATCTTAGTTATTTATTTTATTCAGAGTTATTGTTTATATTACATATTTTATATTATTGTTTGATAAACTCTGTAAGTCAGTGATCGAGAAATGTAATTCTTTTCCGCCCACAGTAGCTTTAAAAACAAAACTGCAAACTAAAAACGAATTAACTTTCTTTTTGTAAATGGACAGATAAAACTACCCCATAAATTAATATGTATTCAATCTCTGTGTAATTGCTTGTCAGGAATCAGGGAATTACATAAGAATGAAATCTGTTTTTATACATTTTTTGTTGTTTTTTTGAGTGCGATGTATCATTTTGGGTAGCAGGGTGCACACTGCTGGTAAAGTTAACTTGTATATAATAAATTACCTATATGGTAACAGAGTACTGGGAGACAGTCAACATGGTTTTAGGAAAGGGAGATCGTGCCTAACTAACTTGCTTGATTTTTTTGAGGATGCAACATCGATAATGGATAATTGCAAAGCATATGACATGGTTTATTTAGATTTCCAGAAAGCTTTTGACAAAGTCCCGCACAAAAGATTAATTCTCAAACTGAACGCAGTTGGGATTCAAGGAAACACATGTACATGGATTAGGGAGTGGTTAACATGTAGAAAACAGAAAGTACTGATTAGAGGAAAAACCTCAGAATGGAGTGTGGTAACCAGCGGTGTACCACAGGGATCAGTATTAGGTCCTCTGCTATTCCTAATCTACATTAATGATTTAGATTCTGGTATAGTAAGCAAACTTGTTAAATTTGCAGACGACACAAAAGTAGGAGGATTGGCAAACACTGTTGCAGCAGCAAAGGTCATTCAAAATGATCTAGACAAGATTCAGAACTGGGCAGATACATGGCAAATGACATTTAATAGAGAAAAGTGTAAGGTACTGCACGCAGGAAATAAAAATGTACATTATAAATATCATATGGGAGATATTGAAATTGGAGAAGGAATCTATGAAAAAGACCTAGGAGTTTTTGTTGACTCAGAAATGTCTTCATCTAGGCAATGTGGGGAAGCTATAAAAAAGGCTAACAAGATGCTCGGATACATTGTGAAAAGTGTTGAATTTAAATCAAGGGAAGTAATGTTAAAACTGTACAATGCACTTGTAAGACCTCATCTTGAATATTGTGTGCAGTTCTGGTCACCTCGCTATAAAAAAGATATTGCTGCTCTAGAAAGAGTGCAAAGAAGAGCGACCAGAATTATTCCGGGCTTAAAAGGCATGTCATATGCAGACAGGCTAAAAGAATTGAATCTGTTCAGTCTTGAACAAAGAAGACTACGTGGCGACCTAATTCAAGCATTCAAAATTCTAAAAGGTATTGACAGTGTGGACGCAAGGGACTTTTTCAGCCTGAAAAAAGAAACAAGGACCAGGGGTCACAAATGGAGTTTAGAAAAAGGGGCATTCAGAACAGAAAATAGGAGACACTTTTTTACACAGAGAATTGTGAGGGTCTGGAATCAACTCCCCAGTAATGTTGTTGAAGCTGACACCCTGGGATCCTTCAAGAAGCTGCTTGATGAGATTTTGGGATCAATAAGCTACTAACAACCAAACGAGCAAGATGGGCCGAATGGCCTCCTCTCGTTTGTAAACTTTCTTATGTTCTTATGTTCTTATGTATCTTTTAAGTATTCTTTGCTAATGAAAATGTTTATACATACAGGAGTTGTGAGCTTTAAGATTGTTAACAATTAGTTATAAACATGGTGCTTACCATTGGATTTAAGGAGCGCAGGTAAGGCATGTCTGCCTGTTCTCTGTGGCTGTTGGTTGTCTGTATGGAAAGGGGAGCGTGCACTTGTTCTTTCGGGGCTGCACTTACCTTTTCCATAGAGGGGACGTTTAATCTTGTTTAACCCTATTATTTTAATAATGGTAAATTTAATAAGGGTAAAATTGAGTTTATATTGAAATGAATGTGAAGTAAAGCATTCTTATTGAGTAAAATAATAATAATAATAATAATAATAATAATAATAATAATAATAATAATAATAATCTGGATTAATGTATAATTATTATGGCTATTTCTGGGGGGGGGGGGGCTACCTGAAACAAGGTATAAAAGAGGTCAGTATGAGGAGCTCCGAGTGGGCTGGAGGTTAGTACCTCACCTCTGTGGTAGCCTAGGTGTGTTATCTTGTGTTATCTGCCAATGTTTTTTTTTGTTTGTTTCAGGATCAGTGTACATAGTTATTTGTTGAAAGAACAAGCTTACTTTTGTTCACAAATAAAGTGTTTGTTTCTTTTAACTGAATTTTTTTGTAAATCCCTGTTTAACATCAGCCACTCGGCACACCCTCACAAAGTCGCCTTGGATATTTGTGTGCAAGCAACAAAACTTTAGATCAGCACAGATAAAAAAAAAAAAAAAACTTTTAAAATGTGTTTGTGTTTTTAGTTGTTAGTTATTATACCATGCATGTAACACTTCATTATACATTTATTAAGCTTTTAAAACTACAACAGAACTCACCAATCCGGTACACAATTTATATATAGTTCATTGTTCGGTGAATTCCCCTAATCATGCATTTTCTCTGGTACTGTTTGCTCGCCTTCACGATAAATAAACTCAACATGAATAGAAGTAGCCACCAAACACTTACAGTGTTATAAGAAGATGTTATAATACTTGCATACAGATGTGTCTACACTGTAGTGTGGAGGAAGTCTGACAAGATTACAAACCTGTTAGGCAAAATCCATGTCAATGATCTCGATCACATTAGGTATTCCATCAATTTCCGTGGTGATATCTTTTGAAATCAAGCCCCATATTGCACTTTTTAACTATTAGATGAAATGTTTACAGAATATTTAACATCTGCTATCAGGACCATGATGTATGATTTGTTTATCATTAATAGCATTATTATTATTAAACTATACCAAATCTCGTTTTTATTTACAACGAAGGGAAACCATGTTTTTTTTGCTGACTTGGCAAAACAGAATATATATAGATTACCTTCATTGTAAATAAAAAACGTGATTTGGTGTAATTGATTGATAACACTATTATCAAAACATGAATCATGATTATAGCAGCAGTTTTTAAGTATTCTGTAAATATTTCATTTAACAGTTAAAAAGTATAATGTGGGGCTGTCAGGTCTTGTTTTAAAATATCGGCACAGACAAACCAATGGAATACCGTGTGTGTGTGTGCATGTATGTATGTCTGTATGTTTGTGTTTAATATAGAGAGAGAATACATGCATGTCTCCAGTCATACATGGTTTTCATGATCACGTCACATTAAGGTCTAGCCAAAATTGTAGATATTTATTACTGCCATAGCCTTATCCTTTCACCTATTGATTCTCCCCATTGCCACTGTACTTTATACATCCATGCAACCCTTCCTGCGATGTCATCCGGCCGTGTGTTCCGTGCTTAAGATTACAAACTATTAAAACAAGTGAACAAATCTCTTTCATAACTAGAAGTATGTAAAAGTCTAAAATAGTTTCATAACTACAAATATTTAATTATCTAGGCAGTCTCTTTATCGTCATTGTCACAGCGGCGGTCTGTTAAATGTTTGTTTCAAGGTGAGTCATAGTCTTTAGTTAATTAAATCTGTCCTTTTCCAAGTGCAAATTAACTCCCGATAAATTATGAAAATTAACACAGATTTTCTTTTAAATTCCCACGCAAATAAAAGAAATAGTCGCAAGAAGCACCGTTAGTTAGGATGTTAACATTATTTCGAAAATCAACATAATTTCAGAAAATCACGTAAGCATGATTATTTAATAACAATATAGGCATAACGAAATCAATGCTACATGATGATTTGTTGATTAACACTGGAGTTGTCATTTACATTTTTTTTTTAAATCCTGCTCATTTGTTCTCGTCAGGTTTTTCACAGTGATCCTGTGAACTTGTTCTTAAAGGGTACATAAGGACCTTTTTATTTTATTGTGTTACATGTTCCCATGTGTTGCTACAACTGTTTTTTTAAGATGTGTGTATTGTTTTAATTTTTAATTTTTTTTAGATTGTGACCACTTTTTTAACTTTCAAATTGAATTGAATTCTCTGCCTCAAGATTGCTTCACATTTCCCATCATGTCCTTGTGTAAAAAAAAAGCTGTGAATGTACATTTAATTTCGATGTTGTTTCTTCATGTTTGCTGATTGCACAAAGGGTTTAGTGAATGATGCATGAATGGGTGTTTGTATAGAAATCTCCAGGGCTTGTCTCTGGCTGACAAGCGTCATAAGACATCCTTATGATCCAAAATGTTTTGAATGATTTTAATCCATTCCAACAGTGAGACAATGGAGACAGGTGTCTGTGTTGGGAGAATGCAAAAGCTGTAATTTAAACTTTATATTCAAATAGTAACATTCATTGTTTTCAGTTAATTCTGCAAGTTGATCGCCTGAGGACACTGCATACTGCATGGTTTTTCTTTAGGAAAAATCATCATGTTTTATGTGTTATTGTTATCAGTGGGCAAGACAACTTATTAATGGATAAGTGGGCTAAAGGACACATGGGATGAATGCATTTTGACATTCAATGTGCAGCTGAGGAAAAATGTGTTAGAAAAAGCTAAATTTTTTATTTTTTTTTCTTCCCTCAGGCTAGTTACTGTTAGTCATGATACAGGTGTACACTACTGTATTTATAAGCCACATCACCTTTTCAGAGTAATAATTTCTGAATACATTTTTATAATGTATTCAATTTACATCATGTAACAAACTTTTATACTGAAGAAGGTTTGTTGAGAAGCAAAAATGAAAAGTATGCTTTTAAACATCTTGGTTTATTTATTTTTTCTTAGGAAACTATGGGGAGAGTGGAATGGAAGCATTCAAGGAGCTCGCCTCCCAGGAGGGTCTGTGCATTGCCTACTCTGATAAAATCTACAGTAATGCTGGGGAGAAACACTTTGACAGACTGCTGCGGAAGCTGAGGGAGAGGTTACCTAAGGCCAGAGTCGTCGTATGTTTCTGTGAAGGAATGACAGTCAGAGGGCTGCTCATGGCCATGAGGAGACTGGGAGTGGCTGGAGAGTTTCTGCTAATTGGGAGGTAAGGCATGTGACTGAATTATACTCCTAAGGGCATTTTACCATCTTGGCTATTTTAATATGCTCTCCAGAGTGCATAAATATTATAATAATTCACTGACATCCTGCCTCCCCTAAACCCCAGTTGCTTTTAAATGAAGCATGGAACACAGTAATGTTATGACTTAATAATCCCAGTATCATATGTGATAAGTAATTGAACAATGTAGGAGTCTGTGCCCGCTGTAACAGTACGCATAAATTCATCTGTTCTAGGTTTAGTTGACGTTCCTGGTAAATGTATATTAATGACAGCAATAATTTTTAGTTTTGTGAGCTTTGTTAAAGCAGTCACTGGAGTCCTTGCTGCTCAACAAAACTACATGTTTTGGAATTCTCACAGATATGTCCTGGCTTACATTTGGTGATGCTGTCATGAGCATTGGCAGTTTCTTGATTCTGAGATGTCTTTTGATCATAATAGACTAGGTTTGCACAATGACTTTTGACATCCAGAATGGAAGGTTCTTTTTCAAGAATTTTGTCAGCAAACCGTTGTCGTACTACACATTTCTAGATTTTGAAAATGCATGTTCCAACTGTGGAACGTCATTCCATTGATCAAACTGTGTCAAATGTTACTGGAAACATTTAACAATAATTACATTTAACCATATTAAAGATATACAGAGATTAAAAACAAAAAAAAAAGCAGAGATGACAAGTAGAATGCTCTGCTGTAAACCCAGATGGACAGCAAAGGTAAGAAAAATTGGAACGTTTCTGTAATACCCTTTTTACAGCCTCTGTGTTTGTTGTAATAGCCTCTGTCATTAGAGTCATTAATGCAGCGTGTAAAGCACTGCTGACCCCTGCAGATGAGATAAGGTAATGGAAATCCAGTACTCAAACTTTTAACCTGCACATACCAAAATATTATTATCTAAATATTATTTAAAAATCTATTCATAATCTTTGTTTTGTAATTTATAATGTGTCTTGTGTAGGGTGTCTGTCTGTTATTATAACAGAAAACATTGTTGTCATCAACGTATTAACTTATAGGATTGCACTGTCAAAAAAACTAAATATAATATAATTGATTTATTTTCTACTATTACACATCTGCAAGCTTATTTTATGCAGATGAAAGGTCCTTTCCTAACTGTATGGTCAGAGGTTACTCCACTGCCCGTTGAATCCCAATGTAACTTGGACAGGAGGTTCACACACCACATGCAACGTCAAGTTCACAATCTTCATTATTTTATAGGTTTACAATTTTTAAAGCACTAATACAAGTGAGGGGTTACTAATATGCATACAGCAACCCCAAACCCACCTGGATACAATAGTGTAACTGGGTGCAACCAAAAAATGTTTCCTCCAATAAATATCATAAAACCCCCAATAAAACAATACGTGTTTTCTACCTAGTGCATTGGTATACCTAAAACCCCAGAACACAAATACAATAATAAATACAATACCCTTCCGCCTTGACAAACCGCCCAATTGGCTCAGCAGTCTATTGATTGTACTGTCAGCTCCGCCTAGGAGTGCCTCTCTGTTTCCTCCTTAATAGTGCAAACTCCACTTTAGCGTCCTTGTCATTTGGCTCTCCCCTTCACAGCCTTTCTTGTTGTCTAACTTGTCTCCCCTCTTGTATTCCACTCTTGTGGCTCTGGTTCCCGATGCTGTAGCCTGAACAGGCTGATCCAGCTCCCCCTCCGGCGTCGCCTATTCTGGAACAGAGAGAAAACCCACGGCCCTCAATGGAGGTTCTTCATAAAAAGATTGGCTCTGATCTGTAAATAGTGGTTACACCTCAAGTTGGCTATAGCCCCAGTTAAACATACAATTGCTTTTCCAGCAAAACTTATTTTTAACTTATAGGGCTTATTGTCCAATGTTGAGGTGCAACACACAGCTCATATTCTCTCTGCAGGTCTCCAGATGGCCTGTCTCTACCCCTGGACTTTGGCGGCACACAAAAGGAGAAGCTGAAAAACACAACACACTGTGTTCCACACAGGATTACTTCCTGTATAAACAATGACTATAGCAGCCTATTTTCTGCGTTATATACTATTCTTATAAATCGTTTCCACCCAAAAGCACTTTGCCGGTTTTTGTTTTTAAGTTCCAAGCCTGTGTATTGACTTAAAAGCCAAACAAATATTTCCCCTCTATCTACTGCGCTGGCACCTGCTCCTCCCTTCTCTCCTCTGTCTTTGCCTCCTGGCTCAGGCTGCTTGCTGGCTCCTCGCTCTCACTCTCATTGCTGGATGCGGCTGCTGTCTACTTCCGTCTTCCACGATCTCGCTATGCCTGCTTGCTTCTTCCTGGACCTTCGGCTGTTGCTGCTTGCTGCTGGTCTTCTGTCTCTCTCTCACTCCCACTCTCTCTTGTTCTTGCTCTTGCTCTTGCTCTTGCTCTCACTGCTCACTGTTGACTATTTGCTGCTTGCGTCTTCCTGGTCCTCCCTGGCTGTACCCTGGATACGCCCTTTTATAGCCCCCTTAATTAATCCAGTTCAGTTCTTAAAGGGATATATACCAGGGGTGAATCACCTGGCCAGTGACAGTGTGGTGGCAGACTTGGGTTGGCACCCAGTCTTCTAGCAGTCCGCCACATCCCCTGGAGCTCTTCAGCCAGATGCGCATCTGGCATTCAATCTTCACCCGCCAGGCTTCTGCTTCCTCGTCTCAGCATGGGGAAACTAGGTATGTGCCGTCCATCCTGCTTCTGACACCAGTGTAGTGAGCATGTGAGTAATGGACACACAAACCAAGGCTTTTTCAGGTACAAAGTGGTTTATTAGGCAGCTAACAGCGGCTAGCACCATCCATACACTCACAGACAGCCCCTACCCTCCCTGAAGAACTACACCGACTCCCAGGGTGACACACACTCAACAAAGGTAAAACACAGGAAGGGTTCAATAATTTCAGGACTGTACAATACAACAATAAATGCACTTATGACATGACCAAAACAGTGAAATACAACTATAACACAAGTTCTCCACAATAATTTCTGTTGCTAATTTGCAAGCCAGCTTCTCTCCATGAGATGCTGACTCCGGGCTTGGCTTCCAATCCGCCAACGGCGAGTCAGTCCGATCGGGTCCGCTGCAATATTATGGTTTATTGTGAAGGCTGTATTATTTTGAGGTGGAATACCCAGGAATACCCCGGAAATCCTAACAATCAATTCTAACATAACATAACGGAACTAAAAAGATACAGGGCGTCTGAGTTTGAAATTTTACTGAAGGTCCTGATGTCCTGAAAAAAAAAAAATCAGAGGAGCTCTGAGAAAATTAGGACTAAATATCAGGACTAAACTTCACCGATGTCTTCAATCAAAATGCAAATCCAGTCATTATAAAAAGGATTTTAACCATTGAGGGCTATAGGCAGCAGTGTTTACATGGTTATAAGTCTGTGGAGCAAATGTTATTCTTTGATTCCAGAAGGCTTGAAATTGTATCCTATTGAGTGCTCTGAGGTCATTAGTTTAACTGCCTTGCTCTTCCACTGCAGCAGGGGATGCAATTTTAGGTGCAGTCCAACAGTAGGTAAAGTCTTATGTCGGTTCAGTCCTAATTGATGGTTTGGTTAGGTCCCTAGGGTTGGATGAGAATATCTGGGAAATGTAGCATTCAGATATTGACTGCTACAGGAATGAAAAGAATGGATTCAGGGGATTTCAAATGTAAATACACAACAGAATTAATTTTTGTGTCTACGCATGTAATTGTCGTAACTGACCTGCCTGTCCTAAGCAATCCTTTGTCTGATAAAAACAAGCGTGTGCAACTTTTTTAGGGTTCTTTTTTAACCTGTTTCAGTTTACCGGTAATACAGAAGGCTACCTAACAGATTGCTTCCCGGTTTAAATGCTCTTCTAAAAAATCAAGTGCTTTTCAAAACAATTGTTAATTGGTTCAAAAGCACTCACTTTAGGAAAGTGGCATTTGATACATTAAGTGGTGGATGTACTCATCATTACTCTATCGTTAGTCATATCTGCTTTTTGGTACATGCAGTCGGAAAGGTAGATTTTACACTGATGCCACACATCTTTGTGTCAGTGAGCGCTTTTAATGCTAAATGGTATGAAAATGTACTCTACTTTTTAATGTAAGCTCAATTTTAAAAAACGATTGGCCCTGGTAACAATTGCCGCAGTTCCAGGTTTTTCAACACAGCCAGTTACTTGACTGAAGATGCCGTGTAAAGTAGTTGCACTGATCTGATTGGCTATAGGTTGGGGCATATGGAGGTTGACGTCTAAAAAATGTGTCCGGAAACATATTGTAATCTGGTGGGTTTCCACTGTCTGAACACAGACATGCACAATTGTTTTGCTGTTTACATCTACTTGCAGAGCAGGCCATATTAAAGTGTCACAGAAGAAATTAGGGCTGCTACGATTAAATCGAATTTAATTTTTTGATTCCTGGGTAGTAAATGTTATTTCCTAATTGCCTCAAAAGTATAGAAAATGGCTATTATTCCCCACAAACTTTGCTTTTGTGACCAGGACAGTGATATTTTGAAATTGACCTATTTTCCAGAACATTCCAGATAGATTCAGTGCTGAGTAAACTTGGAGTAATTTCTAGAACTTTCTAGAACTTTCCAGTAATATAAATAGTAGTATAAATACAGGGGTCTTAAGCCCACAAGTTCAGTTTAGTTCCAGCTGCCTAAGTGGGTACATATCTGCATTTTTCTGAGATGGCATCAAGAGGCTGCAATGGTGGCATTCCTTATGGGTCTCCAAGGCAGTTTATCAATTTTCCCTGCTATCTTTGCCTTTGGGACAGCAGGGACACCAAGGCGCACTACCACAGGCGGGACTGGCCACAGCAGACCGAGTTCTCTGTGGGGAGGAACAACATCAAGTGGGAGCCACTGGTGGACCCCTGGAAGGTGCTGATGCCACCACTGCACATCAAATTGGGCCTTATGAAACAATTTGTCAGAGCTCTAGATAAGGAGTCGGCAGCCTTCAAGTACCTTCAAGACTTCTTCCCTAAGTTGTCTGAGGCAAAGGTCAAAGCCGGTGTCTTCGTCAGACCACAGATAAAGAAGATCCTGGAGTGCAATGAATTCCCCAAGAAGCTCACTAGTAAGGAGAAAGCGGCTTGGAACAGCTTTGTCGCAGTGGTTCGGGGCTTCCTGGGCAATCACAAGGCCAAAAACTATGTGGAGCTGGTTGAGACTCTGGTGAAGAACTACGGCACAATGGGCTGTAGGATGTCCCTCAAAGTCTATATCCTTGATGCTCATCTTGATAAATTCAAGGAGAACATGGGAGCGTACTTGGAGGAGCAAGGCGAGCGCTTCCACCAGGATATACTGGACTTTGAACGCCGCTACCAAGGACAGTATAACGAGAACATGATGGGAGACTACATTTGGGGGCTGATTCGTGAAAGTGATTTACAGTATAATCGTAAATCTCGAAAAACTACTCACTTCTAAATCTTTTGTAGTCATTTTTGTATTACTTTAGTATAAATACATGTTAATTTGGATTCATATGTTGTTTTTTTCTGACTTTATGTGAACGAAAAGACACAAATTCGCCCGTTTTCTCATTGGAAATAGGTAAATTTCAAAATATCACTGTCCTGGTCACAAAAGCAGTAATTGTTTTTGAAATATATATGTCAGTTTGGAAGGGATTAATAGTGGTCAAGGGACAGTCTAATAGTGGCCCCTTAACACAGGTGGTCTCTTAAAAGAGGGCCCATAACCTGTGAATTTTCTATTTGTCTGATATGCTTACCTGTAATTATGTATGTCTTACATAAAAAGCCAACAGATGTACACTGTAAAAGCCAACAGATGTAATAATGAAACAGTGTGTAATTTAATAACATTCATAATAGATAATGAATTTACAAAACAAATTATTTTGTGAAAGAAATTAATGCTTGCCTGGCTCTGGTCAATACAAAATGTTTTAAATCCTTTGCAAATTTCAATGCCTGCCTTTCAGGTACATGTTGATTCATTGCATCGTGAAACCAAGCCAGCATAAGCAGAAGATCTTTTTCGATTACCATGCACATTGTTTTCTTACTCTTGTATGTATGGCAGGGGCTGCGCCACGCTTGGGCCTGAGGGGCCTGGGCCCACCCATTTTGCTCATGGGTCCACCCAGTTATGGAGTGATTGACAATTAAAAACATTTCATACCAAACCGTATTAGACTGTAATCCACTGCGGCTAGTCTAGCTCACCCTCGTGGTTCAAAAATATATCCGTCCCACCCACCTCAGTACGGTTGTCATGGTTATGAAAAAAAAGCTTGGTGATTGGACAGCTGAGATATGAGATCTTGCGTCTTCGATAGTATATTAAACGCGTCGGCAGCAAACATACAGGAACTTTTCTTTCATTGCAAGGCACGCAAGCAACCAGCTTGTGCAGCTGCTGTTTAGTTATTTATACTGTATAAATGGGTAATTATAGGTACAAAATAATGTGATATCTTGTAACACTTGTAAATTGCCCTCGATAAGGGTGTCTGCTAAGAAATATAATAACGGAACGTTTAGCCAACTTTGCAGTAAACCGGAGCTATATTTGTGTCTTACGCATTAGCTATGTCCCGACAAATTTTGTAAAAAGAAAACGAATCGACGATCAACAAATGCACAAGTAATGTAAGTATCTACATTTAATGTTATCAATTTGAATTCAGTTGACTGATGCAGCTGAGATGTACTGTATGTTATGCTCAACTCATGCCTCTATTCCTGTTTTGTTTTTGTTCACATATAACTGACACTTTTCTAAAACTCAAAGGGAAGTATTGACATTCACTTTTAGTCACTATGAGAGCTTTTTCAATTTAAGCTCACTTTGGGAAGTCAAATACATGTCTGAGAGCTTTTGTCAGAAACTTTTATCATTTTCTTTATGTGCGATGGTGACTTGTAGCTCCTTAACATTACGGAATTTGTGCTGCTCTGCCTGTTGGTGGTAAAGCGGATTTCCAACTGTCAAAATGTTTTGGTAGAGTGTGCGTTCTTGGAGAATATGATGCTATTTCTGACAGTATAGAGTGTCCTCAGTGGCCCGTCCGTGAAAATTTGGGGCCCAACCAGGAATTAAATCCTGCCGCTGCCACTGAAGTATGGCTTGAATTTTTCAGTTTTTATGTTCTTTTTAACGGTTTGCCTTTAAGTCTTAAGCCTCTACATCCTAATTATGAGAATATTTTGTTAAATTTGCAGGAAAGAAAAACATAACACGAAATTAACACATTGGAAGCTACCTAGTTCCCAGGCAAGTGCAAGAACGAAATGCAAGTTTAAGTAGGACCTGGGGGAAGTGATTAATGAAATTGGTTGCTGTTGTGTTCGAATAATGAAGAAGGTGAAACACAGTCAGCAAGTCAATCAGGACATCTAGGTAAAAATAAGCGATTTTCTTTAGTAATTAGCTGTTTAATTAAGATCTTGAATCAGCTTAAAACATGGTCACGTGAACAAAAATAAAAACCTAAAACTTCAAGCCCTAGTTCTTTCTGTTTCAAAATGCCCAACCGAAACTGTTCAATTAGAATATTGTAAAAATAGTCTCCAGGTTCACAGAAACACCCCAAATAATGTATGCCGGGCCGAACTGCGCCTTTTCCCCCTAATGTTGTCAATAAAAAAAAGAGCATTCAAATTCTGGATCCATCTCAACTAGCCCCACAAGAAAGCACTACAGAGCAACCAGCTCTTACCAAAGAATGACCCCCTGGGCCAACTAGTATTGAGGCTTACTGTGGCAAAGTGCCCGCCCCTGTGTGTATTTTGTGTTGTGTGTTAATGTTGGTGTATAGTAATTGCTACACAGGATATAAACAGGTCTGTGTAACATGAGTGTTTAAAATGTATATTTGTATTTAGGCATAAGGATTGCACAGCACTTCATGTGCAAGTAAAATGTAATACGTGAGCACGGGGAATTGCACTTTATTAATTCACGTGCAGTTGTACCGCGACTCCAATTGAATGATTGATTAGCAATCGAGTCACGGTACAGCTGCATAAAAGCTACATGTTTTCATCCACTCTGGGTTGTGTGTTCGGTGAGTGGAGAACAGGATTGGAGACGGAGGTAATACGAATAATAATAATAGTAGTAGTAGTCGTAATAGTAAAATATCTGCTCACCGTGTTTTGTTTAGTCCATTTTGTTTGTCTGTTTGTTTTGGCGAATGTGCCGTGTCCTGTTTTTGTTTGTTGCAACCGTTTATTTTCTTGTTTATTGTCTGTCTGTTCATTCATTAAACGCTGAGCGAGACCATTCGCTCAGCTCCACCAAACTCCACCTCTCTCTCTGTTTATTTCCTGGTTCCTGTTTCTGGTCTGACGTCCCTCACTCCGGCCGTCTTTGTGACACTTACAGATCAGAACCAATCAGGTTGCAGAGCAATACCAACCAAAAACTCCCAACATTAATAAAAAAAAAAAACTGACATAAATAAAATAAAAAAAAAAAACATACAGTGACAATTGGAATAATGACATAAAATCACAAAATAAACTTCATATAGGGCCCTAAATAAAAACTTTGAACTGGCAGAATACTTGGTCAAGGAAAAAAACTAGAAACAAAAACAAATGCTAACCAAACACAGACTCAGTGACCACAGCCTGCCCATAGAAACTGGAAGGCACAAAAAATCATAGATTGCTAGAGAAAACAGGTGGTGCCATCACTGTGACCTAGGAGAGGTCAAAACAGAAATGCACTTCCTGTTACACTGCCACAAATACTCCAAATAAGGGAATCATATTTTCCAAAATGTGTAAGTCAGGTAAAAGTGTTTCCACACCTCCCTGAGTCAAAGAAACTGCCAACCCTGCTAGGGGAGGGAGAGCGGACAGCAGAGTTAGCAGATCAATACGTGTCTGCCTGCCACAGCCTAAGGAACACTATGTAGACACTCTGCACTAGGAGGGGGTAGGGGGGTGAGGGTTATATTATTTTAGGGAACAGGAGGGTGGCAGTTCTGTTTGTTATTTAAGGGGGGGGGGGGTAAACTAATTTATTATTCTGGTTTATTTATTTTATTTGCCTTGGGGGTATCTGTATGAATTTTGTCATTGTTGATGTTCGTTGTATTGGTGCTTTGGAAAAACTTAATTTTAATTTTGTCATGCTAATAAAGCCTTTGATTTGGAATTTAGTAACTGGACAACCAAGAAGCCGGGAGGTGGGAAAGGACTTAAAATCCCCCCAAAAAATGATGTAGCCTAATCAATTGTTTTGATAAACCGAAATATAAAAGTACCTTGACAAAATGTTTTGCCGGTATGCAGTACCTCGCCGTACCGGCTTACGTTCACCTATGAATATGTGCCAAATAAATTGAATTGCTATTAACCATTTACTTTGGCTGCTTGATTTACATGTTGCTGGAGAGAATTTGTTAGGTCATGTTAAGTAACAGAAAGGGAGGCAAACACCAGATTCCTGGTACAACTGAAAAGAAGATACAAGTTTGTCTTACCTTCTGATCTAATTTTAGGGGATTTAGTGAAAGTAAATCTTACCTTGTATTTTTTTCTATCACTTCATAAAGTTTATATTTTCCTGTATGAAAGAGACACACACTACGGTAAACGTGTATTTTTTTTTAAAAAGCTATTATTAAAAAATGTTTTTGATCATTCCGTTCATACTTCTACACACGTTGCTTCATGGAGATTTACAAGAACTCTGATTCCCAGACGCCTCATGCATTAGCTCAACTTTTTTGTACCATAACCAATCAGTGCCTTTCATACGATCACGTTTTCAACGCCTCTGCTTTCCTCCCATTTCCTTTTCCTACTTAAATGGTACATGTATTTTAAATGCTTCAGTGCTTTTTTTGCTATTCCCTTGATCAGTGTGAAATGGAAGTTTCAGTTTTTATTTGTGAGAAATATATAAAAACAAAACCCTTACACTCTGTATGTAGGAAACCAAATGCAAATAGATAGTGCTGTTTGTTATCCACATTAGACTTTCCTAACACACCCCAGGTAGTTGGAAAAAAGCTTAATTTAAAACACATCATATACACAATAATACAGACTGTTATAATACAAATAATAAAATATTTCCATAGAACAGGTAACACTATTAACCTTAACAAAAATACACATTTAAAAATTACGTTTGCAAAAAATGAATACACCTGTCTAATACTGGCAGATGCTTTTAAGCTGACTGGCCATTTTCCAGAAACTATATCCATATGGCATTATTTTGCATGGGAATGTATACGGCTGTAGTTGCAATGCAATTACCAGTGCTTGAAGGCAAGTTTATGAATCCACTGAACAGGGTTTCTTACTGTGGAATCTGTGCAAAGGGGGTATATATATATATATATATATATATATATATATATATATATATATATATATATATATATATATATATATATATATTAATGCACAGTAGTACCTTGTTTTTAAAGCAAGTGTATTCCTTTTCAATGCCACAAATGGCTTTAAACCAGGATTCTAATCAATCCATGAACGTCGGCGCTGTCACACTGTTGGCATGGATGTTATGGGACACAGAATGCACAAGATATTCATGCCTAAAAACTATCTGAAATCCTGAATCTTGGGGGCCTCAATCTAGCACGTAAACTACAAACTAATGTACACACACAGAGTAAGCACATTTTATTTTATGGTACAGTTCTGAAAGAAAAGCCAAGATAAACTACATACAGAACAGCAGTCCTTCTGAAGTTCTTACAGGTGGTTTTGTTGTTTTGGTTTCAGTTCAGTTGTAATTCCCGTACTCAATCCCCTACAAATAAAAACAATGTGCTTACTATATATGATAAGATTAAGTTTCAATTTCTCTTGCAGTGAAATTACAAACAAGCAAGTTACAGTGAGAAAAAAAATAACCCAGTAGGATATATTGAGTTTTCACAAAAATCAAGCTGGTATTCGGAGGTAACTTTTGGTGCAGCAAAACATCCACATCACATTCTTAGACTGAACTGTGACGCCGGTATTGTCCCACCCCTTAACAACCAATACGCACTCCTGATTCGCTGGTACAGTACTCCCTGACCTCCCAACTCCCACCTAATAGGCTCTTAGTAACTGTTAGTAAATGTACTACATTCAAGCCCCCAACACACAAGAGTATAGTGCTGCAGATCGGAGCCTCTCATACGCGCCTTCTAAAATGCTTTAAATCATGTAATAAAATATTGCAGCGATGTAAAGCATAGTATTATTAATAAATGCCGACCTTGTATAATCGCCGCACTCGTTTAAGGGCCGCAGTCATTTTTATCAATTTAAAATAAACGCTGCAGCGCCAAATCGAAGTAATACAGTATTATAACCAATCGGTTTACTACTTACTTGACAATTAACATATATGTTAGTATTTGACCAGTAGTAACATTTGTGCCACAGTGCTTTCTTTTCTTTTAAAAGACACACTTTCTGAATTAGTCAATCCTTTGCCATCTTTTCTCATTTTTAATACTCTAGGTAGTGTGTTGCTGAAAGATAGTAATTTTCTAGTAATTAGTGTTAACTACAGAAGAGCCTGATATATTACATATATTGGACAGCATCTGGTTTGAACTAAGCTGCACCTTTACTAACAACCATCTGCAATGATTGTGGGGGAGGAAATCTTCATTATATTGAAATGCAGGATTTCCAGTTCTTTGTTGTCAGCTGCATAATAAAATTGCAAAAATTTTAATGGCCCCATGTATCATATTTAATTGCCTCCGCCAATTACCGGAGACAAAATCTCCACAGCTAATCCAGCAGCAGTCATTGGTGTCATTGTAAGTACTTTATCAGTAGCTGTAAAAAATCAATTAGACACATTTCCTCAGCCAATGACTGGAATGGATTGAACCCAACAGTTGAGGAAAAAAATCCTGCATCTATCAGAAGCAGCATTTGTGCACCACTTTGGTACAACACACATTTAATCATTGTGAGAGTAAATCAGTGTTGAAAAAGGTAGACTCTACTGAGCAGCATTGTAATTAAATAATAATAATAATAATAATAATAATAATAATAATAATAATAATAATAATAATAATAATAATAATAAAAAAACAACATTAGTAGCACTTTGTTTGAAATCTCTACTACCGGTATATAGACACTGTAAATCTTTCAGAGGTTTCACATTACTCCAACACATTTTCTAGGTGACAAAATGTGTGTTTGTGTGTGTGTGTGTGTGTGTGTGTGTGTGTGTGTATATGGTAACAACTATCAGATTCCCAGGATGTTTTTAATTTTGCATATGTCATCGTTTATTTGACCATAGCCATGTTTTAAATTGATACCAAAGGCATTCCACTTTTAGATTGGAGTTCACCAACACAGAGTTCTCTGTTTTGTTCTAGAGCATTTATTTTTCACAGTTTCTTCTAAATTAACTTACGAGAGTCCCACAGGTTTTGACAGAGTCATCCATCCACCTGTTCCAGTTTAGGTATATTATTGGTACACTGTAGCTAAATTGTACTGAAGCTTAATTTAAACCACTTTGTATGAGAGCATGTAGAGTATAATTTATCTTACAAATTTAAGACTCTAAAACAAAAGAAAAATTGTTTGATGCAGTTTGTTTATTTTGATATAAGTAATGCTATCAACTGCATATGCTTATTGTGTTATGTTGTATGCATATAATAAACAAAGTCAGCAAATATTATAAAAACATATTGGATATTTGGTTTAATTTTATATATTTTTCTTAACATCTGAGGGGTCACAATTACTTATGCACAAGCTTCCCATGTTGTAAAATATTCATAAAATCAAACTGCTCCTTTGTTAAAGAAACCAAAAGAACATTTTCATGAAAATCAGTCTGTTTTATTGAGAAAACCATGACTGAAAATGCATTTTTTAAGGTACAATGTATCTGTTCTGTTGACACACGCTGTGCCTGATTTTGATGACAGGGTAAACATTTAATGCATGGGTAAAAAACGCTTGCCCCTGATTTTGATGAAAAAACTCGGAGCAAATAGAAACAAATGGCTTTTGCTCTGTAATGCAATTTTGGTGACTTGCTTTTTCCCGCCTTTTTCCATTTGCGTTAGTGCCAGTGGTCGCTTTAACTTTCAGAGTGTGGCCTCATTAACATTTTGATGAAGGGGGCATTTTAAACTAACCTGCTGAGTGGTTTATTTGAAACGCTGTTGCAGCTGATCACATTACTCTGAAAAGCCTGTGGTTAAGGAAGAGTGGTTATATTTATTATTATTATTATTATTATTATTATTATTATTATTATTATTATTATTATTATTATTATTTAAGTAACTGATTTAAGCTCTAGTTTCTATATACCAATGTGATATCATATCAGGAAAAAATGACGTCTAGAGCAAAATATAGGATAGAAGTAGCATGCTGTAACAAATATATAGTTTACAGGGAATTAGGAAATATTGTTGTTGTTTTTTGTTATGTTTTGTTTTTAAAATGTTGGTGTTACAAAAAATAGAACCTATAGTATTTGTTCATTGATGGCCCATGGGGAATGTAGAATCAAATTTAAATTTTATAAAATAAGATTGGTTATATGTCATACACTGCCAAGAAAAGAAGTGTCCTTTTTATATTTACTACACATTTTCTGGTACTTTATGAAAGATGACCATGAGGCAGAAGTATACTACGTATTAGGGTGACTAATTATAAGGGACCAAATGAAAGATAGAAAATGCTCGTCAGAAGTAATTGTGGGTAATCTTAACTATAGGCCTATGAAACATATATTGAAATATCTTAAACAAATCTACATAGTGAATGTAATTATAGCCAGATCAGTTTTCCTTTTGAAATTCCCCCTGTACCATACCACACAAATTAAATTTCAATATTATAGCTTAGTCCTATATTGCTCCATAAAAAACCCAGAAACAACATCTTCTTGATCAGGGTGTTGACGCAGCAACTAATTCACAAGACCAAACTTTTAAAAAGAGAGAAATAGAAACTAGGTCTTCAGCATTGGATCCTATGTTCTTTCATAAAGTGGATCATAATACATAAATAGAACTTCTTTGATGGCCTTTTAATGGATTCTAGCAGGGTTTTTTTTTTTGTATATTCTCCAGAGGGGTTGAGTTAACTTAATAAACAGCTACGTTTTTTGATGTGAGGGAATATTAGTTTAGGGAAAAGGACATTTTAATTCCTATTAAAAAAAAAAAAAATCATCTGGTAAATTAAGTGGAAATAGGTCACTTGAGTTTGGTAGTTCCCTTTCAATCCGAAGACGACCACCAAAACATTACTTATGGGATATGCCTCCTATTGGTAGGTATTTACTGAGCTCTTTAATGGTCCCAAGGTCTTGTCTTTTCTAGCTGACACTCTTGGGGAAACGCAATTCGCACACGGTGTTAGTACATTGGCACGCATATCGCCCTTGGTGCTCGGTACAAGCAGCACTCAGTGCATGCGGTGCTTGGTGGAAGCAGCACTCGGTGCAAGCACGCACAGTACTTGATACACTCGGTGCACGAGGTGCTCGGTACATGCGGTGCTCGGTACACGCGGTGCTCAGTGCACGCGACACTTAGTGCACGCACGCACAGTACTTGATGCACTCGGTGCGCTGGGTGCTTGTTGCACTAAGCGCACATGGTGTCTGGTGCAGGGGGTGCCCACCACCTCGACACGCTTAGCGGTCACTGCCCTTGGTACGCCCTGTACATATAGTACCGGTGCATGTGGTGCTTGGTGCACTTTTTGCATGCAATACTCTGTGCAATAATAACAACCAGATACGGGTTCCATGCTACGCGTCCTGCAAGGCTAACATACCCCAGGAGGACAGGCATACCCTGTGTCCATGATGCTTGGGCATCCAGCACGCCACCTTGGCCCTTGGGGAGGTTGGGAAGTGGCTTGTGACAGCTGTGCTGCTTTTCAGCCCCAGGTGTGTCAGAATGTTATCCTGACCCCCTTGCAGTTGCAGGGGATAAGGGTAATGAACTATCTCGAAAAACGTTGATTTGTTCCCAGTAGCGAGAAGGAGCAGTGACCCCCTCGGCGATTGTGATGGAGCATCTGCCGAGGCTGGGCTTCACCATCATGATGCGAAAAGTTGGCTTACACTGGTGCAGTGCACAACGTATTTGGGGCTCCGGCTAGACTCCAGTACGATGCACGCATACCTGTCGGATGACAGAGTAGCAGCTATCCGAGATTGCCTCTCCCTGTTTCGACAGGGATCAGAGGTTAGCCTGATGTTGTGCTAAAAACTATTGGGTCTGATGGCCGCATCTCCAAGCGTGGTTCAATGAGTTTCACTTGCATCCAAAACGTGACAGACTCCGTCGGCTGACAGTGTCTCACTTGTGCTCGGCAGCCCTTCGCTGGTGGAGGACGACCTCTCACTTGCACGAAGGTGTGCGGATGGGAGTAGTGTTGAACCCAGCTTGGGTTGAGGGGCTGTCTGGGAAGGTAAAAGAGTCCACGGCACATGGTCGGGCCATTGGACATCCCTACACATAAACATGCTGGATTAGCAGGCAATTTTATTTGACCTCCAGCACTTCCTTCTGGTACTGCAAGGGACACATGTGTTGGTCCAGATGGACAACACAACAGTGGTGATAAATGTCAGCCACCAAGGTGGCCTACAGTCCCGGGGTTGCATCACATTGCCCTCTGGCTTTTGACGTGGGCTGAAAGGAACCTGCTGTCCCTACGGGCGACACATCTTCCTGGAGTGGTGAACTGGAAAGCAGGGAGGGTGCGCATCCGTCAGTTACAATTACATGTCTTTGGATGCACAGAATTAATAAACAATATTAGAAACACTCATATTTGCTTTATATTCGGCAAAGTCATTATACGTAATACAAAATAGTCTGCACTGTAAATGTTTATCACATTACCATTTACTTCCCACCTATAATTATGTGCCATTTAAAATGTTTACAACATCAAAAACATTAACCTCAAGATAAAACTATAATGCCTAACAAAGATAAACTTTTTTTAAAAATTTTTATTAAAGCCGGTATCATTATCCAAAAGGACTCTATATAACTTTCTGTTGCTTTGCACTTTCTGTAGACTCTTGTGTCTTCTTCCTTTGTTTTTGTTATGCAAGTAGGAAATGCATGCATTTCAAACACTGACAACATAATCAACCAGCCGCTATTGCTTTTAGTTATGTAAACACTGGGATTAAGATGTCACTGACACTAAAGTGACACATTAAACAAACATATTTTTTTTTACATAACTTTTGTGCTGTTGCATTTTCTGCAGAAGCAATTATTTTTCCCTGAAGACTAACCTGGCCTTTCCCCTTCACTTTCTGCACTTATTGACTCATCTCAATGGGTGCATGCAGCAACCTCAGTGGCATGAAAAGAAACATCAGGATTAAAGAGAAGTCTCTTGGGTGCTGTTGTGCCTGATATGCTTACTGTCAATTGTCCCCTTTAGGGACACGTGCTTTCAAGTTGGGACCCACTCATGGATAAGTTTCACATAAATGTGTTGTTTTGGGAAGAGAGCACTGTGGCTGTGGTTAGGCTTAGCGGTCTATAAATATTATAAAAGAGCAGGGAATAGACAGTTCTACAGTCCCCTCCAGGGATACAGATGCTCTTCATATACTCTCCAGGGTATCATTTAGTAATACACCGTGTAACAATTTATTTATTTATTTTTTGTTCCTGGGCAGTAAGTGTTATTTCCTAATTGCTTATGTCTCAAAAGTATAGAAAATGGCTATTATTCCCCACAAACTTTACTTTTGTGTCCAGGACAGTGATATTTCAAAATATCACTATTTCCAATGGGAAAACGGGCAAATGTGTGTCTTTTTGTTCGCATAAAGTCAGAAAAAAACAACATATGAATCCAAATTAACATGTATTTATACTAAAGTAATACAAAAATGACTACAAAAGATTTAGAAGTAAGTAGTTTTTCGAGATTTACGATTATACTGTAAATACAGTGAACGAAAAGACACACATTTGCCCGTTTTCCCATTGGAAATAGTGATATTTTGAAATATCACAGCCCTAGTCACAAAAGCAAAGTTTGTGGGGAATAATAGCCATTTTCTATACTTTTGAGGCATAAGCAATTAGGAAATAACACTTACTACCCAGGAACAAAAATTGTGTTACATAGTGTAATTATTGTACAAGCTAGTTTAACCATCCCTATCCTTTAAGAGACAATTACATTGCTGTGTGTGTTACAAGGTAACATGAATAATTGTTGTTTTTTTTTTTCAAACTAGCATATTAGCACAATCAAAACCAGGTGTTTGATGCACATGTTTGCAACTTTCCAGTGATAATCACACTCTCCACCTTATTCCTAAAGAAAAAAAAAGAAAATGTATCGCTTAGAGGCAATAATAGTTTTGAGACCTTCTTTAGACATTGTCTGTAATGTGCATTATGATATACAAGGATTTAACATTGTTAGCATCAACCTTTTTCTGGTGGCTGAGAAAAAAGTACCTGACAAGCAAAATGTAAGCAACTATATACAGTATGTTAGATATACTGCAGTTCAAGGACAGCTCATCAGGACATTATGCCTAATAAATAAGTTCCTGCAGTTGTTTGAAAGCTTTGCACATGAAAGGTCCTAAAGGTGTCCTGGGTATAGAAGTACTCATCGTGTTAAGTCTCTACCATTAAGAGTATCCTTTTGGTCTTCTTGCAGTGATGGCTGGGCAGACAGGGATGAGGTGATTGAAGGCTACGAGCAGGAGGCTGTGGGCGGGATCACGATGAAGCTAAAGTCACCGGAGGTCATGTCCTTTGATGACTACTTCCTGAGGCTGCGACTTGACACAAACACCCGAAACCCCTGGTTTCCTGAATTCTGGCAGTACCGTTTTCAATGCCGTATCCCAGGACACCCACTGGAGAACCAACATTACAGAAAGATTTGTACAGGTAAAATAAATACATAATAATAATTTGTATTTTTATTATTTCAAAAATTCTTGTCACATTTATGAAATACTACTGAACTTGCTGTTTTCCATGTATTATCTACAAAACACATTGTGCATCTTAATGAAAACAACTCACAAGACATTATGCCCTGCTTTGTTTACAGGAAATTCAAACAGAATATGATGAAACCAGTAAGTGTAAACAGATTCAAATGGGCACCAATAGAAAACCCAAAGAAAATATCTGGTCGAGAGAAATAATGGGCCCTAAATCCACTAACATTATCATATAATAAACATTTTTAAAAACTTGTTTTGATGAGTTTTGAGAGCACTCCAAAAGTTGTATGTTGTATGTTGAGTATAGTACGTGAATATCCATAGATACAGAGAGTGTATATATAGTAAAGTATGGCTTGCTTTTACTTCCGGACTGATAAATTGAATGTGTATTTATTATACAAACATACAATACAAAATACCCCAGCAAACTTGTAACCAATTATGCACTGATGACCACCAAGTAGAATAAATAAAGAGTGCTGTCACACTGAATCTATGCATTTGTTTTATTTGTTCAAAACCTCACAATTAAACTTCTGTGCTGTTTAGGTAAAATGCTCTTATTTGTACAGTTACATAAAGATGAATATATCCTTGCACGCTTGAAACGTTTCAGCTGTAATGGATTGACAAAAAAAACAACCCCAAAACCCCCCCACACAGTACGATTCCTGAATGAAAAAAAAATAATTGAAAACAATTTTTTTTATTTAATAGGGATAAGAATGCTTTGTTTTCCCTGTATTTCCATGAGAATGAACACAGATTATGAAGTAAATATCAGTCTCTGGTTTCATTTGAGCCAAATAGCTAGCAATGTTCAATCCCTATTCATTTTCAGAAATGGAGACTATTTCATAGCTGGGCCTCAACTGCGTCCCTTTAGGAAGGATATTTTTCATCTGCAAAGAAACATTTGTGTATTTGAAATAGAAAGTTAATACTGTGCTGTTACCATGTATGTAGCTTTTTTTTTTTCTGAAACATTTGCACAGCAGCATCTGATGTCAGCACCAAAGGTGATTTAATATGACATTGCTAGATCGTGGTTCAAGATTTGGGTCTGTTTAACTAGGCTAAGCAGTGGTGCCATTCAACTTCAATAATTCTGTTGGGATGATGCATTGACCCCAACTTATTAACAGTAGACAAACACAGTGGTAAGACACCCACAATAGAGCAGTTACATTAGTTTAAGGGCAATGGTTATCAGTCTGCATTAGGTGTCTCTTGCTCTTCAATTTTTTTTGTTCAGTTAAAAGGTCACTCATAGGTACTGTTATTGTTTATGGCATTCTACTACAGCTTTCTTGCCAAAGTGTCACTCTATGAACTAAATAAGCATGCTAGTGAGGCCCTGGAAAGCAAAATAAAATTTAAAAATTATTATAAAATATATAATTAAAAATATCTTCAGAGAGGGTATTTTTTTTACTATGAGACTAAATGTAAAACATCAATATGTAAAAACAAATAGAATTTTAAAACAGTTCTGCTTTTTGCTGTAATGTACCACCCCACATGACTTTAGTCTGCGTTCACTGGGGTTAGGTTGACTTCGATCCGAGCACGAGATGACTTTGGTACGAGATGACTTTGGTACGAGATGACTTTTGTGTGAGTCGGTTGGTTGTTTTTGTGGCAAGTTGGCCATTACATGTTTCATATGGATACATTTGTCTATGTCTACAATTGGTCATGAGGATGTGTGTTTTGGGAAGATTTTACATTTGTTGTGGTCTCATTTTGTTCCAGGCAATGAGAGTTTAGAAGAAAACTATGTTCAAGACAGCAAGATGGGATTTGTTATTAATGCCATTTACGCTATGGCTCACGGCCTGCATGACATGCAACAGAGTCTCTGCCCAGGCCACACAGGACTGTGTGAAGCTATGAATCCCATTGATGGCAGCAAGCTGCTGGAGTTTCTGTTGAAGACTTCGTTCCTTGGCGTTTCTGAAGAGGAAATTTATTTTGATGAAAATGGAGACACACCTGGCAGGTAATGTATCCCTATCTATATTGTATTACCAGAATTATTAGATCTTGAGGGATGGTTTGGGTACTAATAAACCTAGCTCTGTAATTCTGAAAGTTCATGTGGAAGTAATTATTTTTATTAAAAGTCAATGAAGATCATATTTTTGCTTATTTATGCATTTTAGTGTTTAATCTGCAACAACATATGAATTTGATTTT
Organism: Polyodon spathula; assembly: GCF_017654505.1. Taxonomy (NCBI): domain Eukaryota; kingdom Metazoa; phylum Chordata; class Actinopteri; order Acipenseriformes; family Polyodontidae; genus Polyodon; species Polyodon spathula. The sequence continues at coordinate 31,021,631 of NC_054538.1, read as the reverse complement.
AGATAAGAAAATGCCAGTGAACATCTAATTCTATCTCCTTAAACACCAGTAGTCTTATGTTAAAATTATCGACGAATCAAGTGAAACAGCTTCTTCTCTCATTTCCATTGTCCACCTCCTCACCTCCCCCACCTTGCACCAGGTGCTCACTTCTCAGGGGTAGTCATAGCTTATAAGGCTTGCTGCCTACCTGCCTCATTCTTTTGGTATCTGGATTAAGACTGAGAATCAAGGCAAGTGGTGCAAGATCTGCTAACTATTGTGAATTCTTGACAATAAACAGTTATTTCTCATCTTTGTTTCTTGAATGTGTAGGCCAGTGGTTGAGGAAGATATTCAGTAGAATGTCAGAAATCGAAACAAACTTGTACTGGGGTCAGTAGGGATTTGTAAGAAGGCACTCCATATTAACAAGCATCCTTTTTTTTTTTTTTTTTAAGTCAGAAGAGTTTGAAAGCTTGAAGTAATCTGGCAGCTATGTCTGCTTGAGCCTCTACAGTGGAGCCTTTTGTGTTTTTTGAAGCAGGCGTCTCATCAGCAGTCAATTATCTCAAGTTAGGGTTAGGGTTACATGCTTCTGCTTTGCTGCACTCAGTTTTTACAGTAATTTACATTGGACGTGCTATATGTTCTACTCGACATACCCTTACGTTTTCCAGGACTTTTTGTCATCTTATCTTATCTTCCATCTCTTTACATGTGTTTTCAGGAACCTAAAAGGTTCAGGATTGAATTTGGTTCATTTAACAGTGGGCTAATGGCATTCTGTGTTCAGACCTTGTTTATTTTTTTGGTCTCTTCTCAGTTGTTTATTTGCTACAGCTGAACAGATGGTGTGTCTGTATAACACTTTTTCTGTTTCTGTTCCCACTTGTTCAGCAACAGTGAGCACACTAGATTCTAAGTGAGCTTGGCTTTACTTAATCAGCCTGGTCTGCTAAGATATCAGGTGTGATCTTTCTTGATATCTCTGTCTGCAATGACAGCTTGTGTTGTTTACATGAATGTACCCCCACACTAACAGTGGCCAGAAATCTGTTTCTTCACTATGGCAGGTATGACATCATGAATCTTCAGAATGTGGAACCTGGCCGGTTTGACTATATGAATGTTGGCTCCTGGCATGAAGGGATCCTGGATATTGATGACTACCGGATTGAAATGAATAGGAGTGGGATGGTGCGCTCTGTGTGCAGTGAACCCTGCTTAATGGGACAAATAAAGGTAAACCGTGACCACTAATTGACCTTTGTGTGCAATTGACCTTTCTCTCCACTATTAATAAAATTCAATCTGCAATGCAAACTTCCACTGCAACCAATCACTGTACTTTAGTACAAGGCTGCAAATACACTGTAATTCAGCTTTATGGCAATAAAGTACCTTAACTAATCATTATCCTGTGCCACAGCATCCCCTTTTGTATCCAAATCTTACCATATTTGGCATAGTATATCACACTACCTAAATAATTTAATATAACAAAAAAATTGCTGTTTGCTGTTTTTTTTTTTTGTTTTTTTTTTTTATTTAGTCACACATGAATGAACTTGTTTATTAAAATAACAGGGTTGCCCGCAATGGGAATATTATTGTAAAATATGAAGGTAGGCAAAGTTGATGCATATATTAATTTATTAACCCGTTACACGCTGTCCATATGGTCCTTATAAATGTTGTTATATACAGAGGTAAAAGCATAGCAAAGTTTTGAAAAGTAGTGTTCTCCACTGAATGTTGTTGTTTCTATTGCAGGTGATCCGAAAGGGAGAGGTGAGCTGCTGTTGGATTTGCACTGCATGCAAGGAAAATGAATTTGTACAAGACGAGTTTACCTGTAAGGCCTGTGACCTGGGCTGGTGGCCAAACGAGGAGCTGACAGGTAATGCACAGTACAACAATAACCATCTCTTTCTGTCCCACTGAAATAATACAAATCAACATATTATTAATTTCTGCAAACAATGGTTTGTGACATTATTATATCATTAATACACTGCATTTAAAACTTTTCTATTAACTATAAAATATAAATTATATTTTGGGGAATGTGTGGTTATGTTTATCCAATGTCAGCATCAAAGGGAATATTACATATAATATTTTATACACATAAAAAGAACTCCTTTTTTTGAGTTCATGTAGCCTGTTCATGGTGCAGTGAATCCTGTTATTTACATCTATGCTGTTATTACATTTGATATGCCTTAACATATCAAAACTCAAAACGCAGATTCCTAATGTCTTTACCCTTAACTAGGTCTAAAGACAAAGAACAAATGTGACTTTAAAATTTAGAAAGAACATACTGTATGTCATAGTGTTGTAGATCACAGCTGCTATTTTTAGTTGAACTGAAAACCTACTTTGATAGCTGGTACATTTTCAAAAAAACAGCCCCCCCGCCAGCCAGGCGCATGCAATGCATATTACGCCAACTAGGATATGTATTGATGCCATGCTGTTTTTAAATTAAATCCAGCAGGGTTGAGTCTAATATGGGCTACCTACTTCATAGCTAGTTGCACAGATGCTGCATAATAGCTGCCAACTGATATGCTGCTATATGTATGTGCTCAAAGACACTACTGTAATTTTCAGACATGTAAAGCTTAACATCAACATTACTAGTCTTATATATAAATTGCACCAGCTTTGGTATCTTACACTAACATTCTTACATACATTCTTTATTTATGTTCTTATTTTACAGTATACTACATAAACTCAGCTATTTTAATGGTAGAACAATCCATTCTCTGAATGTTTCTGTAACCAGCTGTGTATCATTTTCCAGGCTGTGAAGAAATTGTTGTCAGGCACCTCGAGTGGAGTACTGCAGAGTCCATAGTGGCAGTGGTTTTCTCGTGCCTGGGAATCCTGGTCACGATGTTCGTCACCTTTATCTTTGTGCTGTACAGAGACACTCCGGTGGTCAAATCCTCCAGCCGAGAGCTCTGCTACATCATACTGGCAGGGATTTTCCTGGGCTACATCTGTCCCTTCATACTGATTGCGAGGCCCACTGTGGGATCCTGCTACCTTCAGCGACTCCTGGTGGGACTCTCCTCAGCCATGTGCTACTCTGCTCTGGTGACCAAAACCAACAGAATCGCTCGGATCCTGGCAGGCAGCAAGAAAAAGATCTGCACCAGAAAACCAAGGTTCATGAGCGCTTGGGCTCAGGTTGTCATTTCGTCTATCCTAGTCAGTGTGCAGCTTATGCTGGAGGTGACCCTTGTCATCCTGGAGCCTCCCATGCCAGTCCTGTCTTACCCCAGCATCAGGGAAGTCTTCTTGATCTGTAACACCAGCAACCTGGGAATGGTGGCCCCTATTGGATACAATGGGCTCCTCATCATGAGCTGCACTTACTATGCTTTCAAGACCAGAAATGTCCCTGCCAACTTTAATGAGGCCAAATACATAGCTTTTACCATGTATACCACCTGCATCATATGGCTGGCCTTTGTGCCTATATATTTTGGCAGCAACTACAAAATTATCAGCACCTGTTTCTCTGTGAGCCTGAGCGTGACAGTGGCACTGGGGTGCATGTTCACTCCCAAGATGTACATTATCATTGCCAAGCCAGAGCGGAACGTCCGCAGTGCGTTCACCACCTCCGATGTTGTGCGCATGCACGTGGGTGATGGAAAAATTGTCTGTAAGAACAATGGCTTACTAAATATGTTCAGGAGGAAGAACAACACTACTGGAAATGCCAAGTAAGTTGCAACATTCCAATTTTCATGTGCAGTACAGTTTTTTTTTTTTTTTGTTTTGTATCTACTTAGTTGTCTTTTCATTTTAGAGGCTGCTTATCCATTCCTTTGTAACCAAGCGGTTGAGAACCACTCTTGGGACAGCTCATTAATTAAATCCCATAGTGGATGAATCTCTCCAGCAGTGGACTTTAGATTATCTTGATAAAACGAAGAAAATCAGTAAAGTACATATGTTTCAGCTGTTTGCCTTCTTCACTGCTGTTTGAAGAAAGCAAAGAGCCAAAATGTTTATGTGCTTTACGTTCTTTTTAATCCAAACGTAGTTGTTATAGCATATAATAAAAACTCCATGTAACGCTAACAGAATTTTTTTGAATTTTGAACAACCTAACGAGTAGGCCAAATGCATCTAATTAGGTATTCATTAGCATAAATATCCACCCATTCTCACAAATCACGTGAGATGAAATACAAAAAAATAAATAATGATTGTCTGTTGGACTTCTATGCAACAGACTACATTGTCGTTTTATGCTAGTTTTTACAGGCTACAATGTATTAGGCTGTAAGTCTTTTAACTGTAAAGACCAGTTTATCTCAATACCAAGCTGAGGAAATGTAATGTGTAATATGGAGCCGGTCTCAAGATGAGTTATTGAACAGACATATGGTTATTAAAAATGAGGTTACACTGGCTAAATAAATTTGAAAGTCCCAATGGGTTACAAAAAGGGTATTAATGCTTAGGTATAGGGGCTGATCTGTGTCAAGAAGGGACTAAGATTGTCAGTGACATTAATGATCAGGGATTCTTTCTCATAATTACAGTAATTACTGTTATCCTGGGCTTTATTGTGCATTTATTTAATAATGAGTAAATCCAAACATATATACAGTATATATTATTAAAAGCACATTTATAGCGCTGATATACAAATACATTGTGTTTATATGTGTTTATATTACTGATGAAAAGAATAGGCTTGCATGTACCGGTACCTTTGAAGATGGACAAACACAGACACTTCCAGCATTTAAGTATGACAATTCCTCAGGAAAAGGATAATTAGTAGACAGTCATCTTCATTTAAGTTTGCAAATAGCTAATTATTATTATATTAAGCTAAAATATCACAAGAAAGCACCTGAACAAATCTCATAAACCTTAACATGACCTTTTATTTACTTAAAAATTATGATACTCTATAAATGGCAGTTCCACTTTTTTGCTGAACATAGCCATTCAATATGAAAGCAGAAGATAGAAACTCCAGCTACTGATTTTGTGACAATGGTTTTGTTAGCCATTGCAAAAATATATTTTTTACTTAAAGTCAGAGTATATGAAATTCACCCATTCAATTCAATTAACTGTTTATCTGGGGAAACGATAAACAAACTCAGTATGTTTATCACTATGATTTGATTTAATAAAATTAACCCATCTGTGATGTATTTCTTTATTCTGAATAATAATTTATACACATTTGTGCATTCTTTGAATTCCAGTTAATTTTCCTTAAATATTTTTTTCCCTGCTAAAACGTAAATCAGATTGGGCCCTTAATGTATTAAAATATTTAGAATCTGTTTACACAGTGATTTAATCGCAGACAAACAAAATCAATCACTGCCAGTCAATGAATGTATCTTGTAGAGATGGCTATGATTAACTTGAATGTCTTTCAGTGGCTGTTATGTAATAATTAAACATCAATAACGGCTTACTCTTTGAAGAAGGTGAGACGTACCCTCCCAGAGGGCCAGCCCTAGGAACATTTTGAAAACAAGGCTTGAAATGTTCTACTTTGGTGAATTCTGTAGCATGTTTCATTCTTTTACTTCATAAAAAAGAGTTTTCACTGAACAGAATGAATGTGTTTTTATTTTGAAAAGAGTATTAAAGTGCCACAACATATTTTCAATCCATACTTTTGGTATCTGTCCAAAATATTTTAGTCATTCATAATTTGACCACTGAAGTAAAAAGCACAAAACTCTTAGAACATTTATTAAATTTATTAAACAGCTGTAATACACTGTGCTATTTGACCCTCTTGAAAAAATAAACAAGATACAACAATGTCAGCAGATTAACTGAAACAATAATTTCTAGTGGGAGGAACAGGGTGAACCAACAAATGGGGGTCCCTATTAGTTCATAATAATAAATTAAAGGTAAGACTGTGTGTGGTTCATTTTGCGAATGGATAAACTACTGTGGACATTAAGGCTATTGCATAAAACCACAAAAGGCATTGGGTGGGAAATTTAAACAAAACATCCCAATAAATGGACAGCCTTTTCGTAGACCATCACCACTACCTAAAAACAAAAACAAAAAAAAAGCAGAACTTCTGCATCATCGTAAACCATCTGTGTCAAAAATAGAACAGGAAGTAGAGATGGTAAAATTATGCAACAGAAGCTCACCAGTAAGAGAGGAGACAATTACAACATTATCAAGCATGCTGTTGTTTAATTATTCTTCTCTAAATCTTTGCAAATAGCTCCCAAAGGGCTCCAAATGAAACAAAACCTATTTACTATTTAAACTCCTCCCAGTGCTTTTTACATACCTAAACAAGTAAATTAGCCAAACTATAAGCACATCATTTATGCTATTGTTTACATTTGACTAGTAGACATTTTTTACATGAACCAGAAATGTTATTTTGCCTCTACTTTTCTGGGTTCCTGTGAAATAACATAATCGTCTTTATTTTGTTCATAGTTCTAATGGAAAGTCTGTGTCATGGTCTGAACCAGGTGCAAGACAGCCACCAAAGGGGGAGCATATGTGGCACAGGCTGTCCGTTCATGTGAAGAGACAGGAGGCAGGGTCGAATCAGACAGCAGTCATCAAACCCCTAACTAAATCCTACCAGAACAAGAGCCTCAACTTCTCGGACATGAGCACCAAGACCTTGTACAACGTGGCCGAAGAAGATGAAAGCGACCCTATTAGGTACAACAGGCCCGACAGCCCTTCCATGATGGTGCACAGACAAATTCCCTCCATGGGGTCACCAAAGGAAGGGGAGCAACCCCAGCTGTACACACCAGAGCACATGCAGAACAGCTTCCTTCCCGAGCAGGTCATTATGGACCAGCTTGTCAGCAAGTACACCACAAACACCCCGGACCACAACTCCATGATTACCCTTCCAGGCCCTGGGAATGGAGTGAGGCCTATCTACCAGCCCCACCTCATGCAACAGGTCTTTCCTCTTCAGATGACCACCTTCAGTGAGGAGCCAGTTTCCCCAGTTGAGGAGGTGGACAGTGAGCAGTTCAACCTCATTCATGGCTACATGTACGACAACACAGAGATCCATGAGGAGGAGGAGCTGGTGCAAAGCAAACTGACACTGGATGATTCCCCGGCCCTGACGCCCCCCTCCCCTTTCAGAGATTCGATGGGCTCTGGCAGCTCGGTTCCAAGCTCTCCCATGTCTGAGTCAGTGCTTTGCACACCTCCAAATGTGACATACGCAGCTGTCATTCTAAGGGACTATAAGCAAAGCTCTTCTACACTTTAAGGCAAAAAATGGGCCAAAATAAATACAGACCAATTCAGAAACTTGTGAGTAAACAAGGCCGAAGCAAAAAATAAAGCACATGGAATGTCAAACAATTCTTTCAATTTTTAAAGGGCTGTTCATGCCTTTTTACTTTGGTAGATTTAAAAATAAGAAAACAAAAACTTTAATAGCTTACGTAACAATAAGGCAAGGATGAAGCACATAAGAAAACAGATAATGATGTGTACAGTTCTTATTTTTACAATATCAAAGAGGGCACAGCAATCCTGAAGAAATGTATCCTTTTTCACTCTGAAGCCTGTGGAGAAAATTTTAATTGAAAGTAATGGCTGGAAGAGAATTAATTTGTGTGCAGCAGAAAGTATTGTGACAAAAGACAATTCTCTGTATAGCTGCAACCTTGGACAAAGGCAAAAGAACAAACACCAATGGCAGAGCTAAAAGAAGCCCAGAATGGATCTCTATGTACACACATGCAAGGACTGTGATTCTTTATGCTCATATAAAAAAAAAATGCAGGAGTCTGATTTTCAGCAGCTTGAAATTGTGGCCTCATAATACAAATTCTTTTTAAGACTGAAAAATACAGATAAATAGAGGAATGTCAAATTTGCCCTTGTGTAGTATTTATTGAAAACATTGTTAAAATGTTAAAACCATCTTAATTTAGTTTTCATCTTCCAATGCATGTTTGATTGAATAATATAGTAGAGATAATATTAACAAGTCCCTGAATAGATAATCACCCCATCTTCAAATCTATGCAGAAGATGAGTAAACTTTCCCACAAGGGCAGTTTTATTGCAAGTATTATTAACTTACAAACAATCAGTGTTGTATTAGTCTTAGCCATCTGCAGTAAAATGAAAAGGGAAAATGCCTAAACCTAGTCATTCTGCATTGGAAGTAAATAAAAGACCTCTAATTGTAGATTACGCAATAAAAGATTTTGCATAGAGGGGACTATTCTATTTTCAAGAATTCCAAGATAAGTGGGTAACCGGTTTGTCTGTTTACTGGGGGAAAAATAAACAAATTCACACCTCCAGTGAAATGGAAAGAAATCTCCCTAACCCCTGTTGTTCTGTGTTAGTGGTGTCACTGTATTTATACCAAGATATTTAGTAAGAATAGTGGGGGGAGGAATTCTCCACACATGCCTCACTCCATCCTCACCTGCATATGACATCCAAAACAGAAAAAATTGCTCTTGCTAAATTTTGAGCTTGAGTTGTGACTGCTTTCTAATAAGAAAATGACTTAAAATTATGTATATGATGTTCTTAATATTTTTGAGTTCCTCATGTTTTTTATGTCCATTGTAATGATTTTGGATCTTTAAAAGTTTGCATTAGTCAGAACGTGCTCTTTCATACAAAAATATATGTTTATAACATATAATTGCTTATATATTTGAAAATGTGAAGTAACAATAATCTTGGAATTGTCTGCAGATGTTTTGTGGAAAAGTAAATGTTATTAAATTTGGGTGACTTTTGAAAGAAGAAACATACAAGTCAGTATTAAAAATCATGAAAGCTATAGTTTTAAAGTATATCAGTTTGTACTGTAGTTGCTTCTGGTGAAAAGATATTAGAGTGAATACATTGCTAATAATAATGTACTCTAAGGTGAATAAATTAAAGCAGAATTCTTGATACAAAGTTAGTAACTTAGCCATTAGAATGCAACTGTCTAAAGCATAAACAGTATTATTGCTAATATTATTTTATATTATGATTAATGTTATGATTAATTATTATACAGTATATTTTAGTGAATATAATATATGCAGTTTCACAAAAATAAAAAATAAAAAAAAATGTAGCTAATAGGAGGCTCTTCTGTTTGACATGTTCTGGGCTATTCATGAAAAAAAAAATTGTCAAGATTAACAATGCTGTAAAATAAATATTTTCTAGTTACTTAATGAGTCACTTGTCCTTACTTTAAACATATAATTTACCAAATTTGTGTTTGGTTTAGAGGCACAGTGTGAAAGACTGAACTAATTTGTGTAAAAGCCACAAGCAAGTTATCACTTTGCCATCCTTACAAGTGTTTAAATCTCAAACGTCACTTGATCCGAACAATCACATAATGTTGTATTTTTACATAAAAGGCACTTAAATATTTATTTTTGCTGCTGTTGTGTTTAGATCAGATGTAGATAGAATACATTAAAAGCTCCTATGATTGCTGCAAATGCATCTGAAGTACAAATATTTCACACAAAAGTCAATTAGATTTAGTCAGGGATCAGAAAAATGTTTACAATCAGCAAGTGATTTACTTGGCTCCTGTACAGTTTGCAACCCAGTGCCCAGCATTGAATACATCATGGGCATATTTTGTAGGAATTAGCATTGGCAATACGTAGTGTGTCCACCTACTGTTGTTATATGAGAAAAAAAGGTAAATTTAACAATAATCTTATAAGAACATCAGAAAATTTACCAATGAGATGGCCATTTGGCCCATCTAAGATTGTCCGGTCCCTAATAGCTAATTGATCTCAAAACTTTGTCAAGTTGAGCCTTAAAGGATCCAAGTGATTCAGCCTCAACAACATGTTGGTATCAGTTAAGGTTATGTTTCATTTTGAATGATTGATTTATATATACCGGTTAATACTGACAGTTAAAACAGCACTTAATAGGGAAAAAAACAACAACTATGATTTATATTTTACTCTTTTTGTGAGTTTTGTCCAGTTGTTCTGCTCTGATTTTGGTGTCTGGTCAAATTTATATCAGAGCTTTAGTTTCTCGCACTGCTCATTTAATTTGGGTTACCAGATTTGCACAGTGAAAAACTAGGACGCTCTTTTTTCTCTTGAAGTCACTGACGCTGTACCAAGTCTGAAGTCGTATTTCACACAATAATAGTTAAACAATTAAGTATCTTGGGTGTATTTAATGCAGATGATAACTCATTATTTTCTTTACATTGTCATCTTAAAACATGTTAAATGTGCAAAAAGCCAGATTTAAAAAAAAAAAAAAAGTTCAGCTATTAATATTACCATGTAAACGTGATAAACACAAAATCAGAATGATTGAACAAATACTGTAATACATAAGATTGTTTTATTTTTGCTAACACAACCTAATACATTACTCTGCTATTATCTTGGTGAGCACAAAAAAAGGTGATATAATCTCAAACGGACGACTTAACAACTGTACTGTTTCTGACTGGGACAAAAAATGAAGACTGTTTTTGCTCTGCTTGCTGCCTCAGAAAATGAACTAAACTATGCACGAAAATTTTACTTCCGAGTGGTGTTACAGTTCGTTTTGATTGTGAAGCATCTCATGGTTGTTTTTCTGTTTGATATTTTTCCTTTTTGCAAGCAATAAAAAGAATCAGCATATCACAGTCTACCATTCTACCAAATTACCGAGGAATAGTTGTATATTTTTGTATTAGAAAATTTCAGTTTGGAAAAGAGACACAACAGCTCCCGATTTCTAATTGGAAATAGTGATATTTTGAAATGTACCTGCCATGGTCACAAAAGCAAAGTTTGTGGGGAATAATAGCCATTTTCCACACTTTTGAGGCATAAGCAATTAGGAAATAAAACTTACTACCCAGGAACAAAAAATAAATAAATAAATAAATTGTTACACAGTGTTATTATTTATTTCTATCCAACTCGTAATTTTGTGATTTGTGTCCGTAGCTTTTCTTGAGTCATACTTGTACTTTTGATATGTACTCATAACTATTTTATTTATACTCGTAATTTCTTTTGAGGTACTCTGATTTTTGATTTGTACTCTGATTTTTGATTTGTACTATATTATATATATATATATATATATATATATATATTATATATATATATATATATATCTACAGTGCCTATAGAAAGTCTACACCCCCTTGAACTTTTTTCACATTTTGTTGTATCAGTGCCTCAGAGTTTCATGTATTTAAATTTTTCTACTTATGTACAAACGATAGTCCACACTGTTAAAAATTTTATTGAGAAAAAGATTATATATTAAAAATACAAAACTGAAAGATCATAATTGAATAAGTCTCAACCCCCCTGAGTTAATACTTGGTGGAAGCACCTTTGGCAGCAATTACAAAACTGTTCAAGATCTGTCAAGTTCCTTGGGGAGCATTGATGGATAGCAATCTTCAAGTAATGCCACAAATTTTCGATTGAATTTAGGTCGGGGCTCTGACTGGGCCACTCAAGGACATTTACCTTTTTGTTCCTTAGCCACTCCAATGTAGCTTTGGGTTGTTGTCTTGCTGAAAGGTGAACTTCCGTCCCAGTTTCAGCTTTCTTGCAGAGGGCAGCAGGTTTTCCTCAAGGACTTTTCTGTACTTTGCTCCATTCATTTTCCCTTCTATCCTGACTCATGCCCCAGTCCCTGCCGATGAGAAACATCCCTATAACATGATCCTGCCACCACCATGCTTCACAGTAGGGATGGTTTTCTTTGGGTGATGCACTGTATTGGGTTGGCACCAAACATAACGCTTTGCATTTAGGCCAAAAAGTTCCATTTTAGTTTCGTCAGACCACAAAACTTTTTGCCACATGGCTACAGAATTTCTTTTTTTGCATACTTCATATGGGATTCAAGGTGGGCTTTCTTGAGTAACATAAGGCCAGATTTGTGGAGTGCATGGAATATTGTTGTCACATGCACACTTTGACCAGTCATTGCCATAAAAGCCTGTAGCGCTTGTAAAGTTTGCCATTGGCCTCTTGGTAGCCTTTCTGATTTGTCTTGTTCTTGCTCAGTCATCAAGTTTGGAGGGATGGCCTGATCTCGGCAGGGTCTTGGTGGTGCCATACACCTCCCACATCTTAATAATCATCTTGACCATGCTACAAGGGATATTCAAGGCATTTTATATATACCCATCCTCTAATCTGTGCCTTTCAACAACTTTGTCCTGGAGTTCTTTTGAAAGCACCTTGGTGCTCATGGTTGAGTCTTTACTTTGAAATGAACTACCCAGCAGAGGGAACCTACAAGAACTGCTGAATTTATCCTGAAATCATGTGAATCACTACAGTTTAACACCAGTGGAGGCCACTTAACTTGGTGTGTGATTTTGAAGGAGATTGGTTACACTTGAGCTAATTTAGGATTGCTATTACAAGGGGGGTGGACACTTATACAACCAAGCTATTTCACTTTTTATTTTTAATTCATTTTCTACAAATTTCTAGAATATTTTTTTCACTTGGAAGTTGTGGAGTAGGATGTGTAGATAAAGGGAAAAAAATATTTTAATGCATTTTAATTCCAGGCTATAAGGCAACAAAAGATAAACATTTTGATAATAATAACTGTACACTGCAACAAAAGCTTTTTAAATAATTTAATACCTTTGTGTACATCAACTTATTTACAGTATAAACACATTATTCAATCAACCTCCTCTGAAAAAAACTGTATGTAGACATATGTGTATGTAGCTTATTTAATGATTATTTGTTATTATTCAGCACAATACTTATTTAAAATGTGTATCATAATTTATATTTACAAAGCTATTCATGAATTAAAAATATTCATAATTAATAAAATACCATTAGTTCTATAATTAATACAATATTATTAAATATGTTTATATTATTAAAATCATAAAATTAGTCATCTGCTTACAAATTATTGTTAGCATTAAAATTATTCAACCCTGTTTTCCATCTAAATTCTAAAGTTATTCAAGGGTCTTCTACTGAATCAACTTTATTGACAAAACGACTCTCAGTCCACATCAGAGGTATGTGCTCTTTATCAACCAGGCACCCAGCAACGTATGAGCAGTTTTGCTTAGGGGGATTTGTGGCGCATAAGACAAAGCGTCCATTATCTGCAATTGCACTGGACCAGACACATGAACAAGGCAATGCCCTAGTGAAAGCAGATGGACGTGCAGTAGGGCTTACTGACAATCCAATAGCACTTAAACATTGGATTAATGCAGGACCAGAGGCATCCCGGCTTATCCAAGAATGTGGTTATATTCTCACATTGGACACCAAAAACATCATGGACAATGATGTAGTGCAAACAATTAAAAATATTCTCAAAGTGGGCCAGGAAGAATTACCCGTTTGTCAAAGAGAGATTTGAGGAGAAAGCAGAACCAATTAAAGAATCACTGCACAAAAACATGTTCCCACTGTTTTCCAGAAAAATAGCTCCTCCAAAACAGAAAACGCAGGTAGCAGCTTTGAAGGATGACTGTGCTTTGTTCTCACAGTGGTACATTGCATGCCAGTCCCGGGATGGTAATCTGGAGCAATCTGTCACACATGAAAATCAACCTTCACCCCTATCACTGTCTAAGATGGGTAAGCAGACTGTCTGAAGGCAGCTATGGGAGAGAAAAGAGGTACAGGCATGAGAAAAAGGGTGGTTCCTTCTTCAAATGTGCCAGGAAATTGACAAAACTTTCTGCGTGTGAATGAAAACAAAACAGAACTGTTCCATCTTCTAGCAGAACAAGTTACCTTGATTCATAAGTTAGGGAGGACAAAAGTACCATAGGGCCATGTATGCTTCTAACCCAAAGTGCAAGGTTTTGGTAATATCTTTGGTTAACCGCACCACTATAGTAACCGGACAACCAAGAAGTCGGGAGGCGGTAAAGGACTTAAAATAGAAAGAAAAAATGATGTAGCTTAAACAGTCGTCTTGATAAGTCCAAATATAAAAGTCTCTTGACACAATGTTTTGCCGGTACACAGTACCAGGCTATACTGGCTTACTTTCACCTCTGATGCCCTCTGTTTTAACCAGTTATGTAATCACATGCATGCACTTCCTTTTATTCCTATGAACTGCTGCCTTTCATGCAACACTTTGTCAAAGGCTTTTTCTGAATTCCAAGTATATGATGTCATAAGCTGTTTTTTTTGTTTTTGTTTTTTTTTGTTCATCCATGCCGTAAACTCCTCAAAGATCTCATGACAAGAAAAACTGGTATGGGTTTTCTATATATAACTCGGTTACTGCTGTCTTTCTCCAGAATCTTTCTTGTGTTTGGGTTAAAAAGATCCAATTTTATATAGTGACCAAAAAAAGGGTTCTCAATTATGGATTTCAAATAAATCAAATGGTTTCCAACAGTCCTATTAACTGAAGCATCACATTTGGAAACCCTACTTAAGGTTCTAATGGGTGTAATGGTTCTATATTAAAATTATATTATTGTACTTTTGTATAACAATGATCCTTTAAAGAGAAAAAATGGTTCCACAGAAAGACTCCAAGCAAAAGCGCACCACACTTGGACAACGCTCATTTAGCTTCAGGGCTCCGAGTGTCTGGAATGAAATGAAACTCTCTCACAGCTTTGGTTCGTGATGCTCCGACCGTAGCTCGCTTTAAATCAGCTCTCAAAACCCACTTGTTCTCTCTTGCTTTCAACCCTCCTTAAGCCTGCTGCTGCTGTTATTTCACGTATTGTTAATATCATGTATTCTGCACTTTCCACTGTATTTAATGTACTATTTCATGCATTATGCACTTTCCACTGTTTTAGTATACTATTTCATGTATTATGCTACTATCATGTATTATGCATTTCTCTATATGAAGTATTATGGATTTTCTTGTATTTATTGCATCTTGTAAAGCGCTTTGTGATGGTATTCTACTATGAAATGCGCTATATGAAATAAAGATTGATTGATTGATTGAACATTCCACAATAAGTACTACCCATAAAAAAGGAAAACACTTTGCCGTGCCGTCGCAACATTTAATGCTCCATTTTTGATGATTATACATATCAGCAATGCTTTGCTGATATCAGTAATAAAAAATGTTATACCAATAACTCTTAATATAATTTTTGTACATATAAAAAATAATCTTTGATATAAAAAATAGTATTTTTTATTTAGATTCGAATTTTTTATTTAAACAATTATATTTTTGGATATAAAATGTGACAACATTACTGATGTCAAAAATAGTTATTGCAATCATACATTGATGATTCATTGCATCATGGCAGTGGTTCAGAGAGTAATGCCTGTCTGACCTTATTTATTTTTGTTCTATACTGCAATACCTGTAGGCTAATAGTATATTGTACGCCAATATATATGGAATCGTTCATATGAACACTAATTCATTCATTCCAATCGGCATTAGTTATTTGCCTCTGCATTTGTTTGTAAACTAGGGGTTTGAAAGTAAAACTAAAATACCAAAGTTTATTGAAATGTGCTCACATTGATCACGCCTAAGTTCACGGTGTTGTATAAGGTGTCTTTTTTTTTCTCCCAAAAAAGCAGACTGTGTAGTTTGTTTCTGTGCAGCTTAGACAATTTCATAGTAAAGTTACGCGCGTCGACAGCGCGAGGTCGTGTATCGATATGCATGACATCAATATACCGTAAAGATAAGGTGATGTTTTACTTTTAAACAAAAAATAACGACAACATATAGAAAGTGATAGTTTAGAGAGACGGCGAATTTCCGGGTCCTGTGATTTAAGTCAGTCAGGTGGTTTTGTGAAGGAGCAGTCGTAGGAAGAAGAAGGATTGTTCTCTGAGCTCCTTACAATGTCTTAACACAAAAACAGAATAATATTTTTTTAAACCCCTCCCACCTGCCCAAACAAACTTACATTGCGTTTCAGAGCTATCTAATACGGAAAAGAAGCGGTTGATTATGGCGAACAGTACGGTAACAGAGTGTAAAGAGTACTTGTTCAAAGTTTTGGTAATTGGGGAATTAGGTGTCGGCAAAACCAGCCTCATTAAGCGGTACGTACATCAACTGTTCTCCCAGCACTATAGAGCAACAATTGGCGTGGACTTCGCTCTGAAAGTTATCAACTGGGACAGCAAGACACTGGTCAGGCTGCAGCTTTGGGACATAGCAGGTAAGACTTCACAAGTCATGGAAGCATTGAGCAAGTGGCAAGGAATATTGCATGGTGCACACAATAATTAATATTAATTTTGTGATGCGCATTAATGCTGTATTACAAGATACATGTCTATTGTTTACGTGACTACAAAGTAACTATTCAGCTCGTTACTCTTGTTACGCTTTGTACATATTGTGAAACAAGCTTTACAGTGTTACTAATATGTTTTGTCTTGGTCAGCCCACATAAAGAAATAATGTCAATGGGTGGTTATCAGTGTGCACATTTTCACCAGCACAGGGACACCCTGTTTATATTTCATCAACCACAAGTGGAGGAAGCCCCTCCTCAGGAGTTGATCCAGTAGAGCTGGAATGGTTCACTTAGCTCTACAGCAATTTGCAATTACTTAAACTTTTTGACAACCATATTAATTTAAAACACATTTTAAAAGTTTACTTGGCATAATGTAACCCTAATGTATATATATTATATATATATACGATAGATATATATATATATATATATATATATTATATATTATTAAAGCATATGAAGAGTTTGACAAATTGAATTAAAGCAGACAGTTTTTTGGTTTTGCAACAGAATGCACGCCGAGGTGCAGTGGAGTCGCCAAGATTGTTAGTACAGTGCCTGTAGTGTAAACCAAAATGTTAAATAATATACTTTTTAAAGAAAATGTTTAAAGTGTAACGTTTTATGACACTGAGAAAAGTGCTCTTGATACCTAAAATGTTTCAACTCTGGTCTGACTTACCCATAGAAAGTATTAAATGAATGACCATTTGGAACAATTAAACTAGAGCATAACATAAACCTTCAATCTACAAATGGCATGACAGCAATTTCAAATACATAATTGACAGCTGTATAACTATATTATTGTAGGGCAGGGGTCTCCAACTCTGGTCCTGGAGACCTCCAGTCCAACAGGTTTTATAGGTGTCTTTACATCATCAGAGGCTAAAGATCTGGAACACCTGTTAATCTTGACTGATTAAGCCTATAATTGGTTCAATTAAGTAATAGAGATTGGTTGAAATGAAAACGAGCAGCCCCAGTGGCTCTCTAGGACCAGGGTTGGAGACCCCTGTTGTAGGGGTACCAGCCAGGGGTGGCTCCAGAAATAATTCCTAGGAGGAGCATAGCCTGTGGGGAGTGGAGCCAAGGAGAACATTTTGGAGTTAGTAAGCTCTGACAACCCAGAATAACCTCATTTTTGCTTTTGAAGTCATTATCATGTTGAAGTCATTATCATGACTGACGAATAATATAAGTACATACATTGCTAATGTAGCTGAACCTGTATATTTTGCTGTGTTATTGTGAGCGTTTATATGAGAAATAACTTTAATTAACACATGCTAAGTTATACAACACAAGGTACAAATGAGAACTAGACAGCATTTGTTTTACAAGTAAATGCATTATGTTACCTTATTAAACTAAAATGAAATGAACAAAACACATTTTTTGTATTTAAATATTTTTCATTGTACACAATTGCATATGAACTTTTGTTCAAATTTCCAGTTGACAAAATTATGTGTTGGGAGTTTAAAAAATAAAATAAAATAAATCTCCCTGATGTCTGATGTTAAGAGTGTTGAGTGATAAAGGTTAATTTAAAAAACAACAACTGGGTGTAGGCTATGTAGAACAATAAAACATAATCAGAAGCTTTGGGTAAAACTGTTATACATTGCATCCATTCTTATAATCAGTTTTCAGAACATTTCTGCAGTAAATGTCCACTAATACTGCCAAAAACTTAAGGTACAATTTCAGTAAATCTTTCAGCAGTAAGGAGTTACACTACTCTAAGATAACTAAATAAGCAGTATCCATACTGAAAAAAAAAATAAATAAAAAAAAAAAAAAAATATATATATATATATATATATATATATATATATATATATATATATATATATTATATATATATATATAGTATATATATGTGACCCTGTAGTTTACTGCTATGTTATTTTTTTAGACCTGTACAGGTCTGTAGCGTTGAAATAGTTAAAACATGAAATAACTTCAATGATTTGCCTACATTGTTAAACGGCTATCTACAGGTAAAACGCATTACACACATATCTGTTACAAATCTTATTTAAGCAAATATTAATATATAAAAAGTACAAGAACACAAACCTGATAAAATCAAACTCATGAAAGTAAACTGATGTATGTGAATTCTTACCGTTGTGTCTGGTTCAACATTTGTCAACATTCCGAAGATTCCGACCACTCTCTCGGCCGCGAGCTGAGTTTTTTATTTTATTTAATTTAATTTTTTTATTACTTGATTATTTGGCAGACACTTATATCCAAGCATCTTCCATAAAATTAAACAAAATATAAAAATATATAAATTACAGGCAAAAAAAATGCAAAAACAAACACATATATACAATACATACAAAATAAATTTAAGTAAAGGAAAATACATAGGAATTTACAAATAAAGATTGAATAAGTGAGTTTTGAGAAGACGGAGGAAAGCAGTAAAAGATTGAATAGTCTTGAGGATAACCGGTAGCTGGTTCCAACATAGGGCGAGAGGGAATATAAGGAGACACAAGGGATTGGAGATAGGAAGGGGCAGTATGATGACTTTTAGATCAGGTTCGTTCTCACCCTTAGGCTAATTCTCACGATGGGGATGAGAATTAGCCCAAGCTAAAATTTGCAGGGGTGAGAATTAGCCTGGGTAGCCTAGTGAGCATTAGATTGTGACATCTGTCACGTAATTCAGAGTGCTGTCTCGCTGGTAACTAATGATTACATTATAACATTTACAATTGTTGTAAATTACGAGAGAGAGAGAGAGAGAGAGAGAGAGAGAGAGAGAGAGAGAGAGAGAGAGAGAGAGAGAAAAATACTTGTCTCTCTCTTGCTAGCCTGTAATTATAACTAACAACAAAGCTGTGAGCAGTGACAGTGCAGATTAGGCAAAAACTAGTTGATTATACAGGTATCACCTGGATTGCATCAGCTACCTAAACAACCCACACAACGGGTTTAAAAAAAAGTGGGATGTCTTAAGCCAAACCCCTCCCCGGAGGGGTGGGGGGGGTGGGGAGGTCTTATTGATTGCGACTGGACCCCCCTGGTACCAGCTGACTTGATCACTCCTCTATCTTGAAGGATCTGAACACAGTAAATATCTTACTGCAAATTACCGAAGTTGATATTTGTTTGAACATAAAAAGGGGGAATACAAAAAAATATGTGAGGGATTTCTTTCTAGTGTTTAATGCCCCCTAAAGCCAAGGAATAAAATGTCAGTAGAGATCTGAATGGTGACCATAAGCCTATGTAAAGCTTTCTCATGAGTTAAACTTCGTGAAGAAAACCTTTATCTGGTGTACCGTGTGCCTTTCCTTTACTTTGTTCGGTGCATAAATGACGATACTGCAGGGACACTACAGTATCTGTTTTTTTGGTTTGTTTTTTTAAGCTGTACTATAATGTCCCAAAACATTGTGTTTTTTAAAGATTAAAAAATGTTAACAATGTTCCTATGAACCTCAATGTCTTTAGACATCAGCATACTGAACATCATTTCAGGTCTGGTTCGAAGTTGTCTCTTATTTGTTTTAGACTTTAAATTGGTGGGGTTTTTTACATTAAGAGAAAAATTGTGCTTATGATGATTTGGAGTTTATAGCTTTAAAAATCTAGCCCAGTGATACTCAACTCTGGCGTAGTCCAGTCCAGGTTTTTACTCCAAGCAGGTTCTAGTGTAGTTAATTGAAATTGCTCAGAGGCAATTAACTAATCTGGGACCTGGTTGGAATAAAGATCAGAACTGGAATAGAGTTCAAGGGCCAGAGTTGAGAACCACTGATCTAGCCCTTTGTATTTTTTTTTTTTTTTTTGGAATCACCAATTACAGTGCCAAGAAAAAAAGTTTTGAATCAAAATGATTTATGAATTAGACAAACAATTAGTAAATAAGATTCAGGGTATGTGAAAAAGTAAGTAAACCCCTGGTTTATCAGCTTAATTAAGGGGATCATTAGAATCAGGTGTTTAAATAATTAGGTAGATCTTCAGGGTGAGTTTGGGAGGCCCCACTCTATATAAAGATCAGAAACTTTGTGAGTTTGGTCTTCACCGTGACACGTCATGCCATGATCAAAATAAATTTCTAAGGACCTCAGAAAAACAGTTATTGATGCTCATCTGTCTAGAAAGGGATACGAAACCATTTCTAAGGATTTAGGGCTCCACCAGCCCACTGTCAGACTGGAGAAAGTTCAAGACCATAGTCACTCTACCCAGGATCAGTCATCCTACCAATATCTCTCCAAGAACAAACCGAAAAATCATCAAGGAAGTCACAAAGAACCCCAGAGTAACACACAAGGATCTGCAGGCCAGTCTCACCATGACTAATGTGAGTGTTCATAACTATCAGAAAAAGACTGAAGAAGAATGACGCTCATGGAAGGATAGCCAGGAGGAAACCACTGCTGTCTAAAAAGAACATTGCTGCCCGTCTGAAGTTTGCCAAAGAGCACACAGATGATCCACAAGACTTCCGGAACAGTGTTCTCTGGACAAATGACAAACGTTATGTTTGGTGAAAACCAAACATGTTTGAACAAAAGAACCTCATCCCAACCGTCAAGCATGGTGGTGGGAGTGTGATGGTTTGGGGCTGCTTTGCTGCCTCAGAACCTGGACAGCTTGCCATCATTGACACAACCGTGAATTCTGCATTGTGTCAGAAGATTCTAGAGAAGAATGTCAGGTCACCCATCTGTGAGCTGAAGCTGAACTGAAAGTGGGTCATGCGGCAAGACAGTGATCCTAAACATACAAGCTGATCTACAAAAGAATGGCTGCAGAAGAAGAAATTCAGCATTTTAGAATGGCCTAGTCAAAGTCCGCACCTAAACCCCATCAAAATGTTGTGGCAAGACCTGAAGCAAGCTGTCCATGCAAAGGAAGCTCTCAAGTGTCATTGAGTTGAAACAGTTCTGTAAGGAGGAATGGACCAAAATTCCTCAAAACTGATGTGAGAGACTGACCAAAAGTCACAGGAAATGCTTAGTTGAAGTCATTGCTGCTCGAGGGGATGCCACCAGTTACTGAATCTAAAGGTTCACATACTTTTTCACACATGGATATTTAATGTTTTATCATTTGTGGATCAATAAATGTTGAAAAAGTATCAAGTTTTTGTGTCATTTGTTTAATGAGGTTATCTTTATCCATTATTAGGGCTTAGATTAAGATCTAATACAATTCTAGGTTTGAAATATCTGAAAATCCTAAGGGGTTCACAGACTTTTTCTCGGCAGTATATTTGTTCTCGTTTTCTCCAGTTTGGAAAGCTCAATTTTTTTTTTTTCAAAACCGGCTCCCTGCTGCCACCCCCGCACTGACTCAGGAGATAAAGGCGAAACGTCGGAGGACCACACAGCTCTGGGCAGCTTACAGGCAGGCCCGCAGACTCCCGGCCAGTCAACAGGGTTCACTGGTGTGTGGTGAGCTGAGGACACCCTGGCTGACCTAAGCCCTCCCCACCCAGGCGACGCGTGTCTGATTGTGCGCTGTCCCGTGGGATCTCCCATCCATATATATATATTGTACGGAAAGCTTGCAGAGCTACATCATAAAATACTAACGCAGTACAATCGTTTATTTTAAATTAAGGTACAATAAACCCTATACATCCCAATCGAAACACTACACACACAATAGTTAGTTATTTAACATTTTGTTCCATTGATTGGTGTTTAGGTATCGAACCCTATTTGCATGCTGCATTGAGTTTTGCACTATTGGCTGTCCGTAAAGTGGTGCCATTGTGCGTGCCGAATATTGCACCCTGCTGAATCTTGTAGGTGGATGATGATGGAATCGTAAAATATAACAAGACCTTGTTTTTCTCCATGGATATTATGAATTGAAGCACCACTAAGTTAAAGGTATTGCTTTTCATGTGTAAATATCTTAACATCAGTTATGTTTATGAGTGCATGTATATACAGTCACAGAAAGAAAGTGATTTCTATAATTTCTAATTGTTCTATTGAAAGTTATGAATCAAACTAGGTATTCAGCTTTATAATAAAACAACAAATTATGACATAACGTACATACAATGAAAAATAACAGGCAAAAACTAATTTCATACTTTGACAAAAGTATCTGGGCACCTGTGCACTAGTATTTTGTGTGCCCACCCTTTGCTTCTTTTACAGCTTGCAGTCTTTTTTTGTATTTTGAAACCGGTTCTTGGCATCTTTCCAGAGATATTTTTGCCCATTCTTCAACACATACAGCTTTGAGTTCTCCAATCTACTTTGGTTTACTTTTTTCATAAATTCCTTTGTAGACTTCACAGTATGCTTAGGGTCATTATCCTGCTGGAAAACAAACTTCTGTCTAATAAGCCTTCTAGCACTGAGTAACAAATGAGAATGCACAATTTCTTGATATTTTGCAGCATCCACTGATCCTTCTACAATACAGAGGTCACCAGTGCCTGAGGAAGAAAAACAAGCCCATACCCTCACACAACTTCCACCGTGTTTAAAACTTTTAAATTCTTCTTCTCTCTTCCTCCAAACACACTGTTGCTTTCTTGGTGAAAAAAGAAGCCCTTTCTTGGATTCGTCTGACCATAAAGCTTAGTTGAAGAAATCATCAGGCTTCTTCAAGTATTCAGTGGGAAACTCCAATCTCTTCCTTTTGTGTATGACACCGGTGTTTATCTTTGTTTTCGCATATGGACATTCAGCTTGTTAAGGTATCTTTGTGATGCTGGTCCACTATGAAAGGCGCTATATAAAAAATAAATACATTATTATTATTATTATTATTATTATTATTATTATTATTATTATTATTATATTACTGTTTTCTCATGATTTTCTTGACCATCTTCTCTCAATTTGTGTCCAGTCTTTTGCAGTAATCTGAGGATTTTGCCAGGCTGCTTGCATGATTCTTCTTCCAGATTTTGCAGAAATCTTTCCTGGTCTTGCACACCTGGAGCTAGTTACAGTAGTTGCTGTTAAATTTCCTTTTTTTCCATTATGTATTTATTTATTCTATAATTATCATCAAGTGTTGGTGTTCATTCATAATTGTCAGTAATTCGCAACGAAAGACTTTCAAATGAATGTATTGTTTGCCCAGATACTTTTGTCAAGGTATGAAATACATTTTTGCATGTTATTTTTCATTTTATGCATATTATGTAATTATTTGTTGGATTTCTTATGAAGCTGAATCTCTCTTTTAATTTGTATCTTTCAGTAGAACAATTAGAAATTACAGAAATCACTTTCTTTGTGGTTTGTCTTATTTTTAACTGTGACTGTGTATGCATATATAAAATCAGGGCTGCCACTCGATTAACATTTTTGAGCAGTTAATTTATTAAAAATGTTAAATTGAATAGAATGAACCTAGGCTAATTTATGATTACTCCATCCATATTTTTTTTTATATTGAATGGCCTGCATAGTAATACTTAAAAAATCAATGCTAGAATCTAAGCCCAATGGGAATTTGGTATTTTTAAAAGCATTTTTATAATAATTTTTAATTTAGTAAATGTAACAATTTTTCACAGAACAACCATTCTTTCGGGCCACTGTCAGTCACATACCTGAAAACAAAGACAGCAGAGCTGCATTTCTAACATCAGTTGTTTCATCTACTATTACAGCTACGTACTTGGCTTCCTATCTGTTTTTATTGTATCTAGCAGAACCTGAGACATCGAAGAGATTAAGTCATTCTGAATCTAGTTAGAGGTACCCGAGAATACTTTGGCTGTTGACAATTGATTGCTTAACATGTTGTCGTAGTCAGAAATCAGAGAAATAAATTCCACATAATTACCTGAGAAACGTGCCCTCTGAATGCCAGTTCTTGCTTGCCAAGGTAAACAACAGAAACAGTCACACGTAGAACCTCATGCCTTTTTCTGCCTTGCTCATTGTGATGTATTGTATCCCTGCGCTTCTGCTTATCCAGTTGAACATCAGTCCGGGTTTGTCCAGAAGTTTTGAGTGTTACAGTGGCTCAAGTGAGTTTGAGAACACTCATGTTTTTGTGCTGACCGTTCGACATCATAGATTGCTGTAGCCATGCTGTTCCATATCACCTTTTCTGTTCCAGCAGTATAATTTTTTTAATTGACAGCTACCGGTAAGCCATGAATACCTTTCATACTTTGAATTTTGAAAATGGCAAGTATATTTCCAGAGAAAAAATGACTATAGAGACCTGTGCTTGACGTCTTTTTGATGATGTCGGACTGGGTCCGACATCAGACCGGAAAGGGTTAACATCTCTATTTAAGTGCAACAATAGTGTGTTCATGGCAGTGTCAGTTATGAAAAGACAAGGCCAAACACCACCCCTTGTATTACCGACCAGTATTTAAAGCTCCTGAGGGAATCTATAGCACTTTCACCGGAAACCGCGGTTCGATTGGTATGAATGGTCTGGTATAATCTTCAGCTTAACCTGGCATGACGTGGCTGCGAGTATGCCTGCCAACTGACAAAAACATCTTTTGAGATCTGAAATGGTGAAAATAGACTTGAATGTGTGCCTAACATATAAACAAGGACACACATAAAATAGCTGTTTTATAAGCGGTGTAAACCACTTCGGGCTGTGCGGTTGGGTGGTTAAAGGTCCTTGGCTTCAGCTCAAGTCTAATCACCACCCAGGCGTGAGTGGCAACAGACCCCTAAACTGAAAAAATAAATCCTGATATTAGTTTTGTTCATACATATGAATGCAACTAGTTTTCCTTCTTTCCTTTTCAGTCTTCTATAACAAAATCGTTAAGGTCATGGGCACATTCTTCTGGGGTTTTTGTGTGTAGACTATTTTTTACATTTCATTACAATTTGCAATCCTGTTTTAAATCCCATGTGCGGGTACTGTAAATCCTCCCTGTAAATCTAACTGTAATATAGTGTTAAATCCTATGAGCAAGAACAGTCTGTATCTAATTCTAATCTTGTTTTAAATCTTGCAAGGATGTACAATCCTCCCTGTCTGCGTCTCCATTAGAAATGTAGGAATTTGCTGCCACTGGGGAGTTTAAAGTATTCAGAATAAATCAATGCTCGATACAAGTCAGGAAGGAGGGAGGTTGCCTTTAAGGCCTGGACACACCAGCGCGTCGAATGTAACTATTTTATTCATACAGAATCATAACTGTGGATAGGGCTTGTCAAGCCACAACTGTAAGGTTGTTGGTGTGAAAAGTCTTACAAATGTTACAGTCAGGCAATGCAGCAACAGAGAGACTCCTGCATTTGAAATAAAAATAGCCATTGTATAGTTGTTCAGCAGCCGAGCACCTTTAATATCTTTATGAATGTAGCTTGTGTAAATGCAAGAGAAACTAAGGACTGTCATAAGATGATGTTTTGTTATGTACCTGACAATACCCAAAATAGCAATATAGGAGATACTAGGCGGCTGTCAGCATGAGGAATCACCCATATCCAAGAAGGGCCAGTGTTTCTGATCTCGAAGCGCTGGGACTGGGACAAATTTGTGTTTTATTATCTCCCTGTTTGTT
The DNA here is from genome assembly GCF_017654505.1 of Polyodon spathula. Lineage (NCBI taxonomy): Eukaryota > Metazoa > Chordata > Actinopteri > Acipenseriformes > Polyodontidae > Polyodon > Polyodon spathula. Next base: position 30,995,883 of record NC_054538.1, on the reverse strand, counting down.
TGACAATTTGAACAGGATTCAAACTTTGCTTTGTCTTTGAAGATAACCATTGGATGACCTAATGGCTCCCTGCCTGTGAGTCTGAAAACTAGGACAGCTGCTCATTAATTACTGAAAAAAACTGTTTAAAAACTGGGTTTTCAACAGGGTTCTATTAGCGCTGTAAAGATATTTGTTTCCTGCAGTAATTCAGACCTAGGTCTCCCCTAGAATATATATATACACACACACACAGTGCCTATAGAAAGTCTACATCCCCTTTCAAAATGTGCACCTTTTGTTCCCTTATAGCCTGGAATTAAAATGCATTACATTTTTTTTTTCATATATCTACACATCCTACCCCACAACTTCCAATTGAAAAAAATATTCTAGAAATTTGTAGAAAATTACTTAAAAATAAAAAATGAAATAGCTTAGTTGGATAAGTGTCCACCCCCCTTGTAATAGCCGTCCTAAAGTAGCTTAGGTGTAACAAATCGCCTTCAAAATCACACACCAAGTTAAGTGGCGTCCACCTGTGTTAAATTGTAGTGATTCACATGATTTCAGAATAAATTCAGCATTTCCTGTAGGTTCCCTCTGCTGGGTAGTGCAAAGCAAAGCTAAGACTCAACCATGAGCACCATGGAGCCTAGACAGTTATTGAAAGGCACAGATCAGGGGATGGGTAAAACAAAATATCAAGGGCCTTGAATATCCCTTGGAGCATGGTCAAGACGATTATTAAGAAGTGGAAGGTGCATGGTACCACCAAGACCCTGCCTAGGTCAGGCTGTCCCTCCAAACTGGATGACCGAGCAAGGAGGGGACTGATCAGAGAGACTAATGGCAACTTTGCAAGAGCTACAGGCTTTTATGGCCAAAACTGGTCGAAGTATGCATGTGACAACAATATCCCAAGCACTCCACAAATCTGGCCTGTATTTTACTCAAGAAAACCCACCTTGAATCCCGTTTGAAGTATGCAAACAAACACTCAGGAGATTCTGTAGCCATGTGGCAAAAAGTTTTGTGGTCTGACTAAACTAAAATGGAACTTTTTGGCCTAAATGCAAAGCGATATGTTTGGCGCAAACCCAACACAGAACATCATCCAAAGAACACCATCCCTACTGTGAAGCATGGTGGTGGTAGCATCATGTTATGGGGATGTTTCTCATCGGCAGGGACTGCGGCACTTGTCAGGATAGAAGGGAAAATGAATGGAGCAAAGTACAGAAAAATCCTTGAGGAAAACCTGCTGCACTCTGCAAAAAAGCTGAAAGTGGACAGAAGTTCACCTTTCAGCATGACAATGACCCAAAGCACACAGCCAAAGCTACACTGGAGTGGCTAAGGAACAAAAAGGTAAATGTCCTTGAGTGGCCCAGTTAGAGCCCCAACCTAAATCCAATCGAAAATTTGTGGCATGACTTGAAGATTGCTGTCCATCAACGCTCCCCAAGGAACTTGACAGAGCTTGAACAGTTTTGTAAAGAAGAATGTTCAAATATTGTCAAATCTAGGTGTGCAAAGTTCCCAACAGACTCACAGCTGTAATTGCTGCCAAAGGTGCTTCCACCAAGTATTAACTCAGGGAGGTGGAGACTTATCCATTTAAGTTCAAGGGGGTGCAGACTTTCTGTAGGCACCTGCTAAATTATTGTTTAATTCACCCGCACCTGGGGATCATTTCAAATTAGGACCAGGTGCAGGGTTTAAATAGTCAGCAGCCAGTATACTCGGGGCTGCTGAGTAGAAGGCGGCAGAAAGTGTGCTCTGCTTCCGAGCAGTCAAAGTAAAGTAAGTGCTGTGTTAAACCGGTGTGGTTTGTTTGGTGCTGTTTTATGTCAGGTAAACGACTTAGCCGTCCTTTTTGTTAGTCAGGGACCTGTTAATGTATAGTCAGAGTTAGTTTTTTTTTGTTTTGTTTCTTTATTTATGTTTTGTGTTTATTAAAAAGTACGTGTAAGTGCTGAAAAATTCCATTTCCGTGTCTGGGTCTATGTTTTTAGGGGCAACGAACCTTGAGAGTTGCAGGATCTATCACATATGGTGTCAGAAAGTGTGGGCGCCCCTAAAGACCGAGAAATGGAGGATTTAAAAGAGTTGATCAAAAGGATCAACAGGAATTCTGCTGCTCAACGTGAGCAAACTGAAAGGTGGAGACGGGAGCTAGGGCTGCCGGAGCGGGAGCCGAACGAGCTGGAGCTGCTGCTCCAGAAGTGGAAGCCGGAGAGAGAAGCCCTGCTGTCTCCAGCGCCTGAGGGAGAAGCCCTGCTGTCTCCAGTGCAGGAGGCAGATGCAACAAACAAGGGGGTGGAGGTGAGGAGCCCACCTCCACTAGAGCCCCAACCACCACCCCAGCAACCCAGTCCGGTGCTGCCAGGTACGGTCCCTTGCCCCTTGCTTGTGGACACCCTGCCGGTATGCCTGGACCTCCCTGAACTAGACCTGGAGCCCAGGAGTCTGCACCACCAGCCACAGTTCTTCCACTGATCCCCGACTCTGCTCTCCCCAAGCACCAGTACGTTGCTGAGCTGCTCCCAGACGTGGCTTGTGCTCCCCCTGGTCACTGCTTAGCTTCCTGGAGTTCGCTGCGCCGATCCCTAGTGGCAGATCTCTGCCCGCTGCTGCAGCCGCCTGTGCCCCGGTCGTCGCTGCAGTCTCCCCAGTCATCCCGGTGGGTTTCCATTTTGCAGGTTCTCCGTCCCTCCCGGGAAGTGTCGGAGGGACCAGCCCACCCTCAAGCCTGCCTGTGGAAGAGGGTGAAAATTGACATTTGTGGACTTGTTGGTGGGTGGTCTTTTCAGGGTGGAGGGAGGTGGCCGTTAAATGGCCGCTGTCTTGAAAAGACAAGGGGGAGGATATGTGAGCAGGCAGAGGGTTAATTTCCTCCCTGCTAGAAGAAAAAAAAAAAAGCACAGGCAAATGCACATTTATTTGTTTTTATTTTTTAATTATCACCCGCACCTGGGGATCATTTCAAATTAGGACCAGATGCAGGGTTTAAATAGTCAGCAGCCAGTATACTCGGGGCTGCTGAGAAGAAGGAGGCAGAAAGTGTGCTCTGCTTCCGAGTAGTCAGAGTAAAGTAAGTGCTGTGTTAAACTGGTGTGGTTTGTTTGGTGCTGTTTTATGTCCTGTTAATGTATAGTCAGAGCTCCAAAACTGAGTTAGGTTTTGTTTGTTTATTTGTGTTTTGTGTTTATTAAAAAGTGCCCGAAAGCACTGCAAAATTCCATTTCCATGTGGCAGCTTTTGGAACTCTCAAACGTTGAGAGTTCCTTTAGGAACTCTCAGTCATAGATAGTGATATAATATATATATATATATATATTTATATATACTATATATATAGATATCATATATATATATACTATGTGTCGTGTGTGTTTTAGTGTGTGACTTTTAATCCCGATGCGAATTAAAATAACATTTTTGATCAGTTATTTTATCAAAATGCTAAATTGAATAGAATGAAACTGGGCTAATTTATGATTACTCCATCCACATTTTTCATAAAGCTAACAATCTTATAGTGGCTGGCCTGCATAGTAATACTTTAAAAAATGAATGCTAGAATCTAAGCCTGATAGGAATTTGGTATTCCTTGATGGTGATGTTAATGGTTAACTTGCAGTAAAATAGAGAAGTAAAGAAGTACAAAATAGAGAAGTACTGATTAAATTAAATCACTAGCATGACCACAGCTGTACAAATATCTTTTGTTGGCTTTGCAATATTTTTCTTTAATAGCATTAAATATTTTTCCACCAAAGTTTAGGTTTTGTTGTAAAATAAGAAAAATGAACACGACTGTGGGTGATAAAAAAGGCTCGGTTTCATAGCAGTTTGAGCAAATCTGGATTTTAGTGTGAGCTTAATTAGGCTTGTCTTATTGAGATGAAGTGATTAATGGCATGAGATCTGATAGCTGCAAGCTTAGTATCAAGCTAACTTGAATAAAACACAAGGGGCCCCCTGAAGTCAAAGCAAGTGATTAAAAAAAAAATAAACAAATGAATGTGCAATTTGGGTTGTGGGCACGTGTCAGAAATAATTTTATATCAGGATAAAACAATGACTTTCCGCTACAAATGTTCTGTCCAGGAAACAGGCTACTTAGCTTCACCCACAAGGCTGTTGTACAATGTGTATCAATCAACTAAAACATGTAGACTCTAGTTTGGTTGAATGTTGATCCATAACACTCAACAAATTGTAAGAAACCAAGTAGTTTGTCTACTTGACTTGAATTAGTGTTTTGTTTTCATAATGTTGTCTATGATTCATTTACTTACCCCTAAAGTCATTTTTATGTGAACATAAAACTTTGAACATGACGCCAAGAAAAGGTGCGCATCTCAGCAATACACATAGCCAGTGCAACACAGAGATAACCCGGACACAAAGAAAGAAGATAGCTGCCTCCGCATCCAGCGCTCAGAGAATATCACAGACATGTACAGAGCTTTTTGAGATGTTATAGTAATGAAATAATGACTTGGATCGCATTATTGATGAGTTTGGTGATAAAACGAGTGATCAGGAGAGGATTTAACAGTATGCACGACTGTGAAGAGGTATGTGAAAAATACAGCGAACCAGAGGTGGGGCTTGGCTAGAGATGCAGTACTGAGTGTCCTTTTGCTGTGCAGTGCCTTTTAAACCTGTTTTACTCAGAAATAAATATGTTTATTGACGCGCCTGACAAGCGCTGAATAAATAGACCGCTAAGGGTTAAAATGGGATATTGTGTAGGGGTACATACCAATGTAGATTTTCAATCTTGAGAACCACTTTTCCAATTTTACCAACATGTTCATAAAATTCCAAACCAAACGATGCCTACGCCAGCTGAATTTCCAGGAGCTCGTTGTGCATTTTGCTGAATGTAGACGGTTCATATTAGCATCCCTTAATTTTAATGTAGCAACATAAATCAAAAGTTATTACAGAATTACCTGGTTTGATTTTGACAGCCCTCAGTAGGGATAACCTCAGCTTCATACATAGTCAGAGTTCTACAAACGGTCAGTTGATGAGAGTTGCTGATGTTGGCACTAGCTTTTTTTTTTTTTGCTGACTTTTTGCCAGTGATGTGGTTTTTTTGTTTGTTTTTTTTTTGTTTGTTTTTTTTGCAGTGATTGCACTGAGTTTCCTCATCAGAAACTGATTTTAAAATGCAACCAAACATCTGATCTCGGTTGCTTTGAAGCCGACATTCTGATTTTTAAATAGTTCCAATTTCTTTAAGGAAAACATAATACATTGTTGTGGAGGAGTGTCCCACCCCTATATACATGTGTGCGCTGTTTTATTATTATTATTATTATTATTGTTAGTATTTGTAATGTATGTATTTGTGTTTTGTGAGGACGGATTTATTATCTGCTGTGTGAGACTTGCGAAAAGCCGGTCTCATAATGTAGTCACATGAATGGGTTTAAAATCCCCATTCATAAAAACCTCATGCAGAAGGTGGCCATCTCCCAAGTTCGTTGCTTAATTGTTACTAATCGGGAGATGGTCACCTTTATAAAAGCTTGCAGCTGTCTGTGTCAGGGGAGAGTGTCAAAGGAGAGACATAAGTCTGTAGAAGAGGTATTTAAAGAGTGTAAACAATTGCTATACATGCTGGGTTATATACCTGCACTTGTTTATTATTTGTTTATTTGTTTGGCCAATGCACCCTTTATTTTGTGAGTGTTTTGTTTTGTTCACACTTTGTTTGTTTATTATTTAATAAAACACTGAGAGCCGTTGCGCTTCAGTTTTGCCCTGCTACTTGCTGAGTCTGTGTTTCTGGTCTGGTGTCACCAATGCAAGCCACCCTTTCACAATTGTTTGTCACAGTTGTGTAAAAAATAAATAAATAAATAAATAAAAGTGAAGTAATGATATGTTAACGGCCTGCCGAGTGCCTTAATGGGCCCCAGGGAAGGATTGGTATATGCTGCCCCCCACCCCCATTATAGTGCATGTATATCGCGATCAATTGATGATCCAACGAAATGGCAGCTTCATTGATAAAGACAATAGATGTAATCATACAGTTGAAGCACGACAGATTGCAGTATACAATAATATGTCGCGTATCTGCACCGTCACATATCCGCCCTAACCGTTTATCTGCTATGACCAATCTCTTCAGCAATGTTAATTTATTATTGAACAGAGAAGATTAGTTCAGAGACTGTAGATCCTACCAAACTTTTTGTACATTGTTGTATGTGCTTCATGCTCTGCCGTGAGCTGTTCAGTGTGTTGATATTTAAATAAATCCTGATCGCATGTGGGGCTTAGCAACTTCAACCTCCATATCAGTCTTCTGCCTATCACTGAGCAGCAAATGCAGGCATCCACATGGCAGACGGCTACCCAGTCACAAGCATTAATACCCTGTGTCTTTCGAAACAAGGGATTTAGGGGAATACCCATGTAAAAGCTAAATCTCAAAACAATAATTGTGTGAATATAGTAATTGTTACAGTAATGTATAGTTTTTCTGGCCCAGTGGTTAAAGAAAAGGGCTTGTAACCAGGAGGTCCCTCGTTCGAAGCCCGGCTCACTCACTGACTCACTGTGTGACCCTTGGAAACTTGTTGTCTTTCTGAATAGGAGAATTATAAAAGTCTAATTTGTCTACGTCCTATTGTCATGTTATTGTTTGGTGTCTTTTGACTTCCCTTGCATAATGGCGACTCCTCCAAGCGTTAAACCAAGCATTCCAAACTCTCCAGCTTCAAGATCCGGCAAGCAGAAAAGTCCAAGGCTGGCTTCCCGTCATGATTCCGATAAAAAAATAAATCAATACAAATCCTGGTCAGTTCCCCGTATTTTGAATACATTGCTCAAAAAGAAAATATCCTACAATGCAGGCACTTAGTAAGAATCTGATTGCTTTGCTGCTTCGTTCCGACGTTTCAACGACCAAACTCATTCATCCAGCTGCTTCATCACCATTGCAGATTCCAGATGATCACGGTCCTTCAGTTCATTCCCCTCAATCAGGTTCGAATTCTCTTGCATCTGCCTCAAATAGTCCAATCCGTGCTGACTCTGGCGACATTTATAACGTAGTCATTTTTCAAGCTCTCTAGTCACTGCAATCCACTATTTCTGGTCTAGATAAGCACCTTTCTACTATTGAGACCTGCCTTAAATCATCTCAACCAGCTCACAGTCTGGGTCTGGCAGTGCTTTCCAGTTTAGAGCAACTCCTTTCTATCTTTCTACGGCAAGGTGCAGCAGCAAATCTCAATTAGCAGTTTCTTTGTTGCCCCGTCCATCCTTGGTTTTCAGTAAAATTTATGCGCAAATCCAGGAAGGTAAGGACGTTAATCTTGTCCTTCTGTCCTTCTGTTGCTCTCTTCCCTTGAAGTCTACTGAAATCCAAAGACCCACGCCTATTTAAATAATGTAACCCTCTTGGAATTTGTTACTGCCTTCAGTCTCTACAGTAATGGTCCTCAAAGTCGTGCCTGCAAAGCCAGGCCATCGTGCACGCGGCAGCTGTTCTTAAATTATGGGTTGTTTTCTGGCAGGTCGTAGCATGGGAAAATAAAGAAAGCTTTAAACACTTTTTCCAACAAAAGCACCACAGCAGTTGTACTCGACAATTTTTTTTTTTCTGAATAGCTTTTGTGATACTATCAACCAGTTGAATATCTGCATTGTCTCTGCGATAGCCCAATAATAAGTTAGCTGGGTGGGACATAAACTGTGTCTGTTTCAGGTGCAGGTACCGACTGTAAGTTTAACCAATAGGAGAGTCAAATATCTGCCAAGTTTTACGCAGCTGTCCAATTATAAGCAAGCAGAGGCTGTTCTGCATGTAAAGTGAAGGCATTCGTAAGCAGAGGCGGGTGTTAATATGCTGGGTAAGCACTGAATTTCGCCGACTGTTATTGAGATAAATAATAAATAGCAGTGAAACCTGTTTTAGAGCAACGAGTCAGTCAACACGCCTTTATCAGTGTTTCATATTTTATCCTGGTTATTATTATTACTCCAGTAAAATGCTAAACTTAATTTGTGGAGTTCTATACATGTGATTACTCTCACATGACATTGCTGGACTGATACTAAACTGTTTCATATTTTTTTTATTGTTATTGTAAATGCCAGCAATAAGCTAAACATGCCTTTTCAAAACAACTTTATTTGTAGACTGAACTACTGTGTTAGTGGAAGACTGTAAATATGATTATCACAACTGTGCTGGACATTTGGTTTTCTGAACTGTTGTAATATAGTTCTTAGGTTTTCCTGCTTATTTCAATGCCAGCAATGAGCCAAGTGATGTGTATAAACATAATGACAGGTTTGAAGTGACTTCAGGGTCCTTACTTACTATTACAGCAACAAGAGTCTGATTTAAATAAATAAATAAATAAATAAATAAAAATGTGGAAATATTTATTATGTTTACTTATTTTAACTACTAACATTATATGTATGTTCAAATGACATATTTAATTATTAATACATTGATAAAAAGTGGGAACAAATGGAATTGGCCATTTTTGACAAACAGAATTTGGTATTCCCAAGAATGGAACAATATGTAGCCCTAAAGATGGTTACAATGTAGTGCAGATAGCAGTGTTTTATGCAGTAATATAAAGCAATTTTTTGCAAGCCACCAGTTAAGCATGCAGTCTATCTGTGATAACAAACGACAGAGCTGCATAGGATCAGAGGATGATTCAAAATCTTGTCTTGTTTAAATTTAAAGTGAGTTGTAAAATTGTTGAGATACTTGTGTTGGAATATTGTTTTAAGATTGTATAATGCAACAGAAATATATTAAAAGGGTTAATGCGTGGCTGAAGGTTTCTCAGTCAAAACGACAAGTTTCTCAGTATCTAAAAAGCTTAGAGGGAACGTTGGTTGTAGTCTACTAGCTTATTGCTTTGAAATTAAATTATGACTGGATTATGTGTACATATTTGAAGGTTCTATAACAGTAGTCACAGTTGACATTAGTTATGTTTGTATTTCTTTGCTGATCTCTCTATAGCGTTATATTTTTCGTAAGTTAGAGGTTTTAATAGCAAAAAGCTACGATTTTGAAGGATATATAAACATCAGATGCATTTAACCCTATTCGTGAATGTTTTGTGCACAAACAACCATTCCTTGTCCAAGATATACAGTGTTGTAAACAAGTCAAATTTTTATACATGTAGCCTATACAAACTACATTTTAACCGTTAAATGAATCTGTATGTTTTGGGTTTTTTTGCCAGTTCCCTTGCTCAGGTGAGGTAAACAACACATACATCAAATAAATGCACAGGTAGCATATTGGTAGTGCAAGGATAGTGTATTAGCTGAAAGCAGTGAGAGACGCATTAGTCATGAAGTTCTCTGGTAGCTGGTTCCACCACAGAGGGGCTAGGGAAGAGAATGGGAGGATGGAGAGTGAAGGGAAGGCATGACCAGTCAGCTAGTAGAGGAGCAGAGAGGGCGAGACAGAGTGTAGGGAGACATGAGGGATTGGAGGTATATGGACAAATACATATGACTTAAGGGATGAAATGGTTAGTCTAGCCTTTGAAAAAGAAGGTACAACTAAATCAGTAGGCACTCAGCTGATATGTTTCTTTCATGCACAAAAGCGCCTTCTCTGGCCACAACTGTGCATTTCATGTCCTTGATGAAAACGAATCCACATGGGAGGCTACTAGACGTCCTCTGCTTTTGACCAACTCCGAGGACACCTGATTTTTAGTGCTGTGCGAACCATACTAGTTGGCGAACAGTTTCTTTTAAATATACAGTACTTCATTCCTGACTTCAGTCTGTATTCATATCATAGGCACACACACATACACACGTTGCTGTTGAGTAAAAAAATAAATAAATCTGATGAGAATATTGTCGAGCACTGCATGCAAAGCATGTTGATGAATAAGTCGTTATAATCACAAATGTGCTTGGTTGGCTTTACACAAGCGGTTTTAAGCGGTACAGCTATATCTGGGATACCTATTCAGTAAGAAATATGCCCTTTGGTGACCAATCGAGTTTTATCGGGTGGTAGGCGTGAACGCAAATGGTTTTGTGCAGTGCTGAGGGCTGGTGCTGTTATTTGTTTTTTTTTTATTTTCAAATGTTTGGTATTGATTGAATTTAAAAAAAAAATCTATATATAAAATATACAGACTCCTACCTTTCATAAAACATACATGGTAGAATGTATATGATTTTTTTAAAAATACATTTTAGAATGACCTTTTTTTCCCCCAAATCCCAATTTTCATTAGACTTTCAGCGTCCATGATTCGCTTGACCATTGCTCATTCGCCCTTACAGCCCTGTTTTGGATTTCATTTCTCTGTGTGTGCTGGCAGAGCGCTGTTATTGACCGTGCTTTTCTTAATAAACACTGCACAGTGTTCATGCACTGTGTGTTTGGATTATTTCAGTGGAGAAGACATTTTATTTGCTTCGGTTCTGGTTTGAATGGTCAGTATATTGTCTACAGGCAGTAGTATTTATCTTTTGCCTACTTTCAAAAAATTGCTTCAGTTTGTATCTTGTTTGTTCGTTCTAGTGAGAAGCCTTTAATGAACATTAAGATGCTTAGACTCTTCAGACATCAATGGACTTACAGTTAATTAGACCATACTCAAGTAACACAACCTTTAAAACCCCCCTTTTTTTTATCAATATCGGCTTTCAATATGTACTGAACAGTGTCCATGATATTATGATAACTTGTTTTTTTGCATTTTTCCCCACCAGCAAACGACTGATATTCCTTAGCAGTGTGACTTTCCTATTGTAGGAATAACACAAATAAAATGCTTTGGTTAGTAGCTTAGCAATTTCAAGTAATCAACCAATTTTAGTACAGCTCAGGTGAAATGAAACACAGCATAATTGCTGTGCAGTCTGATGAAGGGAATGGAATCTGCTTGGCACTAACAGTGAGATTGTCACACATGCAGTCTATCATCTGTTTGGCTTTCACTTACAGTATCCTCTCTGCCTGATTGCATGCTGTTCTGATATGTGACTTTTAACAGACCAGACAGGGCGGCTGATGGAAGTTTACCACTGTGTCATACTTCACAGCATTCCTAATGGGAACCGGTGATAACAAAGACTTTCTATTGACATTTTTATTAATATCTGTCATATTAATCTGTTTTAGAAGTTCAGAGTCAGACAGAATATACATTGATTTTATTTATGTTATTGCAGTATTTACAGTGTGTGTCTGTGTTTTATACTCTGTATATAGATATAGATATATTATTATTGTTATTTTTATTTGGCAGATGCCTTTATCCAAGGCAACTTACATAGACTAGGGTGTGTGAACTATGCTTCGGCTGCAGAGTCACTTACAACAACGTCTCACTTGGAACACGGAGCACAAGGAAAATTAAACAACTATATATATATATATATATATATATATATATATATATATATATATATATATATATATATATATATATATATATAATTTTCTTTGTGTAATCGTCATTTACATACATAGGTACATGCAAACAATATATATTCCCATAATATACATGTTCCTACGTCATGACCATGGTGGTGTAATTGCATTAACTGTGAAAACCAGCACCCTCTGCAAAAACTATCGACCATCAGCAATTTTTTATAATAATGCAATATTAAACCATAGAAGTATATTCCTACCATGTTAAGCGCCGATGACTTTTAGGGCGATGTTTAGTGTGCTGCTAGTGCACATTCCATGGTGACGTGATTGGTCTTCCAAACATAATCCACTGTAATGTATTGTTTAAGCAGCCACAATGATCCAAATCAAATACATTACACTTCACAGTTTGTTCATACAGTACCAGAGTGAATTGCACAAAACAGTTTCTCATACAAAATGTATTGAAAATATTGCATATATCCCCTTTTGCGATGAGGATGTGAGTTCTCCTGTAGCGCAAATGGTGAAAAGTTTAACGTAAAATAACAGTACTGTTTCTTTTATTTGGGACTTGTAATTCCCATACAAAAGGTAATGTTATCACATAGAAGATCAGGACCATTCACTCATATTTCTACTTCTATCCCACATACCTGTGGACAGGACAGCCTCTTTGTCCTTCTCCAAGACTGAATGTAACTACATTTTCAGGAATTGTATGCCAAAGTGCGTGGTTTTAATCTGGGTTGTTTCTCTTTTTTTACACTGTGTGATGCAAAAATGTCTCCAAATATTTTCACATGAAGCCAAGTTGAGTCACCTCTCTTTTTCTATCTGTGCCTCCAAGCGAGTTAAATTGTATATTGACTTATGGGAGACTGGTATTGCCATTTTTGCTGTCACATAATTGACTAAGTTTGCAAGCACATCAAATCTCATTCTGAACATTTGTTTTGGGATGGTAATGCACTGGTTGTTTTCTCATAAAATGTTTGATTTATGACAGCTTTCTGTTTTCTCTCTCTTGAACTGAAATATAGACTGCGTTCATCAACTTGGGTATTTTACTCCACACGTAATTGAGCACCTTGCCAAAGAGATTTAGCATCCTGTGGAGAAAAAAAATAATGTAATTATTGTACCATAAGAGCTGCCACCATTATTTACATGTAATATATTAACTAAAATAAATTAAATTGTTCTTTTAGGAATAGTGTTTTACAATTCAGACAGTTGCAGCTATTGAAATTCTATCTCTTGGAAACACCTTGTCCTGTTCTGATGCTATGGATATAGGTTGAGATGATGTGTTAGTATATCATTTGCAAGGGATCTATACAGTGTGATTTGTCCAAGCCATTTTTTAACAATTGCTGTTCATTTGGATTAATAAACTGCATTTAACCCTTTGCCATCCTAAGTCGGACCAGGTCTGACATTACAATTTTCCCTTTCCAGTCTGATGTCGGACCCTGTCCGACATCATCAAAAAGACGTAAAATATGTAGCCATTTTATAAGCAAAATAATCCACTCCAGGGTGTTGCGGTAAGACAATTCTTACCGCACTTCCTGGGTGGTTGAAGGCACAACGCAGGAATTGTCTTAATGCACACTCTGTTGAGGGTTATGTCTTACTTATTAGGCGCATACGGTGTGTGTTATGTAACCACCATTTCTGTATTTCTGTATTGGCCCCAGATGTATTCTATCCTCTTGCCATCTGTATGTAGAATGTTAAACTTATGCTTTTTTAAATGTGACGTGGCAGAGCACAGTGCATTGTCTCCTGTGAACCCAGCTCATTTAGTTTCAGGCTAATAAAGTGCATTTTATATCACAGTTTTACCAGCTGTACTGTAAAACTGTGTCTTTTTAGTTAAATTGAGTATTATCTTAAATCTAATCTTTTTTTTATTTCGTTTTTTTAATTGCTATGCATCTGTTTTGAAACTTGAGACCTAATATGAGTAGTTTTACCTCAGTTTAATCCAAAATGACAGGTGAAACATGTAACGTAGTCAACATTTGAATTGTTAGAAAGCTAATATGTTGGCATAAATACCCTAATGTTGAATATTTTCTTGATTTATGATTTTTGTATTTACAGATCACAGAGTTGTTTTGGCATAAGAGCCAGTGCTTTTGAACAGATACAACAGTTGTCATACCATAGACAAATCGTTAGGTTATTATCATAACCCTGGTTCCCTGAAATAGAAATGTATCCATTAAATAATGGCTTAACTTTGTTTACCTGAAAATTCTGAGATTTACCAAAGTTGTCTCACAGTGACTGGCAACATCATCACGCCAGTCTCCTCCCCTCCTGAGAAACAATAGGCTCTGTGATAATGTCTGAACAGCGCCAAACAACTTTTTTCTTCTTCAGACTGCTGCGTTTAATATAAGCAGCGACTGAAGAGTGTAATGGATACATTTCTATTTCAGGGAACCAGGGTTATGATAACAATGTAACATTGCCTTTCAAGTACAAAATGTATCCATTAAATAATGGGTAATTATACCCAAGCTGTCGCAAAGTGCATTACTTGCAGAATGACTTAAATCTTAGAGGGTCAGATAGTAAGGCTGCCACAATATTGATTATTTATTTATTTATTTATTTATTTATTTATTATTTTTAGTACACAGCAGGAATCAATTCTCTGCAGGTGCTTCCAGTCTCGATATAGAAGCCACCGTTAGCACTCTGGTCTGAAAACCAGGGTTTTGAGGATCCAGCACATTCAGTTTGTAAAACCTTGTAGAGTATGGGACGTAGCCCGTACTGCAGCATTGCAAATGTCAGTGTCAGATGAACCCTGGAACGACGCCCAAGAGGTAGACATACCTCTTGTGGAGTGACCAGGGACCTTCATAGGAGGGGGCAAGTTGGCTTGTTTATAAGCAATCTTGGCTGTCTTTGCAATCCAACCGGACAGCCAGGGCTTTACCGTGGCCCTTGGCTCCATAGCAGATGAACAGATGTTCAGATAGCCTCCAGCTGTTTGTTCTGTCAATATAATATGCCAATCCGGAACAGGGCAAAGTGCATGGACTTTCCCTTCCTGTGTGACTGGAAAGGATGGGAATGGAAAGCCTCCAGCTCCACCTGTTGGTTGATGTGGAAGGTTGAAATCCATTTGGGCAAGATAGCCAGGTTCGTGCGGAGCGTGACCTTGGTCCTAGACTTGACGAGGTGATGGAAGGCAAAAATGCTGTCTTAAAAGACAGATGCTTCAGCTCAGCTGAATACAAAGGCTCCAAGGGCGGCTTCATGAGTGCCTAAGCACTACGTTCAGCCACCACTGAGGAATATTGTCCTTAAGGGGAGGTCGCAGCCTCCATGCCCCTTTTAAAAATTGCCTCACCAGGAAGTGAGCTCCTGGGGAGTGAGTCAGTGTGCTTCTACACAGCACCCCAGCACAGGCTGTATGCGTTCATGGTGAAGGCCTCTCCTTTGGTGACACTGCCCAATGCTAGCCAAGGTGCAGATGTGCAGGCTGTTGGCACCAAGAGAGTGCCTTTAGACAGTGATGAACACTGTGAATGGGCAATTACAGTTCAGTGCAGTCTGAAAAGGACCTGCTAGTGAACCAGGCTTGCACAGGGCGCATGCGCAGGAGACCCAAAGGTAGGGTCAGAAAAGCTTCTGCCCTCAATCCTAGAAATTCTGGAACATCATACCATGAGCGCTCTGTTGAGCTGAATAGCTCTAAACAGTCAGCTCTTCTCTGCACTCTGCCGTCCAACAGAGTGGACAACATGTACCTGTAGACCAAGAATACTCCTAGATAGGAGGCAGTCTGAGAAAGTGTAAACTGGCTTTTGCATGATTCACCTTAAGCCCCAACCATAAAGGTGGCCAATGAATAGTTTCGTGTGAATGTCTGCCTGAGCTGGAGTCTGGGCACAATGAACCAGTCATCCAAATAAAGAGTACTTTCATACCTTTGAGCTTCAATGAGACTGCAACAGCTATTCCATCATCAACATTTTGAACCTTCCTCAGCTCAGAACAGGTTGACCTGCCTGAGGTTGAGGTTTGGTGTGAGACCACCATCCTGCTTGAGCATGAAGTAGAATCCATCCTCCAACTGGAGGGGGTGTACCATATGAATAGCCAATTCTTGCAACAGAACTGCTGCCTCTTGAGGCTCACCTTGTGGTTTGGCCTAAGGCTCTTGCCTCTGTGCCAGGCAGCGGTCTTGCTACAGACACAGCTGGCTGTGCCGGTCCCTGAGGCTGGACGCATCTGCTCAAGGAGCAACGCCACTGTGGGCGGGAGCTGCAGCTCCTGTATACAGCACTTACTGTAACAGGGCTGATGCGGTAGACAGCAATTGTAACAAAAAATCCTGTTGTCTAAACAACACAAGCAGCAACACAGTATGTTACTGTATAGCGGTAACATACTGCATGTTATAGGTCTAAAGAAAATATAATAACGACTCAACCCGGGTCCGCTGGAACCTTGGTTACTTTTTAAAATATCCTTTATTGGGTACCTACAGCTACAATGACAGGCAGACCAACATGGTACTGTCACAAGACTAGGTGCAATGCACTTGACCTGGATCTACCTCTATTAAGTGCTGTGCACAGAATGATGTACGGAGCGGTGCAGTGCCCGTCTCAGTACCAGTGTAATGCAGGTGCACGGATGGTACCGGTGAACAATGCATGGGCCGATGAGGTACCAGTCGGTGCTGGTGCGATACCAAGGCTGCCGCGACCCAGTGCATTGCACAGGCAGTACTGGTGAATAACGCACGGGCTGCTGCAGCATGAACACAGAAACCAGTTCTCTGATCGGAAGGCTCCTGCCAATGGATCGGTCGGTGTAGCCAACCAGCTGAGCATCAGAGTGTTCGTACAGGAGCGTGAGTCAGCAAACACAATTTGTATCCAGACAATGCTGCTAGCTGAAAATATCAGCAACTTACGTAGTGCACCTGGAAAAGAAAAACAGCGGAGAAAGCAACACACAGGCAGTTCCTATCACTATACAGATAATCCAGTAACAATGTAATATATACTATACACAATACACAAGTGCACACACTAGCCTGAGCCCAGACTAGATAGCACTAATACAAGACTGTCTGACCCCAGACAGCTTGAAAAATCTCCTCAGAGATACAGCTGGAGTGAACCGTGACACGGAGAGGAGGGTGAAACGAGGTGCAGACAAGCCGCAGGCTCCCAGCGTGCCACAAGGCCGTGTATGAATTCATAAAACTCACTCAAAACCTCCGAAAAAAAGCTTAAATTATAAAATAATTCAGCGATTTAATTCCAGAAGAATACATACAGTCAAATTTAAAATGTTTTAATTTTTTTTTTTTTAAACAATTAAGCTTTCGTTGCAACCATTTGAAACAATGAATATATCTGCAGCTTGCATGAATCAGGCTGAAAAGAAAATGGCAGTGTTCAAACATCATTATAGAGCCTAGTGTCTCTGAGTGGCAGAGGCTGGCATGATGATGTTGCCGGTCACTGCGAGACAGCTTTGGTAAGTCTCATGGTTTTCAGATAAACAAAGTTAACCCATTTTGTAATGGATGCATTTCGTACTTGAAAGGGAACTATAGTTTTTAAAGGAGAGAATGAACACAAGTGTCATTTTGAATTTACTGAAAAATATCTTTCTGCCTGCCAGGCATGCTGGTATTCAGTGGAGAGGAGGTTACATGCTCATTTGAACAAGGATCCCCAGCCTTTTTATGCTTGGCAGTCAGACAGTGTAACCCAGTGTAATAGAAGAATAATGACAAGCAAGATCTGCTTACAGGAGGGGGTGGGGGTAACTTAAAGCCACAGTTGAAGTCAGCTGAATTTAGGATTTCCTATTACATTATATTATGCTGGATCTAAAGAGCCTAAACTTGGCTAAATGCATTGGATCATAGAAGTGGCTGCAGTGTGGATAGAGTGGCTGCAGTGTGTAGAACATAAATTATGTTATCACTAGATGCTGTTTACTTTTTTTTGTAAATCCTAATTAAGCAATTTACCAATTTACTGTCTATTTAAAATATAAGGGTACACTGTAGCACTGACCCAATTTTACCAAGAAATTTTAACTTCGTCTTAAACAACATTTTCTTGTTTTCAAAATAACACGTTTGCAAGCCAATTATTAATTTAATTAGGGGCATGTGAGTGCTTGTGCAAGACTTGCTATTCCTGTTTGCATACTGTACAAGGGAGGAGCAGTAGGAAAACTACGATATTGTAGCCTCACCCTTTTCTGTTAGAACTCCTGTTGCCTGTTACTTGAAAAATGTTAAAAATAATAAGCCTAGGTGTCAGAGACAATACAGTACAAAGACTCAAACATAGTATACAACATTGTAGACCTTTGTCAATTAGATCCTATTGGTGCTACAGTAGTATTTCCCCAGTCTCTTTTTGATCATTTTTGTCATAGCATACGAAGGTAAGTTCCATCAACCTTTAGAGGTGGGTTATTGGTCAAATCTTATCAGAACTTTTGACAGAAAGCTACAGGGTTGAGCAGATACTGGTTAGATTGCCTTCAGATTTAATATACAATATACATGTTGTAAAGGGAAAAAAAAAAACTGAGAAACAATATTATTCAATTCAAATATATGTTTATTTGAATAGATAACAAAGAATAATTTGAAATGGATGGAGATATAGTCCCTGGGCTACAGCAAGATTGACTGAAATCAGACTATTAAATTCAGTGTAGTTTTGTAACTTTCAACACACACCCTTTATTTATGACCCCTCCTTCCTCTATTTTCTGTAGATCAGACCAACCCAATGACATTCCTGAGCTCAAATACCCCACCCAGCTCCTCAGTTTTCTCTGTTGCAGAAGAAATGATAATTAAAGAAAGAATTAGTTCTAATATAAAAACTATTATAAAATTCCTACAACGTATTACACTAGACCAGTTTCCAAGATTGGCAAATCATCCATCCAATTAAAGGTGAATGTTGTGTTGATTCATTCATGAGTTAATTGCCACACTGAAAATATGGGAGGATACATTGGGAATATGTAGGTTTTGGAATAAAATATGACCCACTCCTGAGTAAAACAAAGTCCTCTAATACAATACAAGTTATTGGCCTTTCCTATTCCCATATTTCATTTAAGACAAAGCAAAAAATGTGTTTTAGACCCAGTGCACTAGTCTAGCCTGACCCTTTTAACAGGTGTTGCTTTCCTGTTTTAGGTCAGGAGAGGTTTGGCAGCATGACCAGGGTGTATTACAGGGAGGCTGTAGGAGCTTTCATTGTCTTTGACATGACAAGAGGATCCACCTTCGAGGCAGTTTCAAAGTGGAAACACGACCTGGACAGTAAGGTGAAGCTGCCTAATGGGAGGCCTATCCCTGTTGTGCTCCTCGCCAACAAGTGCGACCAAAAGAAGGACAGCAATGGAGACAACTCCTCCAACATGGATCAGTTCTGCAAAGAGAGTGGCTTCCTAGGCTGGTTTGAAACTTCTGCCAAGGTAAGTGACTCCAATGGCTACATCTTCCATTCACTATATTGGCACACATCAGATGCCGCATTCCAACCGCTATGCCTGAATAGGGAACCTTTCTTTACAGAACATGAAAAGAACAGGGTTTGAAATATGGATGCACCAAATCCAGGATTCAGTTTCGGATTGGGGCAGAATACCTACTTTTTCAGCAGGGTTCGAATTCGGCCAAATACTTCGGATTTGGTGAACCAAATCTTATACAGCCCTCCAATGTGTGCAGTTCTTCTTTAAATAAAAGACATGAATCTGGTATTAAATGTAACTGTTGTGTTTCATAACAAGAACACGTTTGAAGAACTCTCTTGCAGCTCTCGACTCCTTAAATTACTGGTGGTGCACGCACTAAACACGTCCCACAGCTGCTGAATGCAAACATACCCCCTGTATGCAACAGCACATTCACAGCACACTTTTCATGGAGTAAAGTTATGCAGTAAACCTGTAATATATAGTAAAGGCAAACTGTTGTAGACTTTTGTGCTTTTTCTGTGAAACATGTTCTAGAGGTCATACTGATATAAAAAAAAAAATCGTTACACAGAAATAAATATTTTTTTGTAACTTTATAACTGTCAGATGTTCAAGTCTTTGTTGAACAATATGCTTTAGTAAATACAATTTTACGTTATTGCAATGTGCCAATACAAGTTGAACCATTTGGAAACTGCTATGTTATATTAGAGTACTTAGAGTATACTTTTACACAACACAGCTCCCTGCTGTGCATACTTGTTTCCAAAGGCTGCCAGGTTGGGAATGAAAATGTGTCTGGCAGGAGTTTAACCAGGTCGCCTTGATCAGTCTGGTTCTTTGTTTCGATGCAGTGTTTCATTCAAGGGGTGGAACTTCCAAAAGCACAGATTCCAGACATACCAAGCTTCAGTTCTTGTTAAACTATACAATTTTCAACCTGGGCAATTATTATTACCGATTTTCTCCCAATATTTAGAATGTCCAGTTATTATTCAACCTGGCTCACCCCGGCAACCCCCGCACTCACTTGGGAGAGACGAGGATGAGCACATGCGTCTTCCGAAACAAGTTCCGTCAGCCGTCCGCTTTTTTTGCTCTGCAAGCCTGCCGTGCAGCCATCTCAGAACTTACAACATCGGAGGACCACGCAGTTCTAAACTGCATACAGGCCGCCACTCAGGCCCTCAGCCAGCCAGAGTGGTCGCTGGTGTGTGCGGTGAGCCAAGGACTCCCCAGCTGACCTAACCCCTACCCCGCCCAGGCAGCGCTTGGCCAATTGTGCGCCACCCCCTGGGAACTCAGCAGTGGCATAGCTTGGATTTGAACCAGCGACCTCCAAGCTATAGGGCGCATCCTTCACTCCCGGTAGAGTGCCTTTACTGGATGTGCCTCTCGGGAGCCACACAATGCCCCTATTTGATAAAAGAAATATATCAGTAAGAAATACCCCATACTGAAGAACAAACATGAATTTCTCACTTCCACTAGCTCAGAGTGTTGCAGGAAGATAGATGGCCTCAGGAGGATTCCAAATGCGCTTCTTAGAGTAAAAATACTTGCTTGCTATGCCCAAGGCTAAAATAAGCCTTGAAAGTTACCCGACTGCTGACCAAAGTATAGGTCAAGGTCAGACTATGACCGACTTATTAAGGCACTTCCCCACAAGTTCCTTTCCCCATACACTGAGGTTCAGCAGCCTTAGGAGAGCAGTAATACAGAATAGAGTTCAGCAAGAGGCCATTTATTGAGTAAGCATGGTCTGAATCGCATGTGGTCCTTTCAAACCTACGCTCATCCATTGAAGCTGAAATATTTTCCAGCGGCATTCATTGTGATTTGTGTGTCTGTAAATAAATCGACAGCTTAATTTACTTTTCATTGCAGTGGGATCAACTACTTTTACAGACCCATGGCCATACATAATGCTCAATGACATTTTCAGCAACAGACAACTCCAATATGTAAAAAATATAAATGAATGAATTAAATTATACCAATAAAAAGCCAAGAACCACTTTTCTTATGAAAGATTTTAAATTCTATTATTCAGCTTTCAGTTTTATTCCAACCTCATTAAGTTCAACAAATAATACAACTATGAATTTATAATTTGCAATTCACATTTATTTCATGTTTCATAAATATATATATATTTTTTTTTAATTTCTCAGATTTTAAATTCATTGAGACCTAATGGTTATTTAGGCAGAAGTGCATTATAAGTTGAAACTTTGTCACAGAAGCACTCAAAACACAATAGTTTAATCAAGCACTGTCACAAATACAGCTATAGGTAATGACAAGGTGATCATTATGCAGAAATAATTGCATGTCTGGAGTGTGAAAAGGCCTAAGGCTGAACTCAGTTAGTCTTAGGTGTTCCATTGTTTTATCACAGTTAACTCCTCTAGAGTTTATTTTAGCTTTTGTAAAACTGTTAAACTAAAGTGCAAAGGAATTTTAAATCCAACAAGCAGTTTCCTAATTATAAAGGATGACTAACATCCTGACTTTTCCAAAAACATAACCTGCCAAAGGATTTTCAGCTGTCTGACAGTTCTGCATTACCTGTCTGTTTGTGTGTACAATCCATCATGCATCTCCTCACACATTGTAAAAAATTTGATTAGTTTCTTAAAACAAACAAACAAACAAAAAAATCATCTGTGCCTTTTATACTTTTACATTGTATTTTATTTATAAAAGGATCACACCGTGATAGTAATTTTGATCTTGTTTGTCCTCTCTAATCTTTCTTGCTTGTGAAGGCCATATAACAATTGAAGTTTGTGACAAATAGCTTTTCGGTCTCTTTGTAGTGCTAAAGTATGTGAGAGATACTGATATGAAATATCAGGCTTGTCTTCTGTAAAAGCTGGTGCACCACAGTGTAACTGTTAACCTGTTCCCCGGAAACATTCTGGCACTAGTTTGATGTAAGAAATACCTCATACTGAACAACAGACATGAATTTGTCACATCCACTAGCTCAGAGTGTTGTAGAGAGATAGATGACTCCAGGGAGGACAGAGTCACATGGGAGGAACAGCTTCTTCGGTTCTTCTGTCGGTATACGTGTCCCTCACTGCCTGACGGAAAGTTGTGGGTTGTTGCCGTCCCCACTGTAAATCCCTAAGATATTCTGTTTTGCACGACAATAATAAGAACATTTAATAAATTTGTACCATGTACACTTAATTTCTTCTAAATTTGAAAATGTTTTCTCATCATCTTTTTATGTGATGTGTAAAAAAAGTCTATGTATGTTAAAAATGCTCTGTGCGCAGAAGCTTTAATCCCCCAGCTCAGATGCAGATTGAAAGCTCCCATTAAAACTGAAAGTAGGTCAGGTGGACCTTGTCTGTCTTGAAGAAAGAATCAGTGCCAAACCCCCAGCTTGGTCCCCGATCTGCAATGTGACCTTTCAGCCTCTTCTTTAGCAATGCCTCATTTGCTCAATTCACTTTTCTTTAGCATTCACTATATTGGCACACATCAGATGCCGCATTAGAGCTACGTTTATTGTTATACTTTGAGTAATTTCCTCTGACTTTTTCTAGAGTTGATAAAGGCTTATTCTAATATAACTGTTAACTGGCAGGCCTGATAAAGGGTTAGACTTTCCTTTTGATTGATTATAGTACAAGTGTAGCTACTGAATGAGGCCAGTGCTATTTTAGTGCACACTATACTGCACTAAAAATAATTCCTAAACCGTATTAGGTATTCAACATAGAACCATATACATCTAGAAAGTCTACACCCTCTTTCAAAATTTTCACCTTTTGTTGCCTTATAGCCTGGAATTTAAATTCATTAATGTATTAAATACACATCCTACCCCACAACTTCCAACTGAAAAAAATATATAAAATATAGATTTGTAGAAAATTAATAAAAAATAAAAAATGAAATAGCTTGGTTGGATAAGTGTCCACCCCCCCTGTAATAGCAATTCTAAATTAGCTCAGGTGTAACCAATCGCCTTCAGAATTACACACCAAGTTAAGTGGCCTTCACCTGTGTTAAATTGTAGTGAATTACATGATTTCAGGATAAATTCAGCAGTTCCTTTAGGTTCCCTCTGCTGGGTAGTGCATTTCAAAGCGAAGACTCAACCATGAGCACCAAGACACTTTCAAAAGAACTCCGGGACAAAGTTGTTGAAAGGCACACTACAGTGGATTGGTATAAAAAAAAAATATCAAAAGGCCTTGAATATGGCACCACCAAGACCCTGCCTAGATCAGGCCATCCCTTCAAACTAGATGACCGAGTAAGAAGGAGACTGATCAGACAGGCTACCAAGAGGCCATTGGCAACTTTGCAATTGCTACAGGCTTTTATGCCAAGACTGGTCAAAGTGTGCATGTAACAACAATATCCTAAGCACTCCACAAATCTGGCCTGTATGGTAGGGTGGCAAGAAGGAAGCCATTACTCATGAAAGCCCAGCTTGAAAATCGTTTGAAGTATGCAAAAGAAACAACTCGGGAGATTCTGTAGCCATGTGGCAAAAAGTTTTGTGGTCCGATGACTTTTTGGCCTAAATGCAAAGCGTTATGTTTGGCGCAAACCCAACACAGCACATCACCCAAAGAACACCATCCCTACTGTGAAGCATGGTGGTAGCAGCATCATGTTATGGGGATGTTTCTCATCGGCAGGGACTGGGGCACTTGTCAGGATAGAAAGGAAAATGAATGGAGCAAAGTACAGGGAAGTCCTTGAGGAAAACATGCTGCCCTCTACAAGAAAGCTGAAACTGGGACGGAAGTTCACCTTTCAGCATGACAACGATCCAAAGCACACAGCCAAAACTGCACTGGAGTGGCTAAGGAACAAAAAGGTAAATGTTCTTAAGTGGCCCAGTCAGAGCCCCGACCTAAGTCCAATCAAAAATTTGTGGCATGACTTGAAGATTGCTGTCCATCAACGCTCCCCAAGGAACTTGACAGAGCTTGAACAGTTTTGTAAAGAAGAATTTTCAAATATTGCCAAATCTAGGTGTGCAAAGTTGATAGAGACCTATCCCAACAGACTCACAGCTGTAATTTCTGCCAAAGGTGCTTCCACCAAGTATTAACTCAGGGCTGTGGAGACTTATCTAATTATTTTTCAGTTTTGTATTTTTAATATATAACTTTTTTCTCAATAATAACTTTTTCCCCCTTAACAGTGTGGAGTGTGGTGTGTAGAATCCTCATTTAAATGCATGAAACTCTGAGACACTGACACAACAAAATGTGAAAAAAGTTCAAGGGGGTGTAGACTTTCTATAGGCCCTGTAGATAATTCCACTAATCTGAGTAATATACAGTATACATGTTGTAATATACATTTACGTATTTTATTTTTTTAAGGTTTTTTTTTTGTTTTTGTTTTTGTGCAGGTTAAGTTCCAACATCACAACGGTTGGAAGAAGAATGAAAGTCTTTGATGTAAACACACAGCATCGACCAGAATAAATTGATACAGAATTTACATGTGGGGTTAGACTATCCCAAGTTTGTGGAACACTGACCCTTTCAGTTAATATACATTTATATTAATATACAGTACCTGTCCTTCCTGCCTCAGCTAATGCTAGTCTTGTTTATCCAGCACCGTGTCTTCACTGCTGTCGTACAGAGTAGAGTGGGTTTATATACCAAGAACACAGTTTGTGCTCAAGGATATTTCAATGTTTTGGTGTCCTTGTCAGTTCACATTACATTGATTTGTCAGGTTAAAAAAAGGAAATCACAGACGATGCCAGTAGCCAGCCTAAATCAATAAGCACCATTGTAAACCTGTTGGCAGTCGCCAAAATATATATATATATATATTTATTTATTTCCAAAAGAAAAGGGGAAACCTGAACATGTCTTTTTAAACACATTTGACCTCTTCCTCCTTCTAAGTCCTGTAGTCATTCAAAGTGTAATTATCCTTCTATAACCAGTAACCTTTCTATGACAGCCATCCTTGATCCCACAGTGAGACTGACAGTCCTCACTTGTCAGGGAGATCTTTTTAGTAAGACTGAATGGGTCTTGGCGCCTTGTTTCTACTGTTTTTATCGCTTCATATTTGTCATTGCAGCTGCTGCTGGAGACTAATGTCCCCTGTTGCAGTAATTGATGTGAAAGGCTGCTCAATTGATGCAGGGTAACTTTAAAGAGTTATAACAATTCATAAAAAACCTCACTATTTCTACTATCCATAATAGGTTTAGGTGTATTGCAAAATCTGAGAAGCTCTTAGTATAAGGTGGTGAGTTGAGCTCCTACGGGCTTGCATATACCATTTTTGGATGCTCTAGACCTCCAGCATATTAAAATAAAAATTAACAAATCCTTTTATCCAAAAATGTTTTATGTACCTTTTTATCAATAACTTTAGTGCCACTGTCCGCTTACTGCATATTCCCACAAAAGGCTAGTCTCTGAGAATGAGAATGTTGAAATAATAAAGACTTCTCTTTCTAGGGAAATAAGTGATTTAATTTGAAATTAATCTGCTGTTTTTTCAGTTCTACCTAATAAAACTGAATGGCTAAGTCAGTAACACAAACATATACCTTTTAAAAATTGCGATACCTTTTTTTATATAGGCCTGTCCCCACAGACTTCCTCTAGGCCTAAGCCTTCATGCCAACAAACACAAACATTTAGACCTGCTATGTATAGATTTAGACCAGAGGGGGATATATATTGATAGATAGATAGATAGATAGATAGATAGATAATACATGCCTGCTTGATCGTAGGCAGGTGCTTCTCATTACGGGCTCAATAGCCAATCAGCCCCCCAGGGTATTCTGGGGAATGTCGTCCTGTATCAATGCCTGGACTACATTTTTCCTCTCTCCTCCCCTTACTCTGCCACAGTAGTTATTGGGGTCTCACAAGATGTCTTTGTGTTTCACTTTGCAGGATAACATTAATGTGGAAGAAGCTGCCCGATTCCTGGTGGAGAACATCCTAATCAAGGATAAGAGTCTCCCGAATGAAGACAGTAATGGGGATACAGTAAAACTGGATCAGGAGAGAGTGGCAGCAGAGAGCAAATCCCAGTGCTGCTAACAGGCATGGCTCTTCCAGAGTGGATTCAACTCGGGGGTTGTTTTTCGGAGCTACATATCATGACTCTACAGTAAACCTACCGTGGTCGGGTCATGTTGGACTTGGCTTATCAGGATACAGTGTAATAAGGCTGGGCAATAAGCCATATATTTTTCTTTATCCTGGCTTGTGGCTTACCACTACCTTAATATGCTCCAGAACCAGTAATGGAGCTGTGGTACTCCTAGAAGGCCTACAGAGTAACTGGGGGTATTTTATCAGTTGACGTTATAAAAAATAAAATAAAAAACATAATCTAGTTTTGTTTTAGCTACTTATCTGATCCAAAATTCTTTACAAGAAGCCTTAGTAAACCCATGGACAAATTCCCAAATCAGTCTCAAGCCTTAACTAATAGGCCTCTGGATCATTTGGATCACATGTTATTTTAAATATAAAATTCTTGTCTTGGACCAATGGTTTCCTGAAGGGATTCAGATTTGCTGCTGTTCAAGTTCATCCCTTTTTACCTCAAGGTTACCTAATTTTAGATGCCATAACTCAGTTTCAGAGTTTATTCTATCTTGTAGCTGAGACTGGGGAATTTTCCCGCCTTGCGATGAGATACTTGCCCAAATGTCAAACAAGGACCCCCTTTTAATTGTGATCCAAAGCCCTCAGCATTAATATTATACATATTGAAAGAACTTAGTTGCATTTTTGTTTGTTTGTTTGTTTTTTATTGCTAATGTTATAACATTTTATTTAAATTATTTTATTCTTAAATAATGGCAACAAACTTTACAGTTGCATCAAAAAAAGCCATAGGTCTCAAAGTGTGCTTGAGTTTGTAGGTAGTGGTAAGGCACTCAGGATAAACTAATTAAGTTTGCCCAGCCTTACAGCACTTGTATTATTTTTAATATAATTATATTGTCATTGGAATGTAATTGTCTGGGGCAGGGGGGTTTAATGCCTTTTAAAGTACATGGTGACTTACAGTGTTAATGAATATAAATTCTATTGCACTGCCACCTCAATTACAATAGTGGGAAAATGTCTCTGAATATACATCTTTATATAACCTCTCTCTAAACTAATATGAATTTAACATGTATCCTATATTTATTTCCTATACACTAACACTATATGCATGTCTGCCTTGTTGCAAATTTGTAGGTACTACTATTTTGAGGTTTTACAGTAACTGCTTTCATTAGATATTTTATAATCTGATATATATAGATTTTGACGTATAATGTTCATATAACGGTATTTATAAATATATGATATAAAAAAAAAGTTTCACGACTGAATACACTGTCGACATGCTGTAACGAGGATGCAGTTAAAATAAAAAAGTTACAACGAGGGTATGTATTTTTGTTATTGTTCAATAACTTGCCAGTGTGAAGACAGTAATAAAGGTTTTCCATTTATTTTCAAGCAAAACTAATTGTTGCTCAACTTCATGGAAAAAAGAAATAGCAACACTAAATCAGTATGCACATGATGCTTCAGCCTGATGGACCAGTCTCGACACTATGGCCAATGCTAATCTGTGTTTTAAGTAAGCCCTATCTAATAAGTATCCCCATGGCATTGGCTTCTACATATAGTATGACATTTGTATACAGAACAAAGAAGTAGATTCTTAAAGGTAATTATTTTTCTAACCCATCCTCATTACCCAACCTGCCCACAAGATGACAACTTTGGCTTGTGACCAGGCTTCAAGCCATAGCATGATGAGTTTACTGGTTCCACTATGTATTTCAGCCCATCAGATGTGAGAGCCACTTGTCATCTACCTGTATCTGAATACAAAACAGTTAGACCAAGGAACCAGCAAAGACTACATCTCCGTAATGAGAAGATTTCCCGATTTGCTGATTAAAATTACACATTTGTGTTGATGCACTTAATGTACATTTGGTCCCAAATATAATCGTTGAGTCCCAGTGGATAAGCAATCAAATGTGTGTTCTAAAAACTGCAATTCTGTCCTGATTTAAAAAAAGACTGTGACTCAAACATAAGAAGAACATAAAAAAGTTTACAAACGAGGGGAGGCCATTTGGCCCATCTTGCTCGTTTGGTTGTTAGTAGCTTATTGATCCCAGAATCTCATCAAGCAGCTTCATGAATGATCAAAGGTTGTCAGCTTCAACAACTTTAATGGGGAGTTGGTTCCAGACCCTCACAATTCTCTGTGTAAAAAAGTGCCTCCTGTTCTCTGTTCTGAATGCCCCTTTATCTAATCTTCATTTGTGACCCCTGGCCTTGTTTTTTTTTTTTTTTGTCGAAAAAGTCCCGTGAATCGACATTGTAAATACTTTTTAGAAATTTGAATCTGATCGTCACATAGTCTTCTTTCTTCAAGACTGAATACATTCAATTATTTTATCTGCATATGACATGCCTTTTAAACCTGGCATAATTCTGGTTGCACTTCTTTGCACTCTTTCTAGATCAGCAATATCTTTTTTGTAGCGAGGTGACCAGAACTGAACACAATATTTTAGATGAGGTCTTACTAATGCATTGTACAGTTTTAGCATTACTTCCCTTGATTTAAATTCAACACTTTTCACAATCTATCCAAGCATCTTGTTTGGCTTTTGTGTAGCGTCCCCACATTGTCTAGATGAAGACATTTCTGAGCCAACATAAACTCCTAGTTCTTTTTCATAGATGCCTTCTTCAATTTCAGTATCTCTCATATGATACTTATAATGCACATTTTTATTTCCTGCGTGCAGTACCATACACTTTTCTCTGTTAAATGTAATTTTCCATATGTCTGCCTAGTTCTGAATGTTGTCTAGATCATTTTCAATGACCTTTGCTGCAAGTTTGTTTACTATACTGGAATCTAAGTCATTAATGTAGATTAAGAATAGCAGAGGACCCAAAACTGATCCATGTGGTACACCACTGGTTACCTCACTCCCTTTCAAGGCTTTAGGTCAAGTTTTTAAGAATAGTGCATTTTACTTTGAGTAGAACAAGAGTTTACCACTCCCGATGACCCTGAAACCGCAAACATCATGTAAAAAGTACATTACTTCTTAGTCATTTGCTGCTTTTATAATGATCTGTAAGAAAACTGCATATTAACTTGCATTTTATATACAGTTTTTGGCTTGGCTTTTTTCATCTGCCAAAATATCTCATTATACATTTTCAGCACAGGAATGTTTGTTTTTACGTGCAGAAAAGGAGTAGCTTGTATAGTGTGTTTTTGTTTAAACAAAAAATGTAAAAGGATGCAAAGTTGCGATTGTATTTTTGTATAATCCATCTTGATTACTTCTCGTGCATATACATACTGTTAAACAATAACTTTTATTTTAGAATAAAGAAGACTGAGAAGTCAAAAAATAAAAATGGAAAAACCCACAACTCATTTAAATTTAATAATTAAGTTTTTTTTTTATTTTTTAGAATGTATGCGTAAACTATAACTTGAACATGTGCACTAGAAGAAATTCAGCATAAACTGAGGATTAGCAACCTATTGTATGTCACATACACATTGCATGCCATCACATCACATGATCATAGTCTTACTAGCTTTGTTTCCTTCAACACTGATGATACATGATACAGTAAATCTGTTTGTAACTAGGTTATTTTTTTCTTTGTCCTGTTTGTCCCTCAATGAAAAGGTTCTAACCTATTTTTAAAAGGTATTAAGGGTATTTAAATTCTATGGCTGGTTCTATGATGGGCATGTTTACGTATTGCTGCAGACCACACGGTAATAATTACAGTGGTTGATTTCTAAATAAAATTGCTTTGGTTTGCTGATATCTCTACAATGTGTCTCATTATCTATCCCAGTGCACCCCTTGGGACACAATCAGCAAACAACATTTCAAATGCATTGAGTTCACAGTCAGTTTGATTGCATTTGTCAATTTGATTCCATCCTGAAATATAGTTATACTTAATGCAAGACGTTATATTTGAATCATCAAGCCTAAGATGGTGGCAACTAGAACTATTACATGGTGTCATTATTAACATTAACCATTTTCTTTACAGGAAACTGCCTATTTTCACTTCCACTTACTGTAAGTAACAGTAACAAACTGCAAAGTCAATGTAGCTGAAATAATTTGTAAAATTGTATTCATTTCTAGTGCTTTTGTCAAGTCATTGACTCCAAATTTGATAAATATGTTAAAATGCACAATGCTGTATATTGCTTGAGTGTGAAAGAAGACATTTTCCAACACTATTAGCAACCATTCCCAATCTCTGTATTGATATCACCCAAATGCTCCAATGGAGGAATACTTTCAGATACCTACGAAACCCTGCCAGCACTTATTAGACTACATACTGTGTGTTATACACGATAAAAGAGATGACACTGATCTAGAAATAGTGCAATAAAGATTGCAATGTTCCTGATCTTAAATGCATTAATATTATTCAGATGGGCAGAAACTGTACTTAGCAATAAAGCTCCTGGGTGCTGCAATTGATATTCTTTAAAAAATAAAAAGTAACAGTCTATCATTTTTTTCGATCGTCTCCAATAGCATTTAGGTGTCCAGGATGCCTGCTTTGTGGACAGCATTCACTTCTTTGAAGCCCTTTGGCACTGACTCACATTCGATTCACTTGTCATGTTCTTTGGATAAGTCTTGCTCTGTTGGCTTCAGATGATGTGCATATTGTTTACTGCTACTCTTCTCTACCCTACAGTAGGAACACTCCTGCTGTTAATCCAATACCACTGAAAGAAAGGAAATACTTCTCAGTGGGTGTCTTGTACTTGCAGAAAATAATAATAAATCATATTTAAGGGCATGTTTAGTATCATAAATGTGTGCCACCCGTTAGGTTCTGGATGCTTTATGAGTCATTTAATTCACTAATACTGCAGTTTATGGATGTCTGGATTCACACCTGATTAATTTAGTGCAGTTGGTCTGAAATGCTTGAAAAAGGCATGCATTGAAATATATACTGTTCATTTGAATACGTATTTAAGAACTCAAACAGCATTAGGAAGGTATAACTAGCATAGTGATTATAATTTGTGTTTAGGGCAGCGACCATGTGATCTTGAGAAAATAAAATCAACATTCCATGCCATTGAAATATTGAGAAGCTGAACAAGTTTATTTATTTATTTCTCCAAGGCACCCTGTGTCTCTAGGAGCTGTAGTTCCCGTCTGAGGGTGTGGAGCCAGACAGCGCATCCCCAGCGGTTAAGGTCTCCCTGTACAGTAAAGCTTAGGCCGTTTGATAAATGGGCCGCTGCGGTCTTGCAGGTGTCCTGGTCTACAGAGTGTCTGCCCTGTTGCATTACTGTACAGCGGCATTACTGCTTGAGCAGACGCTCCCTTATGGGCAACGGTAGTGCTGTACACTACTCTGCCAATGGTGTTACAGGCACAAAACCAGCTCTGGCAGTCCCGGTTCTGACCTGCTACAGGGTTTTATAATCCCCGATCTGGGCTACCTGTCTAGATGTAAGAAACATGATCACATGTCTTGCCCAGTTGACTGGGTGCCTGCAAAGTTCAGGATTACTTTCAAAATTCTCCTGCTTCCCTACAAGGCCCTTCATCACACAAGTCCAGAGTATCTCTCCAACCTGCTGATCCACTATGTCCCTACACACAAGCTGAGGTCCTCTGACTCTGGCTTGCTTGTAATATCCAAGCAAACGTGCACTGCACTCGGAGCGTGCTCTTTTAGCTTCATGGCCCCGATTCTCTGGAACTCTCTCCCAGCTTAAGTGTGTGCAGCTCCCACAGTCACTCGCTTCAAATCAACTCTCAAGACCCATGTGTTCTCTGTTGCTTTCAATGCTCTTTAAACCTTATTTAGCTGTTATTAGCTGTTGTATCAATTGCTATTTCAGGTTTTTCACTCCATCTTATTCGTATGATTCTGTATGACAAACGCATCCGCAATGTTTAGAATTCATATCCTAGCCTTGTATTTAATGTAATATGTTTGTATTTAATGTATTTGCATTGTTTTTTTACTGGGTTTGTATTTAAGGTACTATGCTCTGTATTTCACTGTATTTAATGTATTATGCATTGTTCCTCACTACCTTGTAAAGCGCTTTGTGATGGTGGTCCACTATGATAGGAGCTATATAAAATAACGATGTATTAAAATCTAAAATATTGATAGTACCAAGCAGGCTTTGTTGACAGTCCAGTTACTGTTTTTAGCAAGCTGAGGCAGCAGCTGTACATTGGTTTCTATTTGCATAATGCCTGGTTTTTATCCCTGTGACACATGCAAAGCCAGCTTGCCTGTGGACAAACAGATGCTCTTCCTGCCTGAGGTAGCAGCACGCAAGGAGGCACTGGTAAACCTCTTTCTGCGTGTGTCTGTACTCTCCAAGCGTATGCTGGAGAAACATTCTCCTGCAACTCTGCTGAGCACTCTTCCCCATCACCTTGTCATAGAGAGGTGGCTGTGTTCTCACCCCATGGCTTTGTGCCAAGGGAGATCATGCACCTGGGAATAGAGAAGCTCTGGGCAGCAGTTTTCCCACAGGCACACATGCCTGATGGTGACAAATTTTGCTCTGTTCCTTTTGGTTCTGGCCTGCTACTGACCGATGTTCCCTTCCCAATATGGTACCAAGCAGGCCTTTTTGGCAGTCCTGCTACCACATTTAGCAGCTGAGATAGCAACTCTACATTCTTACTGTACATTGTTTGATATTGTATATGACTCGGTTTTATCCCTGTGCCAGCCAGTTGCACCTGCGGCCAGCCGGCCTCTCAGCGCAGAGGCAAGAGCCCCAGGCCAAGCCACAGGGTGAGGAGCAACCTTAGAGGTTTGCTGCCACAGGTCCAGGGCCACTTCTCTGAGAGCCATCTGGAATATTGGCGTCAGTGCACCACAGACATCTAGGTGCTTACCACTGTTCAGACCGGCTACTGTTCAAGCATGGTCCCCCTCCCTCACGGGACATGACTGCAGCATCAGTCACATACCAACAGAACACTGCTGTGTCTGTAGAAATCTCACAGGGCTGGGCAAAGGTTCTATTAGTAGCTCCTTACTGGCCAGGAGTGTGATTTTCCAGTTCTGATGCAGCTACTGAGCGGCCAGCCGTGGAGCCTGCCTGAATGTCATGACCTGCTCAATCAGGTGCAGGGCACCTTGTGGCACCGCAACCCACCGAGCCTGCAGCTATGGGTCTGGCCCCTGAACGGTTGCATTTTAAGTTGAGGTTATCAAACAGGGTGACAGATGCCCTGCAAAATGTCAGGGCAGACTCTACTCATTCCCAGTATGGTTATAAGTAGGGTGTGTTTCAGACATGGTGTTTGACTTGTGGGGTCGAACCCATGACATGCCCTATGGCAGTTATACTGCAGTTTTTACAGGACTTTTGTGATGAGGAGAACCCCCCTCTACTCTAAAGATCTATTTGGCATACATTACGATGTGCTATGTAAAAATGTATTCAGTCTCCCCAGGAGTTCATTTCCTGGAGGGGCAATTTTTTAAAGACACCTGGCAGCTTAGGCCACCGTTGAAGGATTTAGTTCCTCGTTGGAGGTTAAATGTAATACTTAATCTACTGGCAAAACCTCAGTTTGAGCCCCTGCATTCAGCCGGGCTGAACTTTGTCTTTCAGGACAGCTTTCTTGCTTGCAATCGCCTCCGCTAAGCGGGTGAGTGAAATGCAAGCATTTTCAATATCGAAAGTTTGTCTAATTTTTTTTCAGAGGCCAGAGAAGGTTACACTTCGTCTAACCTGGATTTTCTGCCAAAAATCTCAGCTTTCCACATTAAGCAGTTGGTGGAAGTGAAGGCCTTCCATCTCCCTCCTTTCCAGTCTGACGTGGAGCGCCAGCTCCATACGCTTTGCCCAGTGCGGGCAGTCAGAACAATGTTTTGTTACGGAGCTGTCACAGGGGCAGGCTCTGTCTAAACAACGTCTGTCCAAATGGATAACAGGCGAAATACAGACTGCGTATGAACTGGCCAATCTGCCCCCACCTGAGAAGCTCACCAGCCATTCCACCAGGGGTCAGGCGACTTCATGAGCTGTGTTCCAGGGTGCATCTATTCAGGAAACATGCAGTGCAGCGGTTTGGGCTTCATCCCATATGTTTGCCAGGTTCTATCTGCTGAAAGTCTTGGACCGGCAGAATCCTAGATTTGGCACAAGAATACTGGTTCCCAGTCCACCCTCATGATAGAAGTGAGTCCATCTTAATGTGTTCATTATGGAACATTACTGTGACACAAACGATTACTCGCTTTCAATTGGGTTGAATGCCATGTCCTTGCGACAGCTTGGGTACACTCACCTATTTTGTAATGGTTAATAATCCCTACTTGAAAGGGAATGTTGGGTTATTACCATAACCCTGGCTTTCTGAAGTAGGAATATTAACCATTAACTTCGGGACGTTCATGGTCACAAACTTCGGGACGTTCATGGTCACAATCTCTGAAGAAAATGGCAGTGCTTGTAGGATGCTCTGCTGTTTTGTGGTTGCGGGGCGGAGCCTCAGCAGCGCCATCCTGCTCTAGCGAGAATCTTTGGTATAGAGTTTTCAGTTCAGGTGTCTTAAAGGAAACCTCCATTATGTAATGGTTAATAATCCTATTTCAGGGAACCAGGGTTATGATAATAACCTAATGTTTTCTAACATGGCCACGTATCCCTTCTTTATAAATTTTAGATTCTGCAATAAATATTACATGATTTAAAAAAAACATGTACTTGTTTCCCTCATTAATATGAAATACACTGGCAGAGGGGAGACCACCTCCTAATTTTCAAACATTATGCTGTGTAACTGTCACAACAATTTAAGGCTGACTGTGATCTGTTCTGATTTGAGTGAACAGAGGAGGCTGAAACATGATGCTGATGACCAGGGTACCTTTAAAGCTATCTATTTTTCATGGGATTGAAAGGCCAAAGCGGAGACCATGTTTTTTTTCAGTTAAAATGTTTATGCAGTACAGTATGACAAGACTAAATAAGGCGAGGTTACAAACCTGGAAAATAAATACTATAGACTGAGCATAATGCACTAGTTTATCAGCTGCTGCCATGTTGCATATGCTCACTGAATCTTCATGAAATAAATGTCAAAAGTGATATTCATTTTGCCTTTTAATACAGAACAAAATGTTATTAGGCATTGTTATCAAAGAGCTAACAGTGTCTGTAGGTTACTGTTGGTACCTGTAACTGTTTTTGTTTTCATTGATTTATTTTGCTCAGAGAGCGAATGCTTATTGTGTTGGTGTAGGCATCCAATTGAATCTTACAGTTTACTTGTGTATTTATTTATTTAGTTTGTTTTATTCATTTTGCACACAATATTAGTATCCAGTTTGGGAATCTGATTACAAGTCTGATTATCACGGCCCTTAAATAAAGCTTAGGATAGTCAAGGAATAATAATACCTGATGAAATGTATGACACTGACGCTGGCAACAGAGCTGACAAGAAACGTAGCAAGGAGTAAGCATTTTTCAGTGGGATGCTCCCCCAGGACCAGGCATGTTTTTGCTGTATTTGACTCTCTTCCTATAAAAATTCAGTAAAATCAATTTTTTACAGTAGCATCTTGAAAACTGTGTCCTTTTTTTTTTCCAGAACACTCTGGGGAATATTATAAAGCACTTCAGAAACTATACAAACTTTTAGTTTTAAAATAAATAAATAAATAAATAAATAAAAAACACAATATTTCTTTTTTTTTTTTTTTTTACTATGTATTCGGCTTAGAGGTACATGGATAAAAACATGTTATTCTATGACCCGAGGGACCTTACAATACTTCCTGAAAGTTTTGTTGAAAAATATTGATGTTTGGGCAGATTACAAAACATTGTTTCACCTGATTGATTGCAATAACATAACACGTTTATTCTCAGGGTCTTTATAAGCAATAATGGACACTACTCTCGATTATTTTCTCAAAATACATATTTATAAATAAAATAGTTATTCATTCCATTATCAGTAGTAAAAAAAATGTACCTGATAGTTTTAGTTAATGAAATGTTTTCTTCCATGATTCACACTCTGCGAGAGTTGTAATATTGTTTCATTTTCTTTGCACAGTAGCAACGTTTTATTTGTAGCCCGAGATAGTTTACGGTTTGCAGTAAAAACACAAAACCAATGTTAAGTTAATTATACGGATTTTTTTTTGCAAACTTAAACTGGAAACAAAAAATCATTTTTTCTAAAAAGAATAAAAATAATTCACGATGAACAAGACAAGTTAAAACAAGATCGTTTTTAGCAGACAAGATTCAACGATGACTATGAGACTATTTTCTTCCTTTGACGCTATTTGGCATAACACAAGCATACAATCCTGTGCGAACCACCCGTTTATTTTTATCCCAGATAATTTTCTCAGAGGTGCTCTGATTTTTTGAGTTCGGGACCTTCTGTAAAATTTCAAACTCAGGCGTCCTGTGTTTTTTTTTTTACTACCATTCGAATCAACCGTGTCATTGTTATGTTAGAATTGATATAACACGTCTGGGTTATTCGCCTCAGAGCAGCACCACACTTTACATTAAACCATAATATAATTTCAAAATTGATATAATCTATCCCAAGATTTTGCAGTTCACTAAAACGCAACGGTTGGGCATAACCACATTGGGGATTGGGGGGAAAACACAAAACATAATTGTCGACTATTAAAAAAAATTATGTTTTGAAAGGTTAATTTGAAGATATGTAGGGAAATACATATCACTCTATTGTAGCCTTTGGAAAAGATGGTACAATTAAATTAGTTATTTAAGCACAGTTCACTGTTTACAAATCATGCACCAAAACACCTTCTCTGGCCACGACATCACATTTCATTTTGAATTTATCGATTTTTCTTGATGAAAACTAATCCACGTCTGGGAGGCTACTAGACGTCCTCTGCTTTTGATCAACTCTGAGGACACCTGATTTTTAGTCCTCTGCTGATCATGCTTAAGAATAACATACAGCAGAAGCCTATTCATCCGAACAGCTGGGGGGACATAGCAATGGTTCTTATGAACGCAAAAAACAGCAATACACGTAAATATACTGTACTCTAAATGTTTATTTAAAAATGTGCATTTTTCTCCAAGCCCCAAACAGATTGTTAATTGAGACACACCAGGAGCCAGGAGCAGGGATGGCATAGAGTGATGAAGAAATATTTTTTTTCTAATCAACATTTGGGCTGACGACTCAATCCAGAGACGCTCTGATGGAAGTGTGTAACAAGCACGTCTTCCAAACAATTTGCGAGAGGTTGGCTGAAGCTGGATTTCATGGGACGCCAGTCCAGTGCAGAGACAAATTAAAAACAGATGAAAGCATGGTTATGTGATCGTTGCTGCCTCCGGGACATCACATACGCTTATTGTGTACTTGCTTCTGTTAATCTAAATCGGCCCTGCTTCAAAAAGCAGCATAAAAACGCTTAGCCGACCCACATGACACTGGGTGTTTGGATTTCCGTTTGGATTTCGATAGTTAGGGTTCCCGCATATTGATTGGGTGTTGACCTTAGACCTTACAGGACGTGAGAATGAGAGAAAGGTGAGTGAGACAGTAATCAAGACTAAAGAGCTGCACTGTCCCTTTTGCTCTATAAACATCCTCATAGCCTTTTGAACCTACTTATTGTGCATTGATTAATACAGAAGCCTTACACAATTTTCTCAAAGCCAAAGGAATTACTTATCAGAAGCAGCCTCAGAAGAACAGCTACCCGTTATTTAGCAACGGGTTGAACTGTCTTGTACTGCTCAGTTATTCTTGAGGTAAAAATACACTTCTTACAGGAGTACAATAAGTTGTCAAGGAGGTCATGTGTAATTACTTGTCCTGGGTGTTTTTTTTTTTTTTTTTGTTTGTTTATTATTATATATATATATATATATATATATATATATATATATATATATATATATATATATATATATATATATATATATATATATATATATACGATATATAATTTGTTTTGTTTGTTTTGGTTGATAAATGCTTACTTTATTATTGCCTTTTAGTTATACTAATTTGAAAAAAAAAGTTTTAAATTACAATTTGCATGGTGGCAAATGTTGGCACATGAGTGACTGTACTCTTGTTAATTCAAATGAATAAACTATATTTTATATGTATGTAATTTTTCCAATTCTAAATAAAGCCTAACTAAAACTGTGCTGTTTTTATCAAATGGGAATGTGTGCACGTGGTAAATGCAGTTAAGAGGTTGCAGTGGGGTTTTTTTTTTTTTTTTTTTTTTAAGGAAAATACATAACTGGTCAATGTCTTTGCAAATGTTGGCCTTGAAACAGAGTGTACAAATAGGCTACATCCAGACAATCCTTGTAATATGTTCAGTGGGGTATTTCAAAGGTGAGGAAGATGGGCACAGATGAAGATAAATTAAGCTGTGCAGTGTTTGACATATTCAGGTCGTTTGATAGAGGTTGGTATGTGCTGTATGCATGATATTTACAGGCTATGTAGCTTTAAAACTGTGTTCTAATTTTAGTATTCCAAGGAGAATGCACTCTGTAGGCTAAATTAATGCGTTTTTAGTCAAGTGGAAGAAGCATGGGCTGTACTGGTATACTGTAGCCTTGTGCTTTGACACTCTGTTCAGAAGTGAGAATCCACAATTGATGTAGAATGTTCATTTATTGGTTTAAAGGAAACATTCCCATACAATATACAGTATGAAACTTTTGGCCCACGGCCTTGTCCATAAGAGCTCATTATCCTCCCCTATACTGGCAGAATATGCAAGATCTAAAACAAAATTCTCAACTAACTAACTAATGCCAGTGGGTAGGACAAGTGGCTTTGTCCTCCAAAAAGACAAGGCCACCTATACCCACCACCTCTCAGAATAAACCACATGGCACTCAGGTAAGGAAAAACCTCTACTCAAACGGTAGGGGGAAACCTTAAGGAATGCATGGCCATGGGTAGCCCTTCCCCCAGGCTCCAAAAGAAAAAAAACTCCTTAAGGCTAAAATGAATTAACCACATAACGTTTTTTGCACAGTCAACAAGGCATTGTCATTGTTTTGAATGTACAGGTCATATGCTCCTGATGTCCATCTCCCCATAGCTTTGATTAGATGTGGAGGAATGTTTCGTGAAGCGCTGATTCTGAAAGAGTGTCCAGAATAACTGTCGGACGAAAATCCAGCACAGAGAAGAGACAGACGTAGGCATTTGATGATTCAAGTCCTTGAGGCGATCGTTCTTTCTGGTGTGCGGAAGAGGGGTTTGTCTGGAGCAGAAGTCGGGCGCATTGATAGGCAGCTAAACAGAGCAGAAAAGGTAGAAATAATATGATTACTTTTAAATAAATACATGTATACTCCCTTTCTTTCCCGATCAGTTTTTGAAAGTTTCAAAAATAAAGAATACATTACCTGAGATTGGAGTTTGAGATAGCTAATGCAAAGGTCTGTAGATGGATCGAAGGACTGATTCCAGGAGGTAATCTCGCCTCGACGAAGGAACCCGCAGAAGGTCAAGACTAACATTGCTTCTAGAAGGACATCCTTGCAAGAGGAGAAGCATCCAGAGCACAGAGTGTTAATGAGGGATCCCAGGATTTCCTTAGTGATGGGCAGTTTGTTAGATGAAAGATTGAGAGCTGATTAATGCCCCGTAATAACATTTTTATCCGGGGTACGGAATTTAAAGGAGGAAAGTTAACTGTGAGTAAACAAAAGTGTTATTGCAAGCCTGATAGGTAATGGCATATTGTGAAGCGAGGCAGGTTGCGTTGCATAAAACAAAAAGCAATGAATTCTATTCTAGAATGTTCTGTAGGTGATGTAAAGTTGAAATGAGATTGAGCACAGAATCTAATCAACAATTGCCACCGTGTACAGTATGATGCTTTGGTGCCTTGGGAAACTGAGTCATTCATTTAAGTGTGGATTCAGAAATGTTTGACACAGAATTGGGAGGCTGAATCAGTACAGAATGAGATCCTTGAATTGAGGGCATGGAATAGGCAGGGCATCAGGAAACAGCGATTGGAATTTTTGAAATTTAAAATGAGACAATGAGTCGGCAATGGCATTCTTTAAACTTGGTATGTAGGAGGCTTTGATTTCGAAGTTACCCAGCACTAAAACACAAATTTTATCATGAGCCTCATAATAGCAGTGGAGGAGGCTCTGCCTTTAATGATTATTGTCATGGTAGTTAGGTTATCGAAATTAAACACAATTACTTTCTTAGATCATAGATGACCCCACACAACTGCAGCTATTATGATTGGCTATAACTCAAATAGTGCTGAAAATTGTTCCTTGTGGGTTAAGGAGAACATTTTGGAGGGCCAGCTTCCAAAGAACCATTTAGTTCCTAAAATGCCCCCCAACCCTCGGGAATGGGCGGCATTGGTATAGATGTGTGATGGCAGATGTAAAAGAATCATCATAGAAAAAATAAATGCCGTTCCAGTTGGAGAGAAGTTGAATCCATAGTTTGATGTCGATGCGACACCCTGCATTGAGGTTGATGTGGTGGTGCAGATCAGGAACAGACAATGCTAAATTTAACAGGTAAGAAATATATGCTCGACCTTGAAGTATAATCCTGATAGCAAAATTGAGATGACCGAGTAATGAAAGGAGTCTAGTTCCTGACGGTTGATTTGGATATGCGTCACAGAGAATATCCCTATAGAGAATGAAGGCAGTAACAAATACCATGAAGGTTATAATGGATTTCAGTAAGACAAAAACTTCGCCACAATCCAAAATTCTATTGTCATAGACTTCTAGGGAAGAGAGCAACAGAAGGATGAGATTAACGTCCTTACCTTCCTGGATTTGCACGCAAATTTTACTGAAAACCAGGGATGGATGGGACAAAAGAGAAACTACTGATTGAGTTTTACTGCTGCACCTTGCCGTAGAAAGATTGAAGGAGGGACGGGCACTGATATCATTGCTAAGACCAGGCGAGGTGCTTGGATTTGAAATTGCTGTAGACTGGGAAGCACCG
The DNA here is from genome assembly GCF_017654505.1 of Polyodon spathula. Taxonomy (NCBI): domain Eukaryota; kingdom Metazoa; phylum Chordata; class Actinopteri; order Acipenseriformes; family Polyodontidae; genus Polyodon; species Polyodon spathula. Next base: position 30,954,889 of record NC_054538.1, on the reverse strand, counting down.
CCAGAACCCAGAATGGTTCTCAATAGTAGAAAGGTGCTTTTCTAGACCAGAAATAGTGGATTGTAGTGATTGGAGAGCTTGAAAAATGACTATGTTGGAAATGTCACTGGTGGAGGCAGTATGGATTGGATTACTTGGGACAGATGCAGGAGAATCTGAACTTTATTAAGGGGAATGAACTGATGGACCATGATCATCTGGAATTTGTAATGGTGATGAAGCAGCTGGATGAACAGCTTTGGTCATGGAAACATCGGAACAAAGCAGCAAAGCAATCAGATCCTTACGGAAAGCGCCTGCATTGTAGGAAATTTTCCTTTTGAGCAATTGTGACGGAAAGATGAGTTCTGGTGATGAATCTTCCTCCCAACCTGTGAGGGCGCTAAAGAACGGGAGGAGAAGTATCTGGAAGGGCTGGCCTGACAGTTCGTTTCCGGGTCAGGGAAGTGGGTCAGCCTGGAGGGAAGCGCGACTCTGTTGTAAGACCGTATTGATTTGAAAGGTAAACGAGAGGCAGCTGCAAGTAATAAGGCAGCTGCAACCGTTTATCTCGATATCATGCGGGATTACATATAGGGGCCAGGGTAACACTGATCTTCTCCTTCGTTTGGGTTAAACGAGTGGAGAGAGAGAAGGACTGAGAGAGGAGCTCTCAGAGTGGATTGTGTTAGTGTTTTGTATTGTTGTGTCTGTCTGTGTAACTGTCTGTTTTTGTATTCAGCACTAGACAGTTAACGCACGTCTCCGGAGCTGTCGAAAGGAGAGCACTATCCGGAGCACCACTGCACTGAGCACCTGCACGTTTTCGATCACCCAGGACTGGTGACCGTACCGCTGTTTTTGTTCAGGACTGTGCCCTTGGTTTCATTATCCCCGTGCTTTACACATTGTTGTGTATTGCCGGGGATTTATTATTTTTGACGGTCGCCAGACCTGGAAAAGAGCAATAAAGCACTTATTCACTGAATCACTGTTGTCTGTTCATCACTCCTGCACCGCATCACCGCGACATCTGTTCCCCTTACGAACCACTTTGCCACAGCAATGTATTCAGAATAGGGGGAATTGACCAGGATTTGTATTTTTTATCAGAACTGTGACGGGAAGCTACCCTTGGACTTTTTCCACTTGCTGGAGATAAAGCATTCTCAGAGTTTGGAATGCTTGGTTTAACGCTTGGAGGAGTCGCCATTATGCAGGGAAGTCAAAAGATGGCAAACAATAAAACAACAAGAGGGTGTAGACCAGGGGTCTCAAATTCACGACCCACGGGCCACATGCGGCCCGCACAGCGCTGCAATCCGGCCCACTAAACAGTTACACAAAAGTAATTTAATCTGGCCCGTATGGAGTGGCATACATAAAACTCGAGACCGACGTGTTTGGGAGGAGCAGCTGAACTGATAGCTTGGTGACAGTGAAAGCCCAACATTTTGTGCCATAACAATTGACAAAAGATAATTGATCAGATCTAAACTATTTTTTTCTTCGTTGAGTCAGCATCAGTACAAACAATAAGAGTGGCACTGAGACTATATGAAATACTTATCATAGTAGTCACTCGAAAATATATCGTACAGGGATCCCCAACAAATGTAAATGAGCAAAGTAATGGCTCAGTCTAAAAGAAAAATTGACCACAAACACAGGCAATTTCAAGAAAAGTGGATGGTTGGTTATTTTTTTGTGGCATACAAAAGAGTGCAACATGTTTGATTTGCAAGGAAAGAGTTGCCGTTTTATTAAGTACAATATTAAACGGCACTATACAACAAAGCATGCAGAGCAGTATGATACATATCGGGAGGAGAGAGAGAGAAGACAGCTTTGCAGTTAAAGAAAGGATTAGTGTTGCAGCAACAGCTTTTTCAGAAAGTGAAAAAAGAGCCAGAGGCAGCAGTTTTGGCAAGTTATGTGGTGAGAGAAATGATTGCTGAGTCTGGGAAGTAGTTCACTGATGGTGAATTTATTAAAGACTGTATAATCAAAGTGTCTGAGGTCGTATGTCCTGATGGGAGAAATGTTTTAAGCAATAGTAGCCTGTCTGCAAATACAGTAGCAGAGCATGTTGTTGAGCTTTCTAAAGACCTTGAGGAGCAGCTCTGCGAGAAAGGCAAAGCATTCAGTGCATACTCTATCGCGCTTGATGAGAGCACCGATTTGGTTGATAGTGCGCAGCTGGCAATATTTGTGAGAGGTGTTGATGATAACTTTCAAGTCACGGAAGAACTGCTAAGCTTGTCTACAATGCGTAGTAGAACAACAGTAAGTGAGATCTTTCAAAACCTTAAAGACACACTAGAACACGCTGGTCTGCAGTTGCATTCTTTAGCAGGTTTAACAACAGATGGAGACCCAGCAATGATTGGGAAAAAGAACGGGTTGGTAGCGCTTCTGCAAAAAAAGATGGAAGAACAAAACGCAGAGCAACCAGTAGCATTAAACTGCATCATTCACCAGCAGGCACTATGCAGTAAATCTTTGATGCTCGACAACGTTATGCCTGTTGTTGTGAAATCTGTGAAGTACATTCGCTCCAGGGGCTTGCAGCACAGACAGTTTCGTGCTTTCTTGGATGAAATTGAATACAAATATGGTGACTTGCTGTACTTCACAGAGGTGTGTTGGCTAAGCAGGGGCACTGTTTTAAAGAGATTATTTGAATTAAAAACAGGTGAAAAGGTTCATGGAGGAGATTAATATGCCTCTGTCAGAGTTTGAAGACACAAAATGGATGATGGATCTTGCTTTCCTTGTTGATATCACCCAAGAGTTGAATAACCTAAACCTGAAGCTACACGGTCCTGGTCAGCTTGTGACAACAGTGTTTGATGATGTGAAAGCATTCACAACTAAACTGAAACTGTGGAAATATCAGATTTCCAAGAGTAATCACACTCATTTTCCATCATGCAAGTCACTTCTGGAAGAGCTGGACATTGAAATGCAGTTCAGTGGTGCTGAATACCCTGCTAAACTTGACCTGCTTTTTGAAGAATTTGATCAGCGGTTTGCAGATTTCAGAAAGCAAAGAGTAAGCTTCCAGTTGTTTGTTGATCCATTTGTAGTTGATGTGGAAACAGCACCAAGTGATTTACAGATGGAGCTCATTGATCTTCAATGCATCACACCTCTGAAGAATAAATTCAAGGAAGCCCAAGGAGATGTCACACAGTTCTTGAAGCAGCTACCACCATCTTTCCCCACAGCTTTGCAAAAGCTTCAGAAAAAACATGGCTCTGTTCAGCAGCACATACATTTGTGAGAATTTTTTTTCCACTATGAGTATAAACAAGTCAGTCTGATACACATCCTGCTGCAATCCTGAAGGTTTCAACTGCTCAGTCACTGAGGTAAAACATCAACAGGCTTACAGAACTGAAGCGTTGCCAGGTGTCTGGCAAACACTAAAAAATCTTTGGCAAACCCAAATTCAAAAACGTTTCTATGACAGTTCAGTGTAATACTTCATGAAAGAAGTTTTTTTTTTTTTTTTTCGTTTTCTAACCAGTACCATCTTCCTTGAAGTCATTTGCCCTACATTAGGATTTCAGGGTCAACGTTGGCTCGCATGTAAATTGAGTTTGAGACCCCTGGAGTAGACAAATTTGGCTTTTATAAGGCTGATGATTATGTTATTGATTAATGGGTGGATTTTCCTATTCAGAAAGGAGTGTGTAACAAATTAATTGCTTGTTATATCAAAAGCCAAATGATACTAAAGAAAGCAAAATTACAAAGGGGGAAGGAATCGATCATTGTCTGCGTTATTTCTCTGTTCTATGTCAGCATTTGATCAATCACAATTATTGGTTTGATAGCACCGTGTTACAATTTTTTTTTTTTGTTCCTGTGTAGTAAGTGTTATTTCCTAATTGCTTATGCCTCAGAAGTATAGAAAATGGCTATTATTCTCCACAAACTTTGCTTTTGTGACCAGGACAGTGATATTTCAAAATATCACTATTTCCAATGGGAAAACGGGCAAATGTGTGTCTTTTCATTCACATAGTCAGAAAAAAACAACATATGAATCCAAATTCACATGTATTTATACTAATGAAATACAAAAATGACTACAAAAGATTAAGAAGTGAGTAGTTTTTTGAGATTTACAATTATACTGTAAATTTACAGTATAATCGTAAATCTCGAAAAACTCACTTCTATTTATAGTGCACTTCACTTTATAAAACAGTGCACTCATAAGTATACTGTATTACAGCATATTAACCTAGTCATGAAATGAATTAAAAAAAACAAACTGCTGGATAACAAACGATAATTATTGTTATCCTCAATTAAATAGTTTAGACTGGTATTTTAATGTTCAAATGCTTTACATGCTCTAAGTTTGACTTAATCCCATGTACTGTAATTTAAGATTTCATTGTATGTTTGTGACAGGAACCCAAACAGATGATTCAGCTAGTGGTCAACAAGTCATTTGTTTAGTGACACACAATGAAGATATCACCAGCTTTCCTGCAACTGCTTTGCAACCTGGGGTGCTAACATATGTCTATCCTCCAATGTCTGTCAGTGATTCTGTACTGTACATTAGTTTATGTCCTGTATCTGACTCAACCAGGTCTTGAATGCACAGAACTTTACTGTTCCCCAGCTGTTTTAAAGGTACATAAAATCATTCGCTTCTTACTGTCCTAATATTTGCAGTTTTGTATTTTATATCGGCACATTGTCTTGAAAAAAACACAGTCATCTCAATTAGACTTTTTACTGGAATCGCAGGTAATGCAGGTTTCATTTCTCAAAGGTACTGATATGACAACTGGGTCACCCCTCTCTAAAAATACTTGCATTTACACATAAACCCAAACCTTTCACTTTACATGAATGATGATTCCAGATGCGCTGGAACTTTTGTAAATGTTGGCTAAAAGAGGCCATCTGCATTTGATTGGTATATGATCAATTGGTATTTGAATTGACATGATGTATGAAATGTAACAATCTTTTGCATTCACTTCCCCATTTGATCTTCAGGATTAGAAGTTGCAAACATTTATTGGCTGTAATAAATACTGCTAAAGTTGAATTTATAAATGCACATTTGATTTGTTTTTGATGATGTGCTGGTGTAACCCAGTATATCTCAGACTTGCATAAAAATAACTGACTCTTGTTTTCCCTGTTACTTTATAGTGTACAAGTGATTTTAAATATTGCAGAACAGTGGCTTCATATAAAGTCAATAGCAGTAGCACATAACAGATACAAGTTGCAGATAAGAAACCTCCTGGTTTAACAGGGGTGAAATGTATTCTTCATTACACTAGTAGAACTTTTGTTGACGGTCCTGAAGAGAAAATTGAGTTGCCTCCATCAGTGAAGGTTCATTCATGGAAGCATCCATGGAGTGTTTCAACAGTTCTAACAGTATAATTTGCTATTATGACTTTTGGAACCAAAACCGATTCAAAGTGTGTTTTTGTTTGTGAAAATAAAATAAAAATTGAATTTGTATATTGCAAACTGATAACCTGACTAAAAATAAATACATTAAAACCGTTCAAATATATATATCTTGCTTATAGACTCACTTTAATATATTTCCAGTTTACATCAGCTTTAAGATTGAAACGAATACTGAAAGACTATTTAATAATGTTGTCTTGCCATTATACTTGCTGTTTTTATAGGTAAACAGTATTATACAAAAAATAAATAAATACATGTAAATCTAATTTTATTTCAGGCCCCTGTTACTGTGGACAATGAATGCTGGTTTGACTTTATTTCAGCACATGAACATTTAGTTGGTAGTGAGTGAGTAAGTCAAGATTTGGATTGCATGAGGTACAGCACCTTCATATCATTACAAGCATGTTTTATCTTTTTAATCAACCTGCACTATTTATTATGATTCACATTGTCTTAATCAGATGGGGCATATTTTTAAAGCATCTACTCCTATCTGCTTTTCACCTTTAAAAAATATAGAAGTACTTTACAGATAATACAGATTTTCAAAAGTAAATTCTTTGAAAATGTGGCCTGTGATGTAAATGTAAATGTTATGAAGAAACCAAATTGTTTGCTGTAGCATTTGTCATTATTTTTTATTGATGAACTGGTTCATTTCAAAACTAATGGAAGTGGGTACACATCATGCAAATAGCATTGGGCTTAACTGTTTTGAAAGATGCATGACTATCTATATAATATAATATTAAATATATGATCTATACTATTATATATATATATATATATATATATATATATATATATATATAGTTGTTATGTCAGTTGTTAAGACTGATAATCAGTGAAATCAACAAAAATGTGTAACAGACCAATCATCTCATATGTGGTGAAACTCTATAGGATGGAAAGTAATCATGGATTTCTTAATTTTGAAATATCATTGATTTCCTGTTGTAATGAACGATATGAAACCACAAGGATTTATGAATCAGCAGGGATGAAGATCGGTTATTATAAAGCTAGCAGTATTAAAAATTATTTATTTTAACAGTATATACATACAGAAAGTCTTTATGAATGGTTTGTAAAGATCAGATTTTTTGGTGGATACCCATAAATACACCACTGACATTCAGTTTGTTCTAATAATTCAGGACATTTAAATGTTAGTTTTTGGTAATTTTGCCCACAGGATTTTAAGCATTGTGAAAGAGAGATTGTTAACTACTTCAGCATTTCAGTCTCTGACGTATGGCCCCTTCAGGCCAGGTCTTCTAACTCATGGAATTTCTCTGTATTTGGGAGGATCAGGAATGAAGGGGATATAATGCTATTTCAGTTACTAGCCTACTTTAATGTAGACAAAGGAGTGCAACAAAATGATGTTCTAAACTGGCAAACTGGGGATATTCTCCAAAGAAAATTCAGTAGTGGGCAGTAATATGCTTTTGGTAACAATGCTCAAGAGCATGATTAAAGGACAGGAAAAAATATATATCTAAGCCATTCTGACTGTTTAAGTTGATATTTGCAATAATACATGGTACAAAAGAAAGACAGCATTCTGTAATCTGTCATATGACTTAAAAAATGGCAGAACTGCCAACAAAGTTGCCTTTTCACTTTTTTAATAATAGGGATATATTCACTATGTCTGTAAAATATTGGTCATTATAATTCCAACCGTGTTCGACCCACAGCATCAAGTATTAGTGTGAAGAGTCAAAGATCCTTTGGCATTTGTAATAAATACTCTCCAATCAGTATTGTCTTATACCCCTTCTAATCCAACAGCTTCATCGACCGTCCAATAAACAGAACCGCATGACTATGAACTGCTAAAGGAAGCTTGGTATCCTTACTTCTAAATTGCTTTCATGTCCAGTTGACCTGAGACTTAACAGGGTGCTCTGTGCCAGTCTGAAACCTTTTATTTAATTTGTAATCAAGAACAAGGCTTACTTTTGAGTTGGGTAGTACAGTACATAACAAGCACTTTGATTTCCCTTATTGTAAAAGCTGACTTGACCTTATCGAGCCTCCACATGTCAAAGGAATCAGTCCCAGTGAAGTCTAACAGGAAATGTAATGAATCTTTGAATGGGAATTTCTTATTGTACAATATGTTATTCCATATATAGTACTGTAAATGGATCTGGCTCATTGCAAATTATTTCTTAGGCTCCCACCGTAGCTACGGTTTCAAATCAGACTTTGATTAAAGACAAGTCAGGATATTGAGCATATGAAAGCACCATGGGTGTTAAAGCTTATAAGCACATGGTCAATTAAATGTTCCTGATATATGCTAATGACATGTTCTGCAGAAGTTTAAGAGTTGGCTAAATTGCAGATTTTGTCAAATCACTTGGTAAAGAGCAGTGTGAGAAATGTGATAGAAAGCAGAGCAAGGTGGGCAATTAATCTAGAATAGTGCAGAGCTATTAATAACAGAATGGGGTAACTGTCATGCGACGGGGTCAATTAGGCTTTTAAATTGCAGTCTTGGAGACTGTCCCATTTAAATAAAGTCATGGGTAGTATCAATCAGCTGTATAGTTATTAAGTAATCTGCTGGGACATGCTGTAGTGGCTCTGGTGGATTGCTGATGGTATTCCGGATCCCTCTGCTATATTAATATTCTGTCTCACTGTGGATGACACCGCATCTTTTGATGAGGAGAAAAACCAGTTACTGCCAGCTACAACTTGTCAAACAGAACTGTGGCCACTGTTGCTGTCCAAGGCAATCATTTAATCAGCGAATGTTTAGTAAGTCAATAACTGTTGACGTCATAGAAAAGAAATGCTTTACAGTTTTACAAAAATGCTTTACTAAACGACGAGTGCTCATGCTCATGATTCTTGATTACCATGTAATGCCTTGTGTTTTTTTAATTAAAAAATAAATTATGAATACCTTGTTTACAGTATATTTAAAAATCCAACTAAAATTGGCATAACGTTTACAGAACTAAAGTATGCAAACATAGTGCATAGACAACCAAGCACAGCACCTCAAGGCTTTCCCAAACAGTACATCGTACCCTTTGTACAGATGTCATCTCATGCATAGTAAACCACACCTAATTCCAATGTTCAGAAATTAAAATAAATAAAAAACGCACACACATACCTGGTACAGTGCCTTTTGTAAAATGCGTCATTCAATTAACTTCAGTCTTTCTAAAAAATGTTCTGAACTTCACACTCATTTATCTGAATTGCTACAAACTTTTAAAAACATATATTTTTTTTGGCTGCATTTTTGTTTTTAATAAATAGTTTAATCTCAGCATTATGGCAGTTTATTTTAGACTGAACAATTTCACGACTGCACAGTTTGAGCATCCAGAACCACTCAGCTTCGTTTGCAGTCCTCTCGACTGCATGAGATGACATCTCTTATAATAAGAGACATCCTACACACAACGTATTAAGTGATAGATGAACACAATAATTATCTACTGCCTAGCATACATAGCAGTAGCATTTCTTTGATCTTTCATAATTTATTAATACATTTAGTGCTTGCATTGTTAATTATTAAACACTCTCCTGTTAGTGAAAAAGCATTTGCCAAACGTTCTTATTTCGTACTTAACTTCCGGTTTTAGTCTGGCCAGCACATTTTTGAGTGGGTGTGGCCATACACCACACAAAATCCATCATATCTTTGTTGTTTATTAATATTTTTAACTGCATAAAAACTGTTTTATTTCTATTGATTAATAAAAATAGCCAAATAACCAAACCAACAATTTTTTAAACAACATTTACCCGCTCTAGATGATTTCAAAACAAGACAAATTTGGTTGGAAAAATGCCAATCTGGCAGCACTGATCAAGGGGGGGAAGCCTAAAAGTCACATGCGAGATGCATGCATTACCTATTAAATGTTCCCTCAAGTTCAATGTACAAAAATTTGTTTTAAAAATAATTTGGTTTAGAAAAATGTATATTTTAATTAGCGTTCCGTTACTATCAAATTTAGGAATACACCACTGCAGATATACTTACATAGGGGCAGGTTTTTATGTTTAAAAAATATATATTTTACATATATTAAAATAGGGGTAATATCAGTAATGGCAGTTTATTTTAGACTGAACAATTTCACGACTGCACAGTTTGAGCATCCAGAACCACTATCAAATATTTATGATTAAGATTGTCACGTTTTAATTAATAGACATACAGTACTGTCGCACAGTCACCAATACATACCTCTCTGCAATAAACAAACTCATTAACACAGTCATTTTGTGCTTTCTTTTTATTAAAACATGTGTAAAAGCTGCATAAATGGATTGACTGTCTCTCAGTTCAATTTATTGTTTTAGCTTAATGCATCTCTTATTTTTCAGTATATTCTTTTATTGTCAGCGCAAACAGGTACCTCAATGCAGCAGTATTTGCAACGCTATGCATCCTCCTCTGACCCACTTCTGCTATTTTTGCTTTTTGTATATTTCAAAACATTAACATCTTTCGAACATTAATCAACTCATTTACGTTTTTTGCCCATTCTTCATCCACTAAACGTATTATGTTTTAGTGTAAGTATTTCAATTTAGTTTTTGATCAAGATAGTAGCTACTAAGCCCAGCAATTGCCACAATAATCAAACTTTGATTGGTCAACACAATCAGGTGATAATGTGTTTATGAAGTGACAGAGAACCACATTTGAATGTTATTTGATCCTCTGACGTCTAAATGTCTGCTGTATCCTAGGATACAGTGTAGGGCTGTGTTGGAGTCAAAATAAAATTTTAATTAAACTATTGTGTATTTCCTAGAAAATAGTACCTGGAAAATATTGAATAAACGACAAAAATTGTGTATAAATCAGTAAAAACCAACGTCCAGTGAAATCATTTTTTAGTACAATTTTGAATAAACCGGAAACACAGAACACTACCTGCAACACATTAGTTTGCATATATCTGAATTTTTTAAAATTTATTTTAGGGTTGGGTACTTGGATAAGGTTTCAAATCTTTTAAAAGGAATAGTCCCAAAATCCCAATGTTAAGACCAAGAAAGTTCTGAAATCAAAAGCCCTCTACTGACTCAAAATTGAAGGATTCCAGAGCAAATGAGATCAAGCGTGAAACGCCACCTAAACAAAACCACAACTAAATATCTGATAAATACAGCAACGGCAGTGAAATTTCACTCTATTACAATAGATGTAAATATCAGATTTTTATAAAGAAGATCTTTGATAGAAATACTGGGAAATTAAGAAAACATTCAAATTATTAGGATTATATTAACATTAATTATTTGTCCTTTCAGTTAATCCAGTGTGAATCAGTTATTTATACTGCATTGATACAACTCCATAAAATATATTGTCATATCGTGTTTTCAAAAGGGAAATTAAATGGTCCCAAATTATGTTATAAAAAATAATTGTGTTTATTATTATTACAACACTTTACATATGCTTGCAACTGCAAACATTATAACCGGTCCCTGTGATACCAGGATACATCCACAAACCAGATTTGTTCTTAAAGGCATTGGAGTCTTTGCAATGGATTTCACAGGGCGTGAGCTGGTTATGTAACTATAGGGCAGAGGAAGTAGAAAGAGCAGTTAGTAGGACAGAGTGCAGCTGAAGAAACAAACCTAGGACAAAGGAAGGGGTGAAGCCCAGTCTTAGTATCGGGATGGCCCGGGCTGGAAATTAGGATAGAAAAGTGGTTGCTGCCTGAGGGTTGCATAGCCATTGCATCTCAGGGGCGAAGTCCAGCTACCAAAAAACATATACGATGGTTAATACTTGAAGAGCCGACCCTCGGGAGAGGAAATCCGTCCTGGGCGCCAGGACACGAATAAAAGTACGAGGGAGTCACCCCTCAGGAGAGTAGGGTACCCTAGAACAGAGCCTCAGGTAAGATAAGCGCATGAGCTGCGATAGGATCGAGTGTGGCCGGGGGTTCGCTCTGACTCACGGCAGTAAGAACCCCCCCCCCCATTAGAAGGAAGGTAGGCAGATGCCTGAACCGTGGATCAGGGAAGTGAGATTCACTTGCCCCCCAAAGGATGGACCCCCGGCTACCCGCTAAACACCTGCACCATGAGATGATAACAAAGAACACATGCCGATGCATAACATATACAGAACACTAGAAGGACAAACAGGACAAACAGAGGTGGTTAGGATTTATTAGTAGGTGTGACTATGTGTATACCTGCTGCTCAGTGAAGAGGAAAAAACCCCTTGAGGCTGATTATGGGTGAACCTCTTGTGGCCCCGGTGGACAGGAAGCCCCCAATCTGGCCATACTAGCAATTTTAGAATGGGCTGAAATTATATCAGAGGATGCATGACTGTAAGAATCCACTGCAGAAGAGGACCAGCTCCCCTTATTCTTGATCAGGGTGTGATTGATTCTGGCCCTCGCGGCGGAGGTGGCTGCACCTATACGGAATGAATGGGGGTGTAAAGCCAAGGGGGGAGGCCTGCTGTGGAGTTTGAAGGTAGAGAGGTGGGTTGAGAACCAGTGATGAGTGATGATAGAGCAAGAGGAATCAAGCATAGGGTCCGAGGGGGGTGGGGGCAGGGTTTTCTGCTTGGGAGATACCTTGCCATTGAAAAGAAAGGGAGATAGGGGACTCGATACTTGACAGATGAATTAACTGACTACAATGAAATTGATCCGTCTTGTAGGTAGGCAGCCGAATGATGATGTAGGCGTCTGAAACAGAAGGTCACAGAAACGAATTCCCGCCACGGGGAAACTAGAAGCACAAGAAACAGTGAATTCTGAGCGCCCCATATTTTATGGTGAAGCCCAGTCTTAGTATCGGGATGGCCCGGGCTGGAAATTAGGATAGAAAAGTGATTGCTGCCTGAGGGTTGCATAGCCATTGCATCTCAGGGGTGAAGTCCAGCTACCAAAAAACATATACGATGGTTAATACTTGAAGAGCCGACCCTCGGGAGAGGAAATCCGTCCTGGGCGCCGGGACACGAATAAAAGTACGAGGGAGTCACCCCTCAGGAGAGTAGGGTACCCTAGAACAGAGCCTCAGGTAAGATAAGCGCATGAGCTGCGATAGGATCGAGTGTGGCCGGGGGTTCGCTCTGACTCACGGCAGTAAGAACCCCCCCCCCCCATTAGAAGGAAGGTAGGCAGATGCCTGAACCGTGGATCAGGGAAGTGAGATTCACTTGCCCCCCAAAGGATGGACCCCCGAGCTACCCGCTAAACACCTGCACCATGAGATGATAACATGCTGCGACTTAAGCAGAAGCACGAATATCAGTGCTGAGCGTTTGCTACAACGAAAACACTAGACAGCGGGAGTGCTGATGATCAGGGTTTAAGGGAGTTAGAGATTAATTAGAGATCCCCAGCTACACGCCCCCCGAACTATGCTATATTTAAACTGGTGTAGTGTAACTATCATAATCTTATAGGTCATTAAATAGTAGAATGGACGTTAAACCAGCCAAGCATGGTCTCCTTGAATGACATTGAAATGCCAACTAAATCCTGTACTACAGTGTTGATTTTGATATCCTAGCTGCCCTGGAGGTCTGGCGGTTGCACAGTACAAATATGTTACTTAGACCTGCTTTGCAAGCTTACGGGGAAAAAAAATCGATCTTCTCACACAGATATTTTTTGTGTTGGTCAGAACAATTTCTTGTGAGGGTTTGGTCAGTTTTATTTTGGGGAGTTCTGTGTATAGTAATAAAACAATGACAAGCACATCAACAATATGCAAGACTACAGAACCATGTGGTATTAGTGGCAAATTACTTACTCTGCTATTGGAGTTCCATAGCTTTGCCATCATCCTATAATGTACATCAAACCAAATACAGTAGATCAATGAAATTGTCTTAACTGATAAGTTTCTCACGGTTGTTGCAACCGGCTAAGGTCCACTGTGGAAAAAACAGTCTACCATAAATGGAGTACTGCGTCTCTTGTATTTGGCTGACAAATGTAGATTATTTTGTTTATTTGTATACATATTTGTTTGCAAACTTTAATATGTAGATATGTGAATGTCAATATAATCTAGATATTTTACCAGTACAAAAAAAGTTTTCAGATTGTTAGTAACAATGACTATTTTGCTGGTTATAGGCAATAAAGTAGCAAGCTAATAACCATTATGTTTTTAAACATGTAGAATAATTTGTAGTCTTATAATCCTACTCCATATATATATATATCAGGTATATATATATATATATATATATATATATATATATATATATATATATATATATATATATATATATACAGTGGCTTGCGAAAGTATTGACCCCCCTTGGCATTTTTCCTATTTTGTTGCCTTACAACCTGGAATTAAAATTGATTTTTATTTGGATTTCATGTAATGGACATACACAAAATAGTCCAAATTGGTGAAGTGAAATGAAAAAAATAACTTGTTTAAAAAAATTCTAAAAAATAAATAATGGAAAAGTGGTGTGTGCATATGTATTCACCCCCTTTGCTATTCAGCCTCTAAATAAGATCTGGTGCAACCAATTACCTTCAGAAGTCACATAATTAGTTAAATAAAGTCCACCTGTGTGCAATCTAAGTGTCACATGATCTGTCACATGATCTCAGTATACATACACCTGTTCTGAAAGGCCCCAGAGTCTGCAACACCACTAACCAAGGGGCACCACCAAGCAAGCGGCACCATGAAGACCAAGGAGCTCTCCAAACAGGTCAGGGACAAAGTTGTGGAGAAGTACAGATCATGGTTGGGTTATAAAAAAATATCCGAAACTTTGAACATCCCATGGAGCACCATTAAAGCCATTATTAAAAAATGGAAAGAATATGACACCACAACCAACCTGGCAAGAGAGGGCCGCCCACCAAAACTCACGGATCAGGCAAGGAGGGCATTAATCAGAGAGGCAACAAAGAGACCAAAGATAACCCTGAAGGAGCTGCAAAGCTCCACAGTCGAGATTGGAGTATCTGTCCATAGGACCACTTTAAGCCGTACACTCCACTGAGCTGGGCTTTACGGAAGAGTGTCCAGAAAAAAGCCATTGCTTAAAGAAAAAAATAAGCAAACACGTTTGGTGTTCGCCAAAAGGCATGTGGGAGACTCCCCAAACATATGGAAGAAGGTACTCTGGTCAGATGAGACTAAAATTGAGCTTTTTGGCGCAAACCCAACACCTCTCATCACCCCGAGAACACCATCCCCACAGTGAAGCATGGTGATGTTTTTCATAGGCAGGGACTGGGAAACTGGTCAGAATTGAAGGAATGATAGATGGAGCTAAATACAGGGAAATTCTTGAGGGAAACCTGTTTCAGTCTTCCAGAGATTTGAGACTGGGACGGAGGTTCACCTTCCAGCAGGACAATAACCCTAAGCATACTGCTAAAGCAACACTCGAGTGGTTTGGAATGGCCTAGTCAAAGCCCAGACCTCAATCCAATTGAGAATCTGTGGTATGACTTAAAGATTGCTGTACATCAGCGGAACTCATCCAACTTGAAGGAGCTGGAGCAGTTTTGCTTTGAAGAATGGACAAAAATCCCACTGGCTAGATGTGCCAAGCTTATAGATACATACCCCAAGAGACTTGCAGCTGTAATTGCTGCAAAAGGTGGCTCTACAAAGTATGGACTTTGGGGGGGTGAATACTTATGCACGCTCAAGTTTTCTGTTTTTTTGTCTTATTTCTTGTTTGTTTCACAATAAAAAATATTTTGCATCTTCAAATTGGTAGGCATGTTGTGTAAATCAAATGATACAAACCCCCAAAAAAATCCATTTTAATTCCAGGTTGTAAGGCAACAAAATAGGAAAAATGCCAAGGGGGGTCAATACTTTCGCAAGCCACTGTGTGTGTGTGTGTGTGTGTGTGTGTATATATATATATATATATATATATATATATATATATATATATATATATATATATATATATATGCATAGTTATGTAATTCATGAAAAGTGCTGGTACATAATTAATTCTACAGTACAAATAATTTTGAAATTATGCTGCACAGTAGTATTTAGACAATGTTATCAATACAGAGATCAACAGCTTCCATACATGATGTAAATCATTATTGTAGTGTACTAAGAATTGAATGACCTAACTTTAAAATTGTTTATTTGATCTCTGTGCTCCAGCAGCTGCTCAGCACCATGCGGAGGTGTTATTTCATCGTCCATCTGGACTGTGTAATATAGCTTAAGGCTCCACCTGCTATTTCACAAAGGACTAACTATCTAAAGAAAACAGCTCTAGTATGGCATAAAATGTTATGACTTATGCTGTTTAATTTTACAATTTAATAATACCATATGTGTGAGGCAGCTGCTTTTCAGGTTGCTGTGAAATGCCTGGCAAACATAAATGAACTGATTTAATTAAGACAGTTTTATCAATTTTAGATCTGTATTGGCCTGGTTCTTCTTCTATGCAACCTGACTCAATTTGGTTTGATGTGTTTTGAAATGTGTATATTTCATTAAGGCCAGTTCTACCGCTGAGTAAAGGAAATTAATATTTGATATGTGAATATGTCCTTTTGCAAAAAATATTCATAAAATCAACTGTGATCAGCCAAAAGAACAAAACTCAACATAGGGGTCCTGCCATTCTAGATATGCGTGTAGCAAAGGAGAAGCCATACTCATGTAAATATAAAATGGGAAAACCCAGTGGGTAGCACGACGGATGAAATTGAAATGGTGGAAATGACAAATGACTGCTTCCTAACACAATTTGTCAAGGCACTGACTAGAGGGGAGGCCTTGATTCAGTCTTTTCAAATAACAAAAACAGAGTAACTAAAACAGTTCAGAGAACCATTAGCAAACTCAGACCACAACATGGTCTCATTTGAAGTGATTTTTAAAACCCCAAAAGTAATGACTAAAGCTAAGGTTTACAGTTGTAGAAAAGCAAACTATGAAGGTATGAAACAGAGACTAACATAAGTAGATTGGAGTAAAATAGAGAAAACATCCACAGAAAAAGGATGGTTGTTCTTCAAAAATGTAGTATTAGAGGCGCAAAACAATTACATCCCTAAAGTAGACAAATCTAAATGTAAAACTAAATTGCCAAAATGGTTTAATAGATCAATTAAAAAATATATTCAGCGAAAAAATGCACTTTACAGAGCGTTAAAAAGGGACCAAAAACAAAGTACACAGAAAGAGTACACGGAACTGCAAACGCAAGTTCAAAAGGAAGTTAGAAAGGCCAAGAAAGAAATAAAAATGAACATCGCTAAGAGGGCTAAAACCATTTCCAAAATGTTTTTTCCAATATTACAACAGCAAGAGAACATGCAAAGAGGAGGTTAAATGTCTAAGAGATACAAATGGCAAAATCATAGCTGAAGAAAAAAAAATAGCAAATATATTAAATGATTACTTTTCACAAGTTTTTACAAAGGAGTATACGGACAACATGCTCTACATTTCAACCAGTTCCTATCCAGTTTTAAATAACTTTAGCATAACCAAGGCAGAAGTGTTAAAGGGACTAAGAGCTCTTAAAACAAACAAATCCTCCTATAGTACTCAAAGAAATGAAGTACTCCTAATAGTACTCAAAGAAGTTATTTACAAACCCCTAACCAAGATCATGCAACAGTCTCTTGACACAGGGGTTGTACCGACAGACTGGAAAATTGCAAACATAATACCAATCCACAAAAAGAGAAACAAAACCGAACCAGGTAACTACAGACCAATAAGCCTGACTTTTATTATATGCAAACTTATGGAAACTATAATAAGATACAAAATGGAAAATTACCTATATGGTAACAGTATCCTGGGAGACAGTCAACGTGGTTTTCGGAAAGGGAGATCGTGTCTAACTAACCTGCTTGATTTTTTTGAGGATGCAACATCGATAATGGATAATTGCAAAGCATATGACATGGTTTATTTAGAGTTCCAGAAAGCTTTTGACAAAGTCCCGCATATAAGATTAATTCTCAAACTGAATGCAGTAGGGATTCAAGGAAACACATTTACATGGATTAGGGAGTGGTTAACATGTAGAAAACAAAAAGTACTGATTAGAGGAGAAACCTCAGAATGGAGTGTGGTAACCAGTGGTGTACCACAGGGATCAGTATTAGGTCCTCTGCTATTCCTAATCTACATTAATGATTTAGATTTTGGTATAGTAAGCAAACTTAAATTCGTAGATGACACAAAAATAGGAGGAGTGGCAAACACTGTTGCAGCAGCAAAGGTCATTCAAAATGATCTAGACAAGATTCAGAACTGGGCAGACACATGGCAAATGACATTTAATAGAGAAAAGTGTAAGGTACTGCACGCAGGAAATAAAAATGTGCATTATAAATATCATATGGGAGATACTGAAATTGGAGAAGGAATCTATGAAAAAGACCTAGGAGTTTTTGTTGACTCTAGACAATGTGGGGAAGCTATAAAAAAGGCCAACAAGATGCTCGGATACATTGTGAAAAGTGTTGAATTTAAATCAAGGGAAGTAGTGTTAAAACAGTACAATGCATTAGTAAGACCTCATCTTGAATATTGTGTTCAGTTGTGGTCCCCTCGCTACAAAAAGGATATTGCTGCTCTAGAAAGAGTGCAAAGAAGAGCGACCAGAATTATTCTGGGTTTAAAAGGCATGTCATATGCAGACAGGCTAAAAGAATTTAATCTATTCAGTCTTGAACAAAGAATACTATGCAGCGACCTAATTCAAGCATTCAAAATTCTAAAAGGTATTGACAATGTCGACCCAAGGGACTTTTTCGACCTGAAAAAAGAAACAAGGTCACAAATGGAGATTAGACAAAGGGGCATTCAGAACAGAAAATAGGAGGCACTTTTTTACACAGAGAATCGTGAGTGTCTGGAATCAACTCCCCAGTAATGTTACTGACACCCTGGGATCCTTCAAGAAGCTGCTTGATTAGATTCTGGGATCAATAAGCTACTATCAACCAAACAAGCAAGATGGGCCGAACGGCCTCCTCTCGTGTAAACTTTCTTATGTTCTTATCTGTATATTATTGTGAGGCGAGAGTGTATTAAATGGAATGTCCAGACAGTAACTTATGTGTACAGAAATAAAATAATTTATTTTTATTATCTATACACAACAAAATAATTAAATAACAAAAGAAAACAAAATGGTGTGAGGGAAGGAGTTCAGGGGTGAAATCCAAAACAGAGCGTGAGAACTCGTCTTTAATCGTCTTCGTGGCGAACCATACATAAACAAAAAAAAGACAAAAGAAATGTTAGTGTTTTCAAAAAAATCCCACTGCACCAAACTAGTCTGTCCCTCCACCCGTTACTCCGCCTATTTTACTTTCGGACCAACCCCGAACACAGTAGTACGTTCCCTTTAGTATGTGATGTCCCGCCTCTGTAGTCAGTGGAACACCAATCCCCAACTGACAAGTGTCCTTATCCTTCACTTGACTCCAGTGGCTGGAATTTACATACTCGTACTTCCGCCCCTCACCAAGGTGCCGCCCCTCAAAAAGATGACTTTTGCCATGGTCACGAGATTTTGGTAAGGGAAGTCCCGAGTTGGTTTGATGCCATCTACTGTCGGGAGGCTGAATCACAGACCGAAATCCCTTTGACTCATCACAATTATTATTAAAGTACGTACAAATGCTTATGTAGTTTAATAATGACAAATGCTGTTACTGCTGTAAATACTCTAAAAATCTATTTTTGTGGCAATTTCTCAATAAATTGAAGCTAGGTTATTGGTAAGACTGCCACGTTAAAAAAAAATGTTTTTGTAAAAGTGTAAACTACCTGCAGTAAACTGAATAGACCGTTTAAAGATGGGCGGGGTCTTTTCAAGAGAAAATAAATATAGGTAAGAATACAATTAAGGTTATTTTGACAACAAAACTGATTTAGATTTACCAAAATGGCCTTTACCGCCTTCTTTTCCAAATAAAGAGGTACATTTCATTCTATAAAACTGTTGACACTGCATCAAAATATATAGCAAGGCATTTTACACTCCACATCCAACCTCTGAATCTTCATTGGTCAGAAAGTGGAGTTTGATCAGGTGCATTGTGGACTCTGTAGTTTCTTAACAGGCGCTTGTTTACCCATGCAGCGGCACACAAGTATGTACAAAAAATAAATCTGCCGTTAGCTTTTGTGAGAAAAAACTTTGTTTAATAATGAACGATTGCAACATAATACAAAAATCAAAAATAGAAACTTTGTTTTGTTTGGTTGAAAAATATCCTCTGCAGGCAATCCCCTCTTGCATCAGTCTGTATGCATGAGAATCAGATTGACAGCTGCTCGCGCTGGACACACTGGTCAAAGACATCTTCTTCAAAGGGGAACAGCCTGTCAATCAAATTACATAAGTAAACCGAGACAAGTCTGATTTCTTGGCAAAGGTTGTCTCTATGCAAAGTTTAGTGCAGATTGATGACTGATTGAATGGAGGCATAGCATAGAATCCGACATAGACAATTAATGGAGACATAGCACAGCATAGAATCCAACAACGGAGGCATAGCACAGCATAGAATCCAACATAAACAATTAACAGAGGCATTGCACAGCATAGAATCCAGCTACCCAAGACCACTAGGAGAATCAAGCATAGACCGTGGCTACTGCAAAGTGGTTAATCAACTTTACTTTGTATCCTGCCAGTATACAATATGCCCCACTCATACTGTATTGGCCCACCAATTGATAAGTATTTATTTGTTTATTTGTTTATTTTTAGGTGTGGTTCCACAAATGGTGTTTGTGCAAACTATTTGCCTTTACATTTGTCAGAAAAGAAGATTTCCATCCTTGGCCAAATGATATGATTAAAGCAATTTCTGATATACAATTTCAGTTAGAGACATTGTACCCTATTTTTTTTTAAATCTATCTAACATTATAATGGCTTTGTATTCTACACTGTGTTTAAGCAGACTCCAAAATATACTATAGTAGTCTACTTTTTTCTTCTTAGGTCAACTGAAAATAAATAAAGATCAACAATATAAGCAAATTTTCATACTCTGCCCTTGAGAGCATCTTCTAGTCATAATTAAAGCCTGAAGCTTGCTGCATTTGTTATGTTATTGCTGTTCCCATTCTGTGTGGTTGTTGGTATCAGAATGATATTGTCAGTCTGAACTCCCCTGTCACCTGTCATCCACATTCATTTCAGTCAACACTGGGAAGTGAGTGTTACATACTCATTGGCAGGGAGGTAATCACTGAAAACCTTTAAACTGTTATTAGTATTGAATGCATCAGCCTTTATTTTGGCAGGATTAAGGAGAATATAAGAACTCAGCTTACCCAACCATATCATCAAGCCTTGTGTGAATAACACCTGTGCTGACAATTTGCATTTGAAATATGCTTGGTGGTTTAAATTGGTGTACAGCATAAATATATTACAATTACAAATTTGGCCCAAACCAGCTCTGCAGTAAAGATCATTTATACTGTGTGATTTATCATGAAAAATATCTTCTATACATATAATTTTGAGCACATTGGTTGTAAGAAAATGACATTGCAAAAATGCTTTCATTTTTTTGTGTACTAATAGCAGAAATTATACATTTAAAACAACATCTAGCCATTATTCTGCAACTTAGTTAAAATAATTTCAATATGGAATTAGTAGGTTGTCTAGAAATGGAAGTGCAAAGTGTGCTACAGAAAATAATCTGTTGTAACTAATTGCAATCTAGCAGATACATACAAGTATTACTGTTTGTTCAATCTCCATGGAATCCATAGCAACCACGTTATTTTATGCTTTGCAAATTCATTAACATTTGCAAACCACATAACAGAACTAAATTATGTAAAACAATGAACAACGGAAGACTTTTTCAAATCATACATATTTTTTTTAACCCTATATTGTCTGTAAAGTATACAGTACTTTAAACTGTGCCCTTTCTGCTTAAGTAATAGATGTTATGCCAAGATAATCTATCTGCCAAATGTTTCTGCTAGATTAATGGGTAATATATCCTTGCAAGTACTTGAAAATGCATTTGCTTTGGAATTCCCACACTTTGCAAAATTAGTGGATGAGTTACAAATGTATTTACTTGTTGATAGTTTTCCATTAAATGCCAAGGTGATGGAATTCATTTGATTATTTACTGTAGGTGCATACAATATAGAGCAATGGTACTCAACTCTGGCCCGTGAGATCTACTCCAGTCCAGGTTTTTACTCCAAGTAGTTTCTAGTGTAGTTAATTCAAGCTGTTAAGAGGCAATTAACTAATTTAGGACCTGGTTGGAATAAAGACCAAAACTGTAAATGGTCTAGTTTTTGATTATTATATATTTTTAGTGAGCTACACACACCACCTATTAGAAAGGAGCTAGGTTGCCCTAGCCCTACATCCTTTAGAGACTGAGCATGAAAGCAGCAAACATAAGGACAGTCTCAAGACAGTGGATGAATTAGATACTATAGAGCAGGGGTCTCCAACCCTGGTCCTGGAGAGCTACTGTGGCTGCTGGTTTTTGTTTCAACCAATCTCTGTTACTTAATTGAACCAATCATTAGCTTAATTAGTCAAGATTAATAAGTGTTCCAGATCTTTAGGCACTGATAATGTTAAGACACCTATAAAACCTGCTGGATAGAGGCTCTCCAGGTCCAGGGTTGGAGACCCCTGCCATAGAGGTAAGAAAAATGTACTTTACATGAACTTATTACACAAGCTTTCTGTCACATTTACTTGTGAAATATTTTTATTTAAAACAAAAAAATCTTAAGATGTAGGGTCATGATTAAAAGCCTCATGGCCCTGACAGGCCTAGTCAGCCTGTGGGTTTAATGACTTCCAAAAACAAAGATGTAGCACTTCAAAGTTAAAGGAACATTTTTCAACAACAGCAATCACCACAAGCTATTTATAGCTGAAGAAGTACCCACCTGTATAAATGTGTGCCCACTGAGGACATAAAATATATGTATGATTTATTATAATGTGTATACCTGCAGTAAGTCCTTGGGAAATCGTATTTACCATTTGTATATTACCTATTCTACCATGCCGTTTTATAAGTTGATTCAATTTTGAACTACCTTATTAAAGAAAATTTAATAAGCAGTGAAATGGATTGCAGAGTAGCCAAAGGCTGTATAATCCAAGCTCAACGTCTAATGGACTTTGATATTGTATCACGTAAGATAATTAAGGAATGAAATGGATTTGAGCACTTCTAGTGTTCGTTTTCCCCAATGATCCATGTCTTTGAGAACATTTCTAATTGCAGAACTCCTGAGTCTCAGGAAGAAGATAGAAAGGGTAAAATAATGAGTACACTATTTGGGGAAGGGTCTGATTTCTGTGGGAAAAAAAGAAAAATTGGATTTCAATTCATCAGAGATGTTTTATTGAGCATTTTTTATAGGACATGTTAAAGAGGTAGGGTCAGATTTACAATGATTACCAATCCCAACCCCACAATTAGACATACAGATATAAATTATAGGGCCTTATTAACAAAATGTTACTGTCAAGCTGCTACTCTGTAGAATAACATTATAATAGGGCAACATTCGATTTTGCCACACCTATTTTGAGGTTATCCAAGTCACATTCTCCCAACAGGTTATTTAAGAGAATGAAACCTTGATAGGCACAAAGCACGTTTACAAAGATTTGTGATCTCCCCTCTCCTTTTTTATTTGCAATAGATGGTTTTTTGGCCCAGTGGCTTACCTAGTAAAGACATTTCTGTGTGGGGTGAGTCTTACAATTGGGAGCTTACTGGTTCAAATTATGATTGCAGATCTTGGCTGGGGAAGCATAGTCAAGGCTGCATTGATCTTTATTCTCCCTCAGATTAGGGTGGAAAATTGTCTTGGGTTGGTCTGCCTCACCACAGCACAGTAACCTCCAATGGTCAGGCACCAATAGTTGACCTTCTTCAGTCTTTCTCTGTATTAATGATATGGGTTGCAGCATTCAAGTTGGGCAGAGAATTGGGCTAAAATTATTAGGCACTTAATTTGAAAAAAGAAAGAATCAAATATTATGTGTTATACTGAAAAACACATATAGATTGTTTATTACAGGAGATTTATATTTTTTAAACACATCATATAGTGCAACATGCAATTACAACCTATACTGTGACTGGTGATTTATATGTAAAGTAGGTCATATTGAAATTAGGTCTTGTTTGTATGTAATTTATGTCATCCATCAAAGAGCAGTAGCAATCAAATGATTTGCACAAGCTAGGAAGTGTTTCTTACTGAATACTGCATTTTAGACTTTATTAGGCCATTTGTGAAAGGTGTTCTTGCTGTATGGTAATGTTCTTGCCTGGCTGTCTTTAGAGGCAGCAATCTTCAAATTTTACACTATAATAAAAAAAAAATGTTTTAAATTTGGTGAGTCATTAACACTTTTTGAATTGTGGCTGATCTCAACTGTGCAAAAGTTTTAGGCAGGTGTGAAAAAATGCTGAAAAGTAAGAATGCTTTCAAAAATAGACTTGTTAATAGTTTATATTTATCAATTAACAAAATGCAAAGGAGTGAACAGAAGAAAAATCTACATAAAATCAATATTTGGTGTGACCACCCTTTGCCTTCAAAACAGCATCAATTCTTCTAGGTACACTTGCACAAAGTTTTTGAAGGAACTCGGCAGGTAGGTTGGCCCAAACATCTTGGAGAACTAACCACAGTTCTTCTGTGGATTTAGGCAGCTTCAGTTGCTTCTCTCTCTTCATGTAATCCCAGACAGACTCGATGATGTTGAGATCAGGGCTCTGTGGGGGCCATACCGTCACTTCCAGGACTCCTTGTTCTTCTTTACGCTGAAGATAGTTCTTAATGACTTTCGCTGTATGTTTGGGGTCGTTGTTATGCTGCAGAATAAATTTGGGGCCAATCAGATGCCTCCCTGATGGTATTGCTTGATGGATAAGTATCTGCCTATACTTCTCAGCATTGAGGAGACCATTAATTCTGACCAAATCCCCAACTCTGTTTGCAGAAATGCAGCCCCAAACTTGCAAGGAACCTCCACCATGCTTCACTGTTGCCTACAGACACTCATACTTGTACCGCTGTCCAGCCCTTCGGCGAACAAACTGCCTTCTGCTACAGCCAAATATTTCAAATTTTGACTTCTCAGTCCAGAGCACCTGCTGCCATTTTTCTGCACCCCAGTTCCTGTGTTTTCGTGCATAGTTGAGTCACTTGGCCTTGTTTCCACTTCCACAAGTCTTCCATGAAGGTCACTTCTGACCAGACTTCTCCAGACAGTAGATAGATGTACCAGGGTCCCACTGTTTTCTGCCAATTCTGAGCTGACGGCACTGCTGGACATCTTCCGATTGCGAAGGGAAGTAAGCATGATGTGTCTTTCATCTGCTGCAGTAAGTTTCCTTGGCCGACCACTGCATCTACGGTCCTCAAGGTTGCCCGTTTCTTTGTGTTTCTTCAAAAGAGCTTGGACGGCACATCTGGAAACCCCTGTCTGCCTTGAAATTTGTGCCTGGGAGAGACCTTGCTGATCCAGTAATAACTACCTTGTGTCTTGTTGCTGTGCTCAGTCTTGCCATGGTGTATGACTTTTGACAGTAAACTGTCTTCAGCAACCTCACCTTGTTAGCTGAGTTTGGTTGTTCCTCACCCAGTTTTATTCCTCCTACACAGCTGTTTCTGTTTCAGTTAATGATTGTGTTTCAACCTACATATCGAATTGATCATTAGCACCTGTTTGGTATAATTGTTTAATCATACACCTGACTATATGCTTACAAAATCCCTAACTTTGCAAGTGTACCTAGAAGAATTGATGCTGTTTTGAAGGCAAAGGGTGGTCACACCAAATATGGATTTGATTAAGATTTTTCTTCTGTTCACTCACTTTCCATTTAGTTAATTGATAAATATAATATATTAACATGTCTATTTTTTAAAGCATTCTTACTTTACAGCATTTTTTCACACCTGCCTAAAACTTTTTGCACAGTACTGTGTGTGTATATATATATATATATATATATATATATATATATATATATATATATATATATATATATATATATATATATATATATATATATATATATATATTTTTTTTTTTTTTAAAAAAAAAACAAAAAAAAATAACATAATGAATCCACACAACGGCACCGATGCTGGCTCCAGGGACCAAACAAAGTGCAGCTTCCCTAGTGCCTCAGCATGGCAACCATTTAGAATGGGCTGGGTGGGGCACTTCAGTATTTTGACATAACACCTCAAGATGGCTTGACAGTGATGTTGGCATCCCAGCCCTCCCAACCCAAAGCAGTTAACTTACCTGAGCTGTTTTTTCCTTTCCACTGATGTTAACCTCCTCCATCACCTATATTTTGAGGTATGAAATCAGCCTTTCCTCTGCAACCACAGCCTATTGATACTACTTTTTGTGTCCTTTGGTAGAGCCTTTATTACATGCTGCAACTCTTGTCCACTGAACCCAGAATCTTGTGGATCTCCCAGCAATTTCCTAATGTATGTGCTAATCAAGGCCTCCAGTCTCTCTGTTATTGAATGGGAAACCTCATACACAGTAATCAGCCACAGCAACCTTGCAAGAAGACCAAACTGAAAGTACCAGACTTTAAGCTTATTCAGTAATCTTCTTCAGTGCTTGCACTGCCTGCTGTCTCACCTCTCCCACTCAGGCCATATCCTACAAGTCATCATAGTGCAATCTCCTAAGAATCTTTACAAGATTTTCTGACACTGTTGGAATGACCTCGCCATCAATATAGAACACCTTATTCACTACTTTGCCTTTGATAATGCAGATGCTCCTCAACTTGGCAGGCTTGAACAGCTCACGTGCCCATCTGATATTATCTACTAATTAGCCAAGTACTGATTGATGCAGGCTACCATTGTAGTCATGGTCAAGTCATCCATGAATGCTCTAAGTGGTGGCAGCCACAATCCTGAAGCCAGACATTCGCCTCCCATTACCCATTTGTAATTCCTCACAATTGCCATGGTGAAAGCCAGTGGAAAAATGGTGCAACCTGCCATAATTCTGACTTCGAGAAAGTCTGGAGTTGAAATGCAAGTCCCTGAAGTAGGCTTTCACAAACCTTGTTGTAGTACTGGGTAAGCTGAAGAACTCCAATGCAGCCCAAAGGAGCTTTTGAGACACTGAACCATATGCATTAGCTAAATCCAGTATTTTACATGGTGCTCCTTCCCCTTTCTTGCAGACTGAATCTGTTGATTCCAACTTTCTGTATGTTGGTGTGGATCATGCTGTTCTTCAATAAATAGGTTGACAATCTTTGCGCTACAATGCAGATGAATATCTTTCCCTCCACATTTAACAGAGAAAGTTGACTTGGCTGATGCAGGTAGATTTTTTTTTTTGAGGATAAGGACCCCTCCTCCATTGTGCCATGCTTTTGGGATTTCATCAAATTCCACAAGGTTCTTACGACCCCAAGTGCACTTGTAAATTCGGTATGGTACACCATTGGGCCCAGGCAATGATGCAGCTATTGCTATCCTCATGGCTTGCTCCACCTCTTTCACTTCGGAGCAGTCCTCCATTTGATATTCCAGTGGACAAATAGGTGTCTCCTCATATACTCTCCACTTTGCACAATTTTGCAAGCTTCTGTTTTAGATAATTTTGCAGAAGACTGAGAGCCTCCTTCTCACTTTCTTCAGCCCCCTTCACTGCTTTCTCAGTTGCCACCTTTTTCTAGCCAGACCTTCCTGGAATTGTGGTTATTTGTCATCTATGTTCTACTCCAAACCTCTTACACTCATGTAAGTAAGTGTAGATGGTATCCCCAAATTATTCAGCTTCCTTTCTACCGTTCCACTTAACTTCTCCAATAAAAAGCAGAGGTCTGTGTTGACTGTGTGCCAAGCCATTTTCTCAGAGGCTCTTGGCCACTGAACCCTCATTTTGCAGCCATTAAGGTTCCTTTCTCTCCTAGGCTGGTTCATTTTTGGTCTCATCACTAGATGTACTCCTATTGAAACTACTCTTGTCTGTAAAAGGGGTGCTGATGTCTTGCAAACTAGTCTGGCTTGACTGACTTCATGAGAACTACTGATACATGCGAGGCCCCTGCCACTTATCCCTGTCCTTCAAGGAAAGATAGTTATGTTCCAAACTGTAAACTGTATTGCAGTGAAGGAAAGATAACTCCTTTCAAAAGTGTAGAACAGGAAACAAATTTAATATAATATGCTGTGATCAGGTGCAGTAAATGAAGCAGGTCCACACAATCTTTCTCCCAAAACACAGTCTGCTTGTATTAATGATAACAAAAATAATAACAAAAATACCAACACAAATAAGTCCATCCCTTTACCAGCAATGGTATTGGGGGGTACACAGCAGCTCTTCTTAATTGAAATAAAAAGTAAACAAAAACAGGACTTTGTCCGTCCCCACGTTCTACGTGCATGCAGTGCTCTTGGTGCTGAGAAGCGTGGTGCCGTGAGTGGTGCTGTGCTGTGCTGTGCTGTGCTGTGCTGTGCTGTGCTGTGCAGTGCAGGGACGTGCTCTGTGTTTTACCGGTCTGCGGCTCACTCCTCCTCTGCAACACAAAACACACGTAATCCAAAAACAAAACAATACAGGCTCCGGCCGTCTACTTTCATTATCAGCGTAAAACAGAGGTTTTGCCGTAGCTGCTCCCCTTTGTACCCAGCAAACTCCTCCCCGCAGTCACTGCGTCACCATGGTTTCCCTAATGGCTGCCCCGCAGCTGACTGCAATGGAATCGTCCTGAGTACTTGCAGCTACGCGCCCCTCCTAATATAGTCACCTTCCGGTTTCCACCTACCACCGAGGTGGCAGCTCTAGGAGGCAGCTTACCTTCCCCCTTACACAGCGCCCTTTCTAATCGGGAGGGAGATTTACAGCATCGATCCTTTCTCTCTCTATCACATATGCACTGTAAAAAGTGGGCACTTTTTTTTTCATTGTCAGACACTATTGAATAGATTCTTAAGAGTTGTCTTTCTGTCAATTTAATTAGTACAGAAAGAGTTATCAAATTGCAAATCTAGTAGCAAATTTGGAAACAAACTATAGATACATAAATACACCTTCAATACACCATATTACGACCTTGTCCAAACATTCCTTTCTCATCTGATTATATATTGTATGTTATCTTGGTCATGTCAAATTACCTCTATCATTAATGTTTTCTTCTGCCTGATCGCTCAACACAGCCCATTAGCAATTGTCTTATAAAACTACAGTTAATTTACTTCTAGTTTGCTTTCATTGCATTATATCAAGCTGTACCTCTTCCTCCTCCTTTCTGTTATGTAAAAACAAGTTTTTTATGTTTAATGCATCCCTATCCTTCTATAGTAAAAAATATTGCTTTAATACTTAAAACATCATCTTCTATACATAGTATGCTTTTTTTTTTATTGTAGTGCTACTATAATTTCCACACTTCTAATTTGCAGATCCCTTTTATGTTATTGTCAGGATGTGAGTGGTGTGGGAATACAGTGAATTTGCAAACAATTTAATATTACTTCCAAAAATGTCTATTTTATTCAATAAATAATTAAATCTGCCCCCTCTACCAGCAATGGTATGGGGGAGCAAATACAGAAAAGTTTTCAGTCCCAAACAAAAGATGCAACAAATTATATTCACAATGTCCAATCCACAAGTGCACAATCCACAGCAAAGTGCTCCAGGAAGCTTAGCTACCTAGCTTCTACTCACCTGCAAAACAAAAACAACAAACGAAACAAATGTGCTGCGGCGTGTTAGTACTTTCAGCGGAAGGGGGCCATACTCCCGTAGCTGCGTCCCCTTTGTACTGCCAAACTCCTCCCTGTGATCAGCCCGGTGCCATGCTCTATCCAATCGTTACCTGTCCCACAGCTGATCACAATAGATTTGTTTAGCAGTCTTGCAACTATGTTCTTTCTCCAAAATGTCCGACTTCTGGTTCCATCCAACATCAGGTCAGACCATCTCTGTGAAAGTGTACCAACCAACCAATGGGGGCTCCTTAGAGGAGGCAAGGGAGGCAAAGCCTCCTCAGCTTTTCAAAGGAAAAAAAATGTAACAAATTATATATATGCAGCTATATAGTTATATATATATATATATATATATATAATCATAGTCTATATATATATTATATATATATATATAAACCTAAACTGTAGATTCAATAATCATAAATTAACAGCAATTCTGACATGTGCTTACAGTACTAGCAGTGCCTGATGGTGTTCTGGTGCTGGAGGAGCGTTTTATTTATTTATAAATGCTATGAGTGGAGGTAAGTATTTCCAGTTGAATCCAAAAGTTCTTCAGACCTATAAAATTACAACTGGACTCAGTATGGCAATGTACCAGTTTATTTCAGTGCAGTGTAAATTTAGTTTAGAGATTTCAGTACCATATTATCTGAAGTACATGACTAGTATCTAGTAAGTAACTCAACCACTCCCTTTTTTGTAGAAATATAATAACTTAAGAAGGGTACTTAGATGGTTGTTACTGTTTTCTGTAATACAGGTATCAAGGGCCGCTAACTGGTTTTATACAGTAGTCTTCAACTAAGAGAACATCCCTCGAGAAGCAAGCGAAGTGTTCTCAAAGACAGAGTTAGCCACCAGACACACTATGAATCAATAAAAAAATATATACATACATAATGTATTACTTGTCATGACGCACGTGCATCAGCATATGAAATTAAGTGAATAAGTAAAAGCTAAATAATAGGCAAGTGTCTATTAACAATCTATAATAACAAAGTAACAGACAAACTAACATTAATAAAACTAAAACAAAACACAGCCAAAAAACTTAAATCGCTATGTACTATGAAATTACCTGGCAGGTGTGTTTCAGGCTATCACAATGGCAAAGACAAAAACAATGGGCATTACGTGTGGTTAACTTAACTTTAATAAACTAACTGTCAAACTAAATTAACACAGCACCCCTACACACATTACAAAATGCAACAGCATTATATAAGACAAGCACATTATTTTACAGAACGGTGAAGCAAATCACCAGAACGGGAAACACCAGATTGCTTGGCGACTTGTGTCTGATTCAGGTTTTTTTCAAGCCCTCAAACAATTTCCAATTTTGTGTAGCAAGAGAAACAGAGGTGCATTTTGCTGTTGTGCTTACATGCCATTTTGTAGAGATGAAGTGAACACGTTGAAATCAGAATACAAAGCAATTCAATCATATGACAGAGGTTCTGTAAAGATTAAAAAAAACCAGTCCGTGTCCCCAAAGACGCTCTCGCAATGACAAGTCCCTGTTTTACAAAACAATTCTGTCTGTATCAGTTGTGAATGAGTCACTATCGGCACCAAGAAGGTATTCTTTTAAGCAAATTTCCTGTTCCTTTATCTGGAGCACTTATAATGGGGGAAAAACCTGTTTCACAAAAAGGGTGTTCTCTTCGGGGGTGTTCCTTTACATGGACGCTACTGTACTATTACAAATATATATTTTTATTTGAGAATTGTCTTAACCTTTACACTTCAGAATACTGGGGCATTGTAAGAGTTCAATAATTAAGCCATAATAAATCAGGCCTATTGTGCAATAAAGGCCAAGTTAATTAAATTTGGTTAGGTATGCATTTTATGTTGCTAAGTAACAGCTTTTAACAGTGATTTATTCAGTTATTAGTGTTGGTGAACATGAGCACGATTACAGACCCTGAAAGCTATTTATTCAGTGATCGACCAGGGCACTTTTTTATTAACCTGATATTCCTAATACCTTAGAACATTAAATAGATTTTAGATTTGGGGATGGGCTTAAAAGATGACCCACATCTATACTAGGTCCATTGTTCCTATTTTTAGATTTTTATATTTTAAGTTTCATTTATATTAATATATTTGATAGTGGAGGAACTATAAACTATTTCAGGGCAGAGATTAAAAAAAAAAAAATCACCTACTATGAGCATTTTAATAAATGCTTTACAGTGTGTACAATGTGTTGCTGCTGCTTTTGCACTGCCCTTTAGACCAGATAATTCCTCTTATCAGGATTCCACTTGGTTACTTAAGACTTTTATTAAATAAATCCAATACTAATAATCAGTTCGGTTGTGTGACCCTTTGTATGTCTGTGACAGGATAACCAGATATCTAAGGTGGCCAGGAGGTAAAAAGAAACTCAGACGGCATGCATTTATTTTATGCATGTTTTATTTTACACAAATTACCCCCCCCCCCCCACCCCCCCCCCCCCCCCACGACTCACAGCAAAGTGAAAAGGCTTTAACAAAAGAAGTCACTAACACCATGAACAAAATACACAGGAACAAAATAACCAGCTCAAGGGTCAAAGTAAAGGTTCAAACAAAAGACCAAACCATTGTAGGCTGGGCATTAGCCTTCACTACAAAGGTCTCACAACTCTCAACTCAAGGATTTGTATACTCTGTAATTATTTATAAATACAAAAAGGTACTTAAGTATTGTTATGTCCTGCAGTATTTTCTGATAAATACTGCAAGGAACATTTTGAAATGCTTAATTATGTGAACCCATGTGTTTCCCAGAAATTGGCCTTCTAGCCACAGGCATCTAAAATAATTTCAGCATATTGCCTGGCAAACTAGATAATTATTTTGCTTTAGTAAGAAGGTAGACAGACTCTCAGAAACTGTGTTGGAGCTCCATGTTAAGTGCTTCCCATTGCCTTATATGAGTTCTAGCATTGAGGCAGTCTTTCAAGCATCCTTGCATAATGTTAGTCTATGTAGGTCAACGCTGTTATGTATGACCGTCTGTTCTTAGTTTAAGCTATCTATGGCAAAGTCTTCCGTTAAAAAATTAAGTGTCGTTGCTGTTTTTAATATTCCTTTTTTATGTGGAAACCACATTTTCCCCAAGCATTACTTAATTTGTGTACAGAATTATTTGTACACAATTTGTACTATAATAGAAATAAGTATTACATATTATTATTAGAATATGATGTTATTGTTTTACGTTTGTTTAGCAATAGGGTTTTCTGTCATATGTTTCAACTTGGTTTGTGCAGCAGTCTTACTTTTGTAGTTTTAGCACAGGTATCAGGGGAACAGTTCCATTTACAGCAGATAATCAACCAAGAATTACTGCAGTTTCTGTACAATTTACAGCTTTGGCAACAGCCTGATTTTTAAATAAAGAGGTGTTCTGCTTAATTGACAAAATAAATGCACTAATTGATTATATTTGTCTCTCTCTCTTCAACGCAAAATTTTTCCAGTTCATTCTAATTCCAAGGAATTCTCTTGTGCACAGCCTTCTTCAACTAATACCAAAGAGTCTCAATCAGATTTAGATCAGGACTTTGACTAGGCCATTCCAAAACCTTGATTTTATTCTTCTTTAACCATTCTGAAGAAGGTTTTGATGTGTGCTTTGGATCGTTGTTGTGTTGGAACATACAGTTGCGCTTTAAACCAAGTTTTGTTGTAGAAAGTTACAGATGATTGGTCAATATCTGTTGGTATGCTGAGGAATCCACTTTACCATGTAATGGAACTAAATTTCCTGTGCCATTAGTGGAAAAACAGTCCCATTGAAGGACATTACCACCTCCATACTTGACAGTAGGTATGGTGTTCTTTTCTTTATACGCCTCACCAGACTTTCTCCAAATGTAATGACTATCAACATGACCAAATAAACTTTAAGCGATTGTCCTTGTGATGTTTTCCTAAGAGTGGCTTTTTCCTTGGCCTGTGACCATTGAGACCTTCCCCATGCAATACTCGACCTATGGTTGAAACAGAAACCCCAAGTCCCACTTGCAGTCAATTCACATTAAATATCTTTGGCAGTGAATCTCGGATTGTTATTAACCTTCCTCACAATTCTTCTACTTGTTCTTGGTGAAAGAACCTTCTTTCATCCAGACTGAGGGAGCATTGTGACAGCACCATGAGTCTTGTACTTCTTGATAATAGAAGCAATATTTGAAATTGGGATACTCAAATGCTTGGAAATCCTCTTGTATCCTTCTCCAACTTTATGACAATAAATCATTTTCTGCCTAAGGTCTTCAGATAGCTCTTTACTTTTTCCCATATTGACTTATGGGTAATGACAGCAATCATCCTATGCCTAACCCCTTTATACTCTCAAGAATGTTCACCTACAGTCCAACATTTAGGTTCTGCATTATCATACTGAAATTTCTAGCACCTTGTAGACAATACTATCACAGCATCAAAGGGAATGAATACTTTTGAATTAGCATTGCTGAAATAAATAATTGTAAACATCTATTTCTTGTAACTTTGTTTGTCATACACAAGCAAAACTTTTGCTACAAAAGCTTTTCCCTTAAATTCTGTGTTTTCAATAAATTTCTAGAAATTATACATTTCCTTGGGGTATGTAAACTTTTGAGTGTGTGTGTGTGTGTGTGTGTGTGTGTGTGTGTGTGTGTGTGTGTGTGTGTGTGTGTGTGTGTGTGTGTGTGTGTGTGTATATATATATATATAAAGGAGGGGGTTATATGAAGCCACTTATGTGTGTGTGGTGGAGGTGAAATAATTTAAATTCTTATTTCACTCCAAGCATCTGTAAATTCAACATCAAATTGTGAAAAGACACCACATTGTAAAACAATACTGCATATACAGTAAAAATATGACAATAACATGACATAAAAAATATATATATATATATATATATATATATATATATATATATATATATATATGATATTACTGATTTATTGCCACCACAAGTTATCATCCCAAAGACCATCGTGGATGCATTTACCAACTAACTTAGTTTAAGTGAATTTTGTGATATGTAGGGCAATGTATATTTAGCTTACTGCAACAAAGGAATGTTCCTGAATTATTTTGTAGAATGTGGCCTCAGGGAAGGATCTGCTACCAGTGTATCAGGCAGTGCTCCCTCTGCAATTACTACCTCCTCACCTGCCAAGCACCAGGGCTCTACAGCAGCTGCAGTCACATTACCAGTTCATAGCTGTTCTATTTCTTTAAAAAAAAATAAAAAAAATTGGAGAAACTAAGAGTACGGTGCATGGTTTATCTGCTCAAAACTGCAGCATACCTTCTAAGAGTTAAGGCCGCTATCCACCAATAGGATTGGTCTACGTTTGCGATTTTGATGCACGGCAGCTAGGGAACTGGCCAATGAGGAACAGCTTCCCTTGCGCGCCTTCAATAAACAATAATGATGTGCATTTGAGGCTATTTTTGGAATCGGGTCCAAACAAGTATCTATCATTGGAACTGGGTATCTGTCATTGGAACCGGGTATTTTGAATTGCCAAACTATTTAGATCAACATGTCAGTGTGTGTGAGCAGAAGGGGGGAGGGGGGCGGGCCTTATATATATATATATATATATATATATATATATATATATATATATATATATATATATATAAAAACAAACACTAGTCCTACAGTTCTACATCAGCATAAAAAAAATAAATAATTAGAAAGACAACAATCACAGAGCAAAAAATAAGTCAAAATAAACTCATCACAGTTTAGATAAAGATCATTCCTGCAGTATCAAAATACCTGGAGCTGTACAGCAAAGGACACACAAAGACACAGCAATGAGGTAGAACATCTGGCAGTCCTTCTCCAGGAAACTGAATATAGCTGATGTGTATGACTCATTTACCTTTATTGAAATAAGTATTCCTAAAAGCTTATCGCAGGACAAATTGTATCGCGTCCGGTGTGTAAAGTGGTGCTTTCGCTGCGACACTACCTTTCACAACAGAGGTGACAGGTGTTCTCTCGCATTGCCATGTCTTTATGATTTTTGTGTCTTATTGTACAGCTCTGGGTATTTTGATCTTTTCTTCTGCCATTGTTTACTGAAGGCATGCAAGGGAAGCTGTTAATCATTGGTCAGCTCCCTAGCTGTCGCACGACAAAATTGCAAAAATAGACATCAATCTTCTTTTTTTCACATCGCTTCAGTGCTGCTTCAGTGTCGCCTGTCACAACGCAGGCTGTGTGAACGGCTGTTACCAAAAATACATGTTTTATTTTTTTACATATGATACATTCTCTTATTGCATCGCGTCTGGTGTGTAGAGGCCTTACATGGTGAAATATTAATAACATATATTTATTTTAAAAATGGCATCCAAGATACAGTAGGCAAGGATTTAGCAGCATACTCTCTGCACATACTGTATAGGTACATACAGTACTATTTTCTAATAAGGTTTAGTGACATTTGGAGATTTTTTAACAGTTTTAACAAGACCACTGAAATGTCATGACCTGTGATGTCATTACACACATTTAGAAGATACAGCCAATTACTGTCCTAGATAATTATGTCTATATTAAGCTCTCTTTTTCTTCTTCCAGTTTAAATTTAGATTGACTTGCGTGCATCTGTGCACCATGAGATTTGATGTCTCACATGATAAGACTGTGACTTAGATCACTGATTCA
The DNA here is from genome assembly GCF_017654505.1 of Polyodon spathula. Classification (NCBI taxonomy): domain Eukaryota; kingdom Metazoa; phylum Chordata; class Actinopteri; order Acipenseriformes; family Polyodontidae; genus Polyodon; species Polyodon spathula. The sequence goes on along the minus strand of NC_054538.1, from coordinate 30,918,958 downwards.
CATTGTGTTATTTTTTCATTGTAATCAGTTCTCAAGACGTCACAGGGAAATCTTTTTTGTACTTTTAAAACTGATATAAAGATAACAATACCTTACAGTAATTTAATTTCATCCCTTTAGATAATTATACATTTCAGTAGGTATTCTCAAAACCAATTTCATTTTGTTTATTTATACCACATAAATACAGAACAATCCTTAATACATTATTTAAAGACACTATTAATTGAACAACCAATACAATGCCATCATCTTTCTTTATACAATGTAAATAGTCCCTACAGTTACTTTTAAGAAAAATGTAAAAGGTTATGGTACTTCTTCAAAGAAACTCTAAACATGACTGACAAGTGTTTGTTTTATTATTATTGTTTCCCCAGTCAATTTTCATTTTAACAGAAAACTTAAAAAGATAGCTTACCCTGATGAATAATACATTTCATTTTAGTCTTGGCAATCTTTAAATTAATGTAGTCAGATATCAATTTAAGGGTGGATAAATTTAGGGCAGTGTAGATATTTTAAGGTGTCAAGTATTAATTGAATGTAATAATGTGTTAATTACTCAGACAAAACAAGGCCCTCCCGGGTTGCTATTGTGGACAAATCGACAACAATCTGACAATGTAATATTGAACATATCATGATCAAACTAACTAAAACCACTCATATTTATCTGTGGTTATTAACCTTTCAACATAAAATCCTTTTGATTTCACTTGTTCGTCGTCTTAGAGATGCATCATTACTGCAGGTGAATTGTGGGAGTGTAGTCATGGGCAAAATTTTGACTTCTGATTAAACTCAACAAAGAAATACATTTCACATCTGTGCAGCCATAAAAATAAAATGGGAGCAGTTGAACCTATGCTGAGCTGTTATTTGAAAATGTTATTTTGATTTCAAAAGGTTATGAAAAACATGGTGCCTGTTAACATATAAGTAAAATGATTGATTTTAGCATGTTCAAACTACTTTAGGAGTTGGTATATTGCATAGCCATGTGATCAGTGAGGAACCTGCTAAGATTTTGTATAATGGGGCTTTTAAAAAATGTAAATATTTAAAGTTATAATATATTCATTAAAAGAGCATGTCAAAGTGGTACACGATAAAGGATCCATGAAATGCCCTTCTATTTGATTTGGAACTACAACCTTTTTAATTAATTGCCTCCCATACAGCTAATTTCTGCACTGTCAATATGCATTGTTTAGTAATGGATTGCCTGTGGAATTATCTGTCTCTTCAGAAGGACAGTTATGTGCCACGGCCTGGTTGGCTTATAGTTGAGCCTTTGTCCTGGAAATGCCTGTCTCCTTATCCGCCTGTGCTACAAATACGTACTTTTGCCACCAAAGCAACAATGTTGATGCTACCACCTGGGTCAGTGACTGTTCAGCTGCTACTGATAATTTGAACTATTGTCTACAAGTAAGTATTGATTTAACAACCCTAATACAATTATTAAACTGTAACCTGTTAGATAGACTCTACTCTACAATGAGTATAGGGACAATAGAGTCTAGAATCCTGTGTGATCAGGCAATGCTATTGATCCAGTGCACCAATGTATTGCTACCACTAAAACTGTTCACAGTGCGAAAGGAGAGAAGCAGAACTTAGATTTCTAGTTAATGCTAGAGAACTCAATGAATGAATCAATGTACTCTCAAGGCTTAAAGGAGATGGAGATGAACAAAAAAAAAAAAAAAAAAAAGTAAATCTATTCTGTATATTGACCAATCAAAAATGCTAATTTGTCTGGAAAAGGCAGTTGAAGTACATAAAGTCTAATAAAATGACACTTTTTGTAGTTGCTGAACTATCTGTTCTTTTGCTGTTCCGGGCGTCACATGTCACGCTTCACTGCAAGTTCTCCTCTAGGGTATCACATCCACCTGTGCAGTACTGAGCCACTTGTCTTCAGTGAGGAGGAAACTGTCATGACAAACCTTGATAAGGTAGGCATCACCATAGCAACTATAGACATCCTGGGTCTCACACTAAGATTCATTCTCTGCTGTTCCAGTAGTCTTTTTACTTCCTCCTTACTTTTTATGCACTGAAATTCAGAGGGAAAAGTTTTGTCTGGAGAAAATTTGTTCGAGGTTATATCCAATTGTATTTTGAAAGCAAAAAAGTGAGTGATATTGCAACTGGCAGGGGGAAATACAGGCTGCCAACAGCAGAATTAAGTTGGAGTTGCAATCAGGAGGTGTCTGCATTAATTATTTACATAATATATTATTTGATAAAATTATTAGAATATTTGACATGTTGTTTAAAAAGCTTGTTTTTGGATAAAGGGTATTGTAAATAGTATTTCAGAGTAAATGATGAAAGTCAAAGCTTTTTATTCATGGTGTTTCCATGCAAGTTTTCTTTTTTTTAAACTGAAGACATTTACACGAGAGAATTGTCTTGTGTAAAATGCTTTTTTGGGTTTCCGTTCGCTCAGTTTATTTTACTCCAGTAAACCGGGCTTTTCACCCGACGCCATGCAAATGAGTGGGGAAGGTGGGGGTTGAGATATAAATTAGCTGTGCACAAAGTACTTGTGCTATTTTTGAAGAGTACTAGTGAAATTTTCTGAATGTGGTTTCCATGCACAGAGAACTGGCACACAAGTGAAACTAAGCTGCTTTAATAAGCAAAATACCTTGTGTCTGGTTGGTTAATAATGTGTTTTACTGCTCTTGTCCAAATTGTTTTTCAAATGTCATTAGAGCTTTTTTTTTTTTTTTTTTTTTGCTGTCGTGGTTTTGTTGAATTCTATAAATGTGTGATTGAAATTATCGAAATTCTTGTGATATATAGTGTGTGTATATATTTATATTACTGTCGTTAAATTTTTTTCTGTAATTGTTATTTATGGTTTTTATTGCATTTCTATATGTATTTTTCATCGTGACACAATTATTGAAAATAAATATGGTGTTAAGCAGTATATTTACAATAGTGTCCTTATTTATTTTATTATTTTGTAATTTTGCTATTTATGATTTCATTGAATATAACTTTTGTATTCTCTACGTGATGGAGAATTATTGAAAGTCTGGTCATACCAGTGGCCTTTTTTTAGATTTGTGTTTTTTCCTATTTGTGGTTTTATTGAATCTATAAGTTTTTTATAACTAACTTGTGTACATATTTTGCTGTTTGTTATACAGTCTGGTGATATGTATCGTACATGTCCTAGTTTTTGTTGTAATTTTGCTACTTGTGGTTTTATTGCATTCTATAACTTGTATGATTTTGTCTTCACCATATCAAACTATATGTTTCATTTGTATTTATTCATACATTTCCAGGATAAAACATTTACATATGATTTGACATGTATTTTGTTTAGTCTGGAATACTAACATAAGAAAGCTGACAATGCTGAAAACAGGGCAGTTTTCTGGCATTTTGGCATGTAGACCACAGTTTGGACAAAATCTTGTAGCTCCTCAATGGTAAAAGATATTATAAATCTGTTTTTTTTTTTTATTTGAAATCCTCTCAATTTCACATCTGCAATATCCTGGTCATTTTTCTCTATCTAGCTTGTCTAATATAATTATCTAATATACTATAAAGTCAAGACACTTAGTCAACACAGGCTATTTCTGCCTCTCCAGGTGAGCTACCCAGGCTTTAGTGGGTTAAAACCTGTACATTTTATTTAAAACACAGGTTATCCCATTTTGAACTGATGTTTCTGCCTCCAAATGACCTACCTATTGTTCAGTTGAGGTAGCTGTTGTGTTTGGTTCTGTTTTGTTCCTGTTCATGTCGTGTGTGGGTGTCGTGCTGTGTGGATTGTTTGTGTTGCCATAGGTGAGCATGCCTGCTGGCTTTCTTGCAGTGAGATACCTTGCTGGAACGAGAAGACACACAATAAAGCGTCCTGTTAGTATTACGATATGTTGTTGGAGTTGTGTTTTTACAATACAACAGTAGCCCCTTGGAGGGAGGCGCTATTTTTCTGATTAGTCTGTTAATCTGTGCTACCTGAAGCCCATTTTCACCATGAGCGCAACACACTTAAGCATTTAAATATGGCAGCTTACACTGTGCCTCATTAATTTTGGGCCAGTTAATACATTCGGGATGGGGTCAAATTTGTGCCACAGCAGAGTGCTTCTTTGTGCTCTGGTAATTTAGCGCTGCGTCAGTTGATCCTGATACATGTCTCCCATGGTACCTAAACATATTCCAGTTAGATTTATGAAAAAATTAAAGGAGTTTTCATCCTGGTACCGTAGTTCTAGGTCACCTGATTTAAGTGCAGCTATATCATTGAATTAGGTACCAGGAAGCAGAAACAACATTGCACCTACAGTATGGTCTTTGGGATACCTGCATACAGTGTAATACAAGCAAAGAATCAGAAGAAAAGGGATACCGCTATAATATTGCTACTTGTAATAAGAGGATGGAACCTGGGTTATCACTTGTTTAAATAAAAAATATTTTAAAAAGGAAATCAAATTTGCCATGGTTCTCTTTTAAATATGATATTTTAGAGAAACATAATTCAGTTATGATAATGGCTGCAGCAATATGCTCTTTCTCCCCAGGAGAGCAACTGTTTTACAGAACAAGCTCTGGTTATCATGAAAGCTACTGCAAACGTGATTAATAACTTCAACGACGAGAATGAACTTCCCCAGGCCCAGAAGGAGATGGAACTAGCACACTGCCCCCCACAGCTGCACAGCACAGGCATGATTAAAGGACACTTCAGGGTGAACACAGACATAATAACTGGGTTTCTAGTAAATTCCAAATGTATCACACATTTTGTGGTGATACTGCTGTATTCTGTACACAATTTAATACAATCCCGAGATGGCATTCTGTTTAAGCTGCAGTGGTCGACCATTTTACTGAAAAATTGTATAAATATATTTTCTAACAGATATTCGCTTTGAACAAAACTGTTTGAGACCCTTAACTTGTTTTTGACTTTACAATTGCTTCTTCAATTCAAAATCATCTGTGAAAAAGAATAGTAGTAAACAATGCAGAATGGTTTATTTTAAAATGCAAAAAATATATATTCGTAAAAATTAAATACAGAAATGTGAGCATTATATCATTTACCTTGGAACACTCATAAGAGTGTCTCAGTTTTTCTACAGCATATAATTAAAATGCAGACAATTAAATAAAAACCATGGTAATTCTGTATTTGCTCTATCCTAGAGTGTTTAATTACAAGATTAGGAGCCACACTAACAAAACTGGAAGCAGAAAACAATCAGTCATTACTTGAGAGTTGTGCAGAGAATCCTCATTGGGCTGGACACTAAGAATTCAGTTCAGGTATTCCCTTGGCAGTATATTGACCTGATTCCACTGTAGTGTTGAATCTTAAAACTAACAATTTTCACCTGAATGAAGGGGAAAATAGATCCCCAAAAATCTCTGCTTTTTGTTTCACAATCAAGATTGCATTATTACAATAATATATTGCATATATATTTTTTCTTAGTTATTGCCTTTTTTATATCACAAAGGCAGTACACGTAATATTGTAGAAATATAGAAGTGGTGTGGTGGGGGTATAAGATTATTAACTATATTTATTTCTTAGCAGACGCCTTTATGCAGAGTGTCTTACAGTTGTTACAAAATATCACAATACTGATAAGAGCAATTATAAAATCAGTGGTAAGTAAGAGCAAATTCAAATGAGAGAATACAAATTACAGTAAATTATGTTTGACAGTGATTATGACTAAGAGCAGTTTAACTTAAATACTTGGTTATAAGAGTAAGTTCCATTAAGAGCAAGTACAATAAATGGAAGAGAATGATTTCAAATAAGAGCCATTACAATAAAACATGAATAAGGTTACCTTGAGGAGTAAAATCAAGTACAAGATACAGAAAGTATAATTCTGACTGAGAGCAGTGGTAGAATACCGCAAAGTCTGGAGCACTTAAGTGCATGTACAAGGTGATGCAAGTACTGTTACAGTTGAGTGCCATATAGTCCAGTATAGTTGAGAGGCTTACAGATGCTGTCTGAACAGGTGTGTCTATATGAATTATTATAAAGGGTTAATATGCACACAGTAGCCACATTATGTTTTGTAATGCATTGCAAACAAATAGCAATAGAGTAAAGGTACAGGTACTATTTCATTTTACTCTGATTTATTGTATCAGTTTAGAAGAAAATGTGTTTGTCAAAAAGACCTTGCAGAGAATCTGGGCTGCCCTGGAGCTAAATATTAAACAGCATGCTGTTGTCTTATTAAGGTAAACAGAGGGCTCTAGTAGTCTAAGAAATGAGACATTAAGGTAAATCGTTTCCTTAATTTTCAGAATCACCTTGATTTTGATCCAGGAAAATAACATTTTTAATCCAAAAATGTGAGGTAGTTTGTGTCAGTGCCCAACCCTGAACATGCTTAGTTAAGTTAAAAAAAGATGTATTTTTTTTTTTGCAACAACTGTAACTGTGACAAATCTTTATCTTCCTTGAGGATATCAGTTTTTGCCACAGTTAAGCTGTTGCGTCTGTATAGCTTTATAATTAATTACTTTACTAGACCTAAGCAAAATAACATTTGTGGTACATTATTAGTTACTTATGTAACAAGGTGAGATTCATTCTCTCCTTAATTAATATGCACTCATTATCACCTGCGGCGCATATAAACTGGCGTCAGGCAAAGCATTCATTTTGCCGCAAGCCGAGGTTGCTAGCTGACTGCAAAGTGAGTCTTACCTGTGAGGAAGGTACCTTCCCTTGTCTTAGTATAATGCTTATTTTATTTTTAAAAATATTGACCGCTATTGTAACTAATTACTATGTCGGTATTTGTAGGCTGAACGGTGCAGGACATTACCTCAAAATACAGCAATAATGGCAATGTCAACCCACATTGTATACAGGTGTTTGTAGGGTAAGCCCGGCGCTGCCTGAGGTAATACGATCAAAATTATACAGTATATAGAGGTGAAGTTGTAGGATGGGTGAAACTCCCCGAGGTAATCTGTTTTTAACGATAGTGCTGCTGAAACTATTAGTAATTTTTTATTTTTTTTCGTATTCGCAGACGGAGCAATTGTCAGCTGCTGTTTCTTTTATTGTTATGTTTTTTTTTTTTTTTTTTTTTTTTTTGATGTATTGGTATATGCGACGAGTGGGTATTCTTTACTGTTTTCCACACGGCGACCGGTGGTTAGGTTTTCTTTTTATTCACTGTTGATTATTTTGATCCATTTAGGTTGATTTATTGTTGTTGGAAAGCCCACCTCGTTGTAACAAGTTGTAACTTGTTCGCTTCGTTAGTAATCTCACAAGTGACGTCACCGGAGCTGCAGTGGTTCGAGTCGGTGACGCGAGGTTTAGTTTGAGTTTACGTTTGTCGTGGTCGATATTAAGACGGCGTTTTTCTCTACCGTTTCGCCTTTCACCTATACTACCCTTTTGTTTATTGCTGTGTGTAAATTCTCAAAGACCACAGCCTAAAATAAATCGGTGTAACTGGTAAAGTCTCCGTGTTCTTTAATCGGAACACACATCGGTACCTTGAGCCAACTCAAAGCACCAGATTCCCAGGAAACCCCATCTCCTATATAATTGTTTAATTTTGTATCATGTTTTGTTTGCACAGTTTTTCGTTTGAGTTGTTTTTATAGTTCTGATTTGCCCTGCTAAGCACTGTTCGCCTTGTGGCATTTGATATCTGACCATTATAAACTTAGTTCTTGCAGCACTTGAGACTAAACTATTACAACTTTATCTCCTTGAATCCAGGCTGTTCGGGTGACCTCCCGCTGGCCTATCCCCGCACTGCATCTGTGAAATTCTTGTATAATCTGCAATACTTATTTGTTTTTAATCTTTATATCATTTAAAATTTGTCTCTACAATAAATTTACTCCCTTTTTAAATCCTGATTTGTGTCTGCTTATTTTCATTTAATTGGAAGGGGTTGGACATCGCCATAATTTCATAACCCATGCCTCTTAATTGTACCTCCCCTTGCTGGCTCACTATACTAATATACAGTGGTAAGGCAGCCTTTATACTGCAAAACCTGTTTTAAGGCAGTATAGTATGTGCATGGCTCCCATTGTTGCCAGAGAAAGTTATTACCACTTGCATTCTCATAAGATGGAACACAAATAGTATTCTCAACTATTCTGACTACAGCATTATAAAACGGTAGCTGTATTAATAGAAAACCAGCTGACTACATTTAAAGATCCATGCCACACAACATATTGATCTTCATCACATATGACAGTTTGAATGTCTTGTGTGAAAGAAGAGTCAGCGCTGCCTAATCAGCACCAATCAGGAGATAAATAAACGTATGTTTTCTGTTTTTGCTTTAATTTTTAGACACCTTATCAGAAGCAATGAAAAGTCAGTGCAACTGTATCCATGCTATCTTGATGAATGGACCAAAAACTGTTATGTTGGCTATTGTGTAGCATATGCTGATCAGCCAATGAATAGCTGGTTCATAGTTCTCAGGAATGAGTTTATTTTTTCAGTACATTAAACCTGTGTTTTTCTACCAAACCCTGAGTGCACTAGGTAGTAATTGTCAAAAGTAAAGAATTGTTATCAATTCAGGTTCTTTGTATTTAAGGGTTTACTTTAACACAAACTGATTCACTAAATTAATGATCAAACATCCACATCAATTTAAGTTTAAACTTTTGTGATTCATTGTGAAATGTGTAGGTTAATGTAAGTTATAATGTTACAGGGAATTATTTCAATTATTTTATTTTTGTCATTTTATGAAGAGCTTATAGTTTCCTGGTTGAAAGTTGTTTAAGTATCTGTATTTAACAGGAAACATTTAGTATGTTCTCTCTTTTGTTTTAAAGGTAGGCGTTTCATGTCCCTGAATACATGTTGGTGGTCCCCAAGGTTTCCTGTTCCATACCAGCCTGCATTCTTTATGTACAGTGCCTTGAACATTCACCCCCTTGAACATTTTCACAGTTTGTTGTGTTACAATCTGAAATCTTGATTAATTTGAATGGGATTTTTTTTTCTTCTTTGGTTTACACAACCTACTTAACACTTTGAAGAGGCAAGAGAATTTTTATTGTGAAACAACATTTAATGAAAAAAAAAAAAAAAAAAAACTGAAATGTCTTGGTTAGAGAAGTATTCACCCTATTTGCCCTCTACCCTGACAATGCTTCACAGTAGGGATGGTGTTACCTGGGTGATGTGCTGTGTTGGGTTTGCGCCAGGCATAACACTTTGCATTTAGGCCAAATAGTTAAATTTTTGCCACATCTTTACAGAGTCTCCCACATGCCTTTTTGCAAATTCCAAGCGGGATTTGACATGGGCTTTTTTCAGAAATGGCTTCATTCTTGCCAATCTTCCATACAGGCCAGATTTGTGGAGGGCCCCAGCTGTTATTAACACATGGACAGTTTCTCCCATCTCAGCCATGGAATGCTGTAGGTCTTTCAGAGTTGTTATTGGCCTCTTGATGGCTTCTCTGACCAATGCCCTTCTTACCCGGCTGCTTAGTTTGGGAGGAAGGCCTGCTCTAAGCAGATTCGGGGTGGTGCTGTATACCTTCCACTTCTTAATGATCGACTTGACTGTGCTCCAAGGGATATTCAAAGCCTTTGAAATCTTTTTGTACCCCTCCCCTGATCTCTGCCTTTACACAACTTTATCCCAGAGTTGATTTAAAAGCTAATTGGTCTTCCTGGTAGTATCTTTGCTCTGAAATCATGTGAACCACTTTTATCGCACACAGATGGACTCCATTTAACTTATTGTGTGAATTCTGAAGGCAATTGGTTGCACCAGAGCTTATTTAGGAGTGACACAGCAAAGGGGGTGAATACTTATCTAATGAAGACTTTTAAGGTTTTTATTTTTAATTGATTTGCTTTTTCAACCCCCATTTGCACACATTGAAAGTATTGAGTAGGTTGTGTAAATCAAAGGCAAAGAAAATCCTATTTAAATGCATCAAGATTTCAGGTTGTAACACCACAAACTGTGAAAACATCCAGTGGGGTGGGGGGTGAATGCTTCCTATAGGCGTTGTAGTTAACGATGACACGGGAGTTCCCAGAGTCTTTCAAAAAGTGGAACCAACAGTTTATACAAAGAACATTGTTGGCTTAAAATGTGAACTTGTTCATTTATTAACCTTTTTATTTTTCATTTATGGATTTATTTGCGGTGCCACTTCTGTAAGCATGATGGGCCTAAAAAATGTCCAAGAAACAGGACAATCTTTTTCATGATTTATATTCCCATTTCCTAGTTTGGAATGCGTTGTATGTTTTGTCTGAACAAACCTTTCCTACAGGGCCACCCCTTATGGTATATGCTCTCTAAGTAGGACACACATTCCTGTGCCTCATGTACTATAGTTAGGGCTTCCGATTTTCTGTATTTCCCCCCCAACTTTTCTACTCTCCTTTTTTAAAACAATTGATGCCTGTTGATACTTTTGTGTGCCTCAATCACTACTGAGAAATTAATAATTTATCTAAATGGGCTGGTAAATTGGAATCTTACTTTTTCATTTCAAAGCAGAAGTGGCTCCTCTTTATTAAGGTAAATACAGCCACGCAGAACGATTGTAATAAAGTGTGTCTAGGACAATTTTTTTTTATTTATTTTGCATTATAGCATTAGTAAAGATTAGTCGCTTATTAAAATGTTGTGATCTTATTTGAACGTTGTATTTGTAAATAAAAAATGAAGGCTTGGCCAATTTATAAGCCAATTTAGTTGTTTCACAGAAAGAAAAAAAAAGTAAATTAAGTCAATTTTACTATTAACATGTTTCTCACTTGTGATTGAGATACACAGATGGCTTAAGAGGTATCAATTGAATTCTTAAAGGAGAGTAGAAAAGTTGGGTAAAACACAGAAAACCAGGAGATCGAACTGTAGTGCAGCATTATAAGTAGGATGGTATCTTAATTAAAGCTTTGGTAAAAAACAAGAAAAAAGGGGAATCATGTTTTTGTGTATAATTACCTAAACAAAAATGAAGAGGCCAAAACCTAGCTTTTATTTAAGTTGTCCTACACAAAGAAAGACCATTTAAACTTTTAATGCCCAGTGTATATGTGTAATGTTATTTCTTATTTATTTGTTAAGTTGAGAAGGGTAACTTTTTCAAACAAAATGACCTTTGTCTTAAGGAGGCCTTACATACCCCCAACTATGTGCTGTGGACCCTCAAGGTACTCAGATTACAGTTTGGGAAACACTGAGTGTGGTTTGTTCTAATTTGCTTCATTGTTGGTGATTTTGGTAGAGGACACTTTTCTGGAGGATGCACAGTGAATCTTACCAATGCAGTCTTTACAGGACAAGGTTCTGAGCAATCTCTTTTTTTACATACAATACGCAACATTTTGCAAGATAAATATTTCATGTGCGTATTAAATTTTTCTAGCATTGATTGATGTCAGATGGTTGGAGTGGGATTTTAAAATTTGCTAAAATAAATACATTGGGCTATTTGATCACTTTTTGATATTGCCTGAAAAGTAATGCTAATACTCTTGAGTGTATATAAAACCAGAAAATCTCAGTGGCAGACATTCTGACTATATTTGCTAATTGCTGTTAGTTGTTACACTGCCGTATCTAAACCTTGAAAGGTATTACTTAGGTTTTATAACAATGGACATATCCTTACTTCATCCTTAAACTGTATTGTACAGGTTATAGTCATATAGCATATTTTGCATGTCACTGGTGACAAGCTTGTCCTGTCATGAACTGTGTATTTAAAACTGTATTTAAGATCTATTTGGATATTTTATGGTGCTATTGTATTCATGATTTAACTGTTAATGTTATGCAGTCATGACGTGTGATATAAATGGCAACAGTCTACATTTTTGTTATACTGCAGCCCATCTAACTTTTTTATTTATTTTTATTTTTTGTAGAATAGATGTGCTTCATGGCTAAAGCACATTCTAGCAATTTACCACTACCAGCAGGAAAGTGGAAACCGCGCCTAACTGGGTCTTACAATCACTTGCCAGTTCTCCGGTTGGGCTTGCCACATGCATGACGGTTTTTACTTGTATTTTTGTGTAAAAAGAACAGCACTCCACAAAACCAGGTAGGTTTTAACAGGGCAAGCCTGTGTGTTTATTTTAAACATAAAACAAAATAAACAAAACAAAAACCTAACTCCTTTCAGGAGTGTGAACTAAACGTTTCCGTTCTAAACTATACTGGACAGCTAAGATGTTTACCAATCCCCAAAACCCATGTACTTTTACAAATTAACCAAAAACACTGTACCTCTTTGTTCTAGCATCCTGATGGTCTCTTTCTTAATGGAGCCCTGAGCTCTCCTTTTATATGATGTGGCTGTTCCCAATTATTCCATTAGGAGCAGCCACATTCTCACATTTTTGGCAGGGACAGAAATTAACTCCATCCCTGCCAACCAGCACCAAAACACACAAAAACACCCACAGTATTTACATATCCCCTCCCCCCATTAAAGTCCCAAAGTCTCTTTCGTTGTTCCTGCCCAGGAACAGAGGCAAAAATGGGTTTACGGGTGGCAGCCACAGTGTGAGATCAAAGACCACACTGTCAGTGGCAAAGCTGGCTCCTCCAGCCCTGTAGGCAGAAGTGGCAATGCTACTAGGGGCGCCGCTGGCAGCTGAAATGCTGATAGTGGCCAGGCTGGCTCCCCCAGCAAAGGAAATGCTGTCAGCGGAAAAGGCTGACAGTGGAACTGCTGGCTCCTCCAGCCATGGCGGTGGTGCTGGCAGCAGTAATACTGCCATCAACAGTGGCAGCGGTGCTGCGGCCTTCTCAGCTCCCCCCATCACTGTAGCCAGCAACGCCCTCTTGGGCTCCAGCCACAGAATTTCCGGCAGTGAAACTGCCACTTGTAGTAACAACAAATCTCCGGGCGGTGACAAACCAGCCGGGAGCTGACCCTTGGAAGACGACAGCACATCAGACCCTTGGGAGGCAACGGCAGCAGCTGACCCTCGGGAGGTGAAGACTGAGTCACTGGCTTTCGCCCTGCTCGCCTCAGCAGCTCATGCAGCAGCTGTTGAGGTCAGCATGGTCAATTGCCCTCTATCGGTAGAGGTTTCTGGTTGCTGGACACTCGGGCTCCCCCTTTTGGACGTTCGGGCTCATCCCCCTCCTCGTCTGTGTCCCAGCCAACCTCCGGGCAGCTTTCCTCCTCATGCCCATAGCGACAACAGCAGACACACAATTCCTTATCCTCCTGCTCCACAGTGGAGTACTCCCTGATTGTCACGCTGGGCAGCAGCTTCTCCTTCACGGGCATTGGGGTCAGCACTTCTTGTATCAGGAGCTCCACCTTCCCTCTGTTCCAGACATTCTTGCCATACATGTCCAAAGTGCTCAGACAGTCCACACCATTCTTTTGAACTGTCATCCAAGCAGTCCTTCCAGTGGTGGCTGGGATCATCACAATACTCACAGTAGTGCCAGTGAGTAGGCACTGGGAGCAGGTCAGGGTGATGGGACAGCCAGTCTTCCCATGCTGTCAAGCTTGACATCAAGCCCCAATTCTGTGGTTGCCTGAACTTGACCTGCTTATGGAGTGGCATGCTGTCAAAATCCACCAAGCAGTCCAGTTTCACAGGCGTAGGTGCCCCACCTTTGTACAATGCCAGCTCTACAGATCCTCCTGCCTCTTCATTAAAAAACAAACCAAAAAAAAAAAAAACTGTACCCACAGTGTACCACCTCTGGCCTGAGTTTTGGAGGAGTTGTTTATCCCACACAGGACACCATATGTGACAAACTGGGTTGAGCTTGCTACATGCAGGACCATCCTCTTTGTTCTAGCTCCCTGATAGTCTCTTTCTTAAACAAGCACTGTTTTATATGATGTGGCTGCTCCCAATTATCACCAATTATTCTATTTGGAGCAGCCACATTCTCATATTTTTGGCACGGACAGGAATTAACCCCATCCCTGCCAACCACTACCAAAACACACACAAACACCCACAGTATTTACCAGCAGAGCTCTTGCTCTGCTACAGTAGGTGAGCACTTACAGATTTAATACAGGTAACTTTGTATTCATATGTTAATATGACCATTTATAGGTTCACAGGTTCACTACCAGGAGATGCTTGTGGTAGGCTAGGAATGAGCTCACAGGTGATTCAGATAGCCCTCTGGTCAGTGTACCTACCTGCCATGACGTCAAGGAGTTAATGGGCTAACAGGCTGCAATTATTGTTAGGTAGGGGATTCAATGTTTTCACCTAGTTAGGACTCATTAGCCTCAATTGGCCCAGTAGCCTGTAATAGCCCATTTTCTGGAGGAGTCATCCAAGCTGAGAACCTTGCTTGTGGTAATATATGCCCAAAGCATGAAAGACTGCTGGTGATCTAAAACATGAACTGCTGGTTCTGCGTATGTGCCTGAGATCCCACCTTGTGCCAGAACTGTTAAAGTACCTACCATTGCCTTAGCTTGAGCCACCAGATATTTCCCTGCAGGATGGAGCCTGTGAGCAGAGGTCAGCTGCTCTTCAGGATCTCGCAGCACACTGCGGGCTTGGATTTCAGCCCAAAGGCTGTGGACTGACTTGTTTTTCCCTGACACTATGGGATTAAATTCTACCTGATCTAAGGGACATTCTCTGGCTGATAGAGAACCAGACTGCCAAGCACTTACTTGCTGGCTGGACATGGTGTTTACATCATCCTTTTTTTTTGTTTGTTTATGAATCCTGTCAGAACTGTTTATTTTCTTTTTTTGTCATCTTGCAAACAGGATTTTGTTTTCTGTTTAAGAGTGAGCATTTTGTTCAGACCCAAATAAAACTTTGCCTTTTTGTTGGAAACTATTTTCTGCTTTTTCTGTGAGCACCCACATGCTTACAAGTGGTACCAGAAGTAAGGTTTTGTCACACAGAGATCATAGATCCAGCAACCATGTTTCCAGCGAAAGCTCTGGAGGACGTCCCGGTCTTAAAGAGAGCGGCTGGATCTGTGGCAGGGGTTGCAGGCGAACTCTTCGCTATAGTACAGCACTTGTTGGCAACAAGAGCAGCTGCAGTTTCAGGAGGTTATCCTGACATCAATCAATATGTATTTTATATAGTGCCTTTCATAGTGGACCAGCATCATAAAGTGCTTTACATGATAGTGAGGAACAATGCACAATACATTAAATACAGTGAAATACAGAGCATGGTACAGATATCAGAGCGTAGAAAGATGTATGTTCTCAGAGGCCCAAAATGACCCTAGGGGACGATGTGGAGAGCTGCCTGAGGGTTTTTGAGCAGACTGCGGAATGGGAAAGCTGGCCACAGGAGGAGTGGGTGACAATTCTAGCTCCCTTGCTCTGCAGCAAGGCACAAAAAGCCTATTTTCACCTGGACACAGAAGCAGCTAGTGACTATCCCAGGCTGAAAGCAGAGATCCTGGCCCTGCTGGTGGTGACCACTGTTGTCAGAGCACGCCATTTTTATGAGTGGAGTTACAACCCTGAGCATCCTGGCTGCTCACAATTGTTCGACCTGCTCCACATTGTGAAGAAGTGGTTGCACCCAGATCTCAACTCCCTGGGATGGATACTTGAGTTAATGGTGATGGATAAG
Organism: Polyodon spathula; assembly: GCF_017654505.1. Lineage (NCBI taxonomy): Eukaryota > Metazoa > Chordata > Actinopteri > Acipenseriformes > Polyodontidae > Polyodon > Polyodon spathula. The sequence continues at coordinate 30,903,355 of NC_054538.1, read as the reverse complement.
TAGCCACACTAGAGTGATATACTGCGGCGCAAGCTTTGGTGCTACCGGCCAGCCCGACCCAGGAGGTGACCACTACACCCAAGCCCCCCTGCCAGTCAGAGCTCGAAACCAAAGTTACAAGTATTGGAAAGGTTTCAGTTGTTTCCGTTTTTTGTTGACATGTTATTTACTTCAGCAGGAAGTGTGCCGGCTGCCAAGACACTTGGGACATGATTGGGAGGGAAACAAACATCGATAATGCCGGTAGGAACGGAAGCATTTTAAATAATTTTAAAAAATGTATTCTTGCAGGGAAGGTGTCCTTTTTTCCTTTTATTTAATGAAGATATGTTGTATATTTTTAATGAACCAGTAGAAGTAATTGTCTCTTCACAGATGAAGCAGAAGAGTACAGCGGGTGTTTTCTTTGTGTGAAGCCATGTAGTGCCTTTTAAACCTGTTTTACTAAAATATTTTAAACAGCGCATGTGAAAATAAATTGGACCTGACGCGCCTGAGAATCGCTGAATAAATGGACCGCAAAGGGTTTGTTTTCCACGGTGAGCTGAGTCTGCAGTACATATTGAAAATAAGTGAGGCAAGTTTGGATAGTAAAGTCCCACCCCTTCATATAGATTTTATTTAAATATCGCTGATACAGCATACGTAAATACATATTGGCTTTATATTTTGTTTAAATGTAGCTGATACAGCATAAGTAAATAAATAACAGAATGTGTTTAAAGTTCAGCATACAGCTCTCCGTCTAGTTTGCTGGCTGCTGCATAATGTCATTTATATCCAAGCCGTCATGTTTGTTTACATCCGTCGAGTTGAATTTCAGAAAGGCAGAAAACAGTGACAGTGATGTTTTAATCACCATTTTAGTGTTTGGAGCATCATTCTTTTGTAGTATGTTTTGTAATTCATATTCAGCAGTTTCTTCACATTCAGCCTCATTTTCTCTTGTGAGGAGTGGAGATGAAAGGCATTGAAAAGGGTTTACTATTGAATTAATTGAATTTTTTATTGTTGAGTGTTTAAAGACACATTGTGCTCGGCCGGACTGACTCACCAGTGGTGGATCAGGTGCCGTGCCTGGAGTCTGGCATGCAAATTAGCAGTAGAGGACATTTCATTACACCGTGTAACAATTATTTTTATTTATTTTTTGTTCCTGGGTAATAAGTGTTATTTCCTAATTGCTTATGCCTCAAAAGTATAGAAAATAGCTATTATTCCCCACAAACTTTGCTTTTGTGACCAGGACAGTGATATTTTGAAATATTGCTATTTCCAATGGAAAAACTGGCAAATGTGTGTCTTTTCGTTCACATAAAGTCAGAAAAAAACAACATATGAATCCAAATTAACATGTATTATACTAAAGTAATACAAAAATGACTACAAAAGATTTAGAAGTGAGTAAATACAGTATAATCGTAAATCTCGAAAAACTATCACTTCTAAATCTTTTGTAGTCATTTTTGTATTACTTTAGTATAAATACATGTTAATTTGGATTCATATGTTTTTTTCTAACTATGTTATATATTACATTTCATATTATCTTTGTAAATACTAGTCTTATAGCATGTCTTTGTTCCCTCTTTTGACAGGTACCAAGTAAAGGTTATTTGGGATCATCTTGCCACTGACCAAGTACAGACTTCCAAACCAGATGTATATATCAAACTGCAAAGGAGGATGAAGTGGCTTGCTAGATAATGAGGATGAAGTGGCTTGCTTACTGGGAAATGTCATATGTTTGTTTTACAGCATTTAGCCATTCAATTCACAATGTCTATACACAGTTGTCTAAATCATTTAAACATATTCTTCTAAATGCAAAAATAAATTATATATTAACACACACACACACACACACACACACACACACACACACACACACATTTGTGTGTGTGTGTGTGTGTATATGTGTGTATATATATATATATATATATATATATATATATATATATATATATATATATATATATATATATATATATAAAATTAGTGTTAGTGTTAGGTGCTTTATTTTGATAACCGTGGCTCTTTATAGTCTAAAAAGATGACTGTATTTACTCCAAACTACCGACAAATGCAAAAAATCAGACTAGAAATGAACAACTCTGGTATTTAATTTTTTAATTTATTATTTTTTATTTTAAAAATTATAATTGGTGTTCATCAGACACAAATTGTGCCATTGATGGTTGACAGCAAATAGATCTGAGAGTCTTTATATGCGCCAAAATGGCTTCTTGTTTTACTGGCAATTCTGGTGTCATTAAAATATTGATGGTTACTTGATTTTAATTGCTTTGCCACTGTAAGCTTTATGTGTCTTAGTTAAAAACCTGACTTATTTAATGATAGCCACATCACGTAAAGGTACAGCTAAACAAAGTCTGACTGTGAAGTGAAAAGGAAAGAAGCAGCTCTATTTCCAGTCAAAGTTCCAGATCTGTTCAAGGATCCCAGTCTCACAGGGACGAGGAGACCACTAGTTCCACACAACAACCTCCTCAAGTGGTAATAAATATTTTTTATTGAATTGTAACCATGTTGTTAAACATCTTCAGATGTATCTAAAATAAAAAATCATGTACATTTTGTGGCAAAGAATATCCCCTGAAGACGTATATTTTGCTTTCTAAAAAGTCTGCAGTACCAAAATGCAAGGGTTTCAACAGACATTTTATCACAGTAGCAGTTTTATACGTTGCTATTTAAAGGTTTCTGAAAATGTAAGCCTTAATCACATTCCAAAACCAGATGAGGTGTCAGCCTGTTAATTAGTTCTCAACTATTTCTCTTTTTAATGAGATATTTCTTTGCGAGCAGTCATCCCAAAATATCTGCAACACCCCCTCACCACTTAAAAAGTTCACATTGAGACAGAAGAGTTGAAAGACAATCTTGTGGAAGACTATACTGGTCTTGATATTTATTGTTAATAATTTGTTACAGATGCACAAGTTCATAATTCAAGCCACAGTGCTGCACAAGAGCTGGACCCTGAATGAAAGTGAGCTAGTCTATCTGCAGGTTCTGAAAGAAAAAAAAATTATATTAAAGGTATGCTGTCACAAATAAAAAGTATTAGTCGCTCATCAGTATTCAGAAGGATTGGGAATGATGCAAGTTATTATTAAAATGATTTAGGAGAATGTCAGATGCTATATTATTTCTCAAGAGTTCTTGAAGTATTATCAAAGTAGGATAACAGATTGTTTTGCTTGGAAATAATAAAATCAATTAAAATTCATTAACAACCTTTCAACTAGAAGTCTATGTCGAAGACACTGAAATAGACTTCTAGTTGAAAAGTTGTCACTGAATTTTTGTTAAAGTATTTCTAAATTCAGTTTATAGTTATGATTGAAATAAATAATGTTGCATTAAGATTTCATTGTTAGCCACACCATTTGTTTTTAGCAATTTAATTTCATATTCATTAAAAAGTTATGATATACAAAGTTTAAAAACGGCATGGTTTTATGAAAATCAGCACACAGATTTATATTTCTTTAAGCTCTGAGAAGGGCACTGCAGTCTCTGTGCTTGTTGGACCCGTGTCTGAATTGACTCGAACTTAATTCTGACATATGTCGTGTGTTCTTGGTCATCTTGAGGTAACCTCATCTCCTGGTAGTACTCTGAATGAGAGCTCCCTTGTCCCCAGTCAAAGGTTCTGAATGTCAGTATTACTATATTGACTTAAAGCTGTCTTTTACCAATAATTTCAGACTTTTTTCACCTTAAAACATAAGGCTAAAACTTAAAATGACACATGGCTTGCCTGATCAAGGTTAGGCAAGTGTAGTGTGGTACGGAAACTCCTAAACAATATCACCCCAGTGCTTAAATTTTTTTGTATTAACTAATTAGTTTTAGAATTTTTTTTGTTTTTGAGATATTGGGCACAATTTTGAATACAGGGCACTAGGTGGGACGCAAACGAGTATAATCAGACCCTGTGAAGTGATTCTGGTACCATGTTTTGCCCTGAGATTTTAAGCCTGTGTTCCTGCACGAGGTACCCTTGACACCGAGGTATGGATATTGAAAACGTGGAATCGTATAAAAACTGTCTGCCCCGTGTTCCGTTCGGTGTCAACCTCCTGAATTTTGGGAGTGGCCTTATAATTTTCACCTAAGCAATTTTGAAGACAGGGGCAGAGGTTTGGTTTTGGAATCCAAACAAACAAATGTTAATAAGAAATAAAATAAGAAATAGTTTGGTAAGGTTTTTACTGATAAATAATGCAGCTTAGAAAATAATATAATATTGATAGTGTTGCTAGTGTTCGAAAAACTTTAACAGGCTTGGGGGTGGGAACAAATAATGTTTATTTCATTTATTATAAAAAAAAATTACAGAATGGATTACACATTAAGGGGGAAGTCAGTTTCTCTTGATTTGGTAACTCTTCCTGCCCCCCCTCTGTCCATGTGTTAGTGGTAACTCTTCCTGCCCCCCACCTCTGTCCATGTGTTAGCCAGCGCTAACCATATCGTGCCAGCATCTGTTCAAATATTATGGCAGGACGCAACACAGATGCTCTAGAGTTTGCACACTGCCTTCCATTTTTAGCGGTTATCAAAATTGGGCCAATTTACTTTTTTCTATTTGCCCAACTACTACAGTTGCATCATAAGGAATTTTCTTTTGTGCACCGTAAAAGAATACTGTTTTTAAAAAATGTATTCTAGAAGAGAATGTTGAATAGTTGACTTTGTTTATAGCAAATACGTGTAACGGGGATTTGTTATGTGAGTGGGCCGTTGCTGCATAATAATGAGGCAGACACAGAGCACTGTGTATTAACACGCCGCACAGGCACACAGATTTAATAAACACAGGTGCGGACACTAGGGTACCAGCAATGGTAGCCCTAGTGTCGCATTTAAAAAAGAAAACAAAACAAAGCTAAAAATAAGTTTGCCACACAAATGGTGAGCACTAGTCCCACTAAAAGGAACGTCTCGCTCCAGGAGCCTATTACTTTACTCTACTCTACGCAAACCCTCTCTACACTGTTTGGGATCAACATCCCCTAAATTAACCTACTTCTGGGCTCCCGGAGTCCCGGCCTTCACACAGGGACTCCTGCCTCTTCAGACGGCCTTTCCAAATGGCCTTGGTTGGCAATGCCTTCACGAGTTTCAAGCAGCCTTTCCAAACGGCCTCGGCTGGGCAAAGCCTTCATGAGCACTGTCTTGCAGTAGAAGTGTTTTGTGTCGTTTATCCCTCGGAGCGGGCGCTCTCCATCCTCGAGGTAAAGTGTGTCCCAGCTGCTTCCATAAAGGCATACATGCACCCAATATCCAGCGACCGGGTCTCCCTGTCACAACAAGGTATAGAGGTAAGCTTTTTTTAAATGTAGCTAGCATTTTGTTTGGTCTTTGACACTGGTTTATAAGGCTTACATTTTAAAAGAAAGATGTTCTTTCCCTTCATGTTTATTTCCATATGAAAGCACATTGCAGCTTCAAATAAAGCAATTTTATTGTACTCTTCAGTTTCATTTGATTGGAGAATGAACATCAGCATAAATAACAAATGGGATGTGCTGCGTGCTTGAAAGTAGTTTTTTTTTAAATACATTTAATAATTAAGATACAAAATAATGGAAAATGTCTGACCTTGAAATATAGACAGTCACAGATCATGAATTACACTATAATGTGTATTTTGATGTCATAAATATGAACGCATTTTATTTTCGATCATACTACTGCAAGTTTTATTTTCCTAAGTAAACGTGTCACTTCTCAGTCTCCTTGCTGAAATACACATGTCCTGACATTTAAAAAGTTACAAAATAAAAAGCATTCTTATTTTTCATTCTCTAATTACCTTTTTTACTGGTATTTCTTGTGAATTTCTGAAAGCTCCTGAGCTACCTGACAGTATAATGTATCTTTTTGCACAATAGAATGTTATTCCAAAACTGTCATTTTTGTGTTTATCATGACGATATAGTAAACAAATATTCACTGGAGTTGAGGAATATCGTGGAAAACTATTTTTCCCTAGGGGGGTATACTGTCTGAGAGGGGATTATATTGCCTGCAGCCAAAGGCTGAGTGCAATATTGTGTTCTGGAAGACACTGTATGAACTTCAAGGGACAATACAGTTTCCACAAACTACGAAATATCCACTCCGTATATGTTTTATTAAACCTTGAAAGATAGCTTTATCTGCACTCTATTTTCTGGCTGCAGCTCAGAACAGAAGGGGGTTCAGGTATTGAGGCTCTATGACTTCTGTAAGTCAGTGTTTTTGGAGCAGAGATATTGCTGAAACATGGTTGTAGATATTTCCGTTACAAATGTTCTAATTTTAGCGTCTCTTTTTGTTTCAGATTTGTTGAAGCTAATCTTCAGAAAGCTGAGGAAAACAAGCTTCTGCCATATTTTTTTATTTGTGATGTGCAAGGTGAGCATATCAGTCTAGGTCAGAGCAGTTGCTATGAGTACCGTTGCTAAGGAAAAATGAAAGTATATGTACTGTTTCTATGAATATAGACCTTGGGCTATAGTACAAACATATAAAACCCTGTCCATTTTAGCAGTCGGGTCACGTTTAAATTCAAGCGTTTCTGAGTTTATACATGTCAGAGCTTATATTTATGAAGAATTGTATACATTGTAAAGCTTCCCTCAAGTGTCAGCATAGATAGCATTGGAGTAGGATAAACTCACAGACTTGAAGTGTTTTGCTTTTACACACAATGGTATAAAACTACGTTTTTGTCAACAACCTACTGATTTGGTTTTGAACTGGTAGTAGAAATTGTCTCTCAATAATTCTTGCAATCAATTACCAACAAAATCACATTTTACAACTAGAGTACATTCTTGTTTTCTTACTAACACCTTTTCCAAGAATATGTCAAGAGCCTTTCCTTACATCTGCTACTCTAGCACCTTCACTAAGAACGAAGTAAAATCATGTAACAGGATGTATTTACCAAGAGTTCATTTCTTGAATGCTATTTAAATATTGTTGTTAGTCAAATGGAGGTGCTGTTTAGACCCACCATTTGCTAGACTTTTAAAATAGGCTCCAAAAGGTGTGAATTGTTCACTTAATTGTTAGATTTTTTTATACCACGTCTTCTTATTTAAAGTTGTATTCTGGATTTAGCGGGGTGTCCTATTCTAATGTTTCCAGAACTGTCTTTGATTTTGGATTGGTATTTTAGTTGGTGCAATTGGTGAACAAAATTGCGGAACGCTTTATTACATATACCGTCCTGCACTTCCAAGAGTCTCATGAAGATGCTTTTTGTTGAGTGCCATAACAGCATTGTAGCTAACACCATTAAAACTTATTCTGATAGTTTATGTCTCTTCAATGCATTCTATGAACAAAAGGATACGTAGACATAATGTTTTTTCATGCTGTTTTAAAGGTGTCTTAAGCAACCGGATTCGGCTTATGGTTAAAATGAGGTCAGCATTATGGAAGACGAGATTGTTTGTTCTGTTTCACTACAAGCTTTCTATAGACTTGTGCAGCAAAGCAAAAAAATGATAGACCACCTTTCTGCCTGCCTATGCAAAGAACAGTTTCAAAGTGTTAGAACAAAACAAAAATAACATCAAAACATTTATAGCAAAAACCTTACCACTGAATATAATTATATAAATGTAAATGAAGCATTGACACTTTATGTTGAGAAGTGTAGTTTGTTGAGAATGGTTAAACTGAAGGGCCACATACTGGCACCCAAATACATTTCAGCAGAGGTATAGTACCTATGACCAAATTAGGAAAGTGTTTTATTTGTTGATAGTGCCAGCTTTTTTTAATTCTCCTCATAACCATTAAAGCAGTCAGTGTATCAAATGTTCTAAATAGTTCAGCAATGCACCTACTGCTTTTCCTTGTAGTACATCTGCTCATAAATACTACAGTACAAATGTGCATTACCCTAGATGTGCTAAGCAGTAGAATGGAGGATTCGGAGTCAGAGCTATTTACTGTACATCTGCTACTAGTGACAAGCAAATGCTGCTCTGTCCCGATTCTACCAGTTGCTCTTTACAAATATTACTATTTCTATGCCTGCATCTGTGCAGTTTATCACATCAAAATATTAAGCAAATTAATGCAGGAATAAATAGGTCTGGTGAAGGGTTCTGCATAGTGATCAATGTAATGTACTGCAAGCAACTACCAAAAAACTGTGCTTGCATGAACTAGCATTCAACTCTTATTCGATACTGAAGCAGAATCTTAGGTAGTGTGTTATCTGGAATAATCTGAAGTTCAGAATTCTGCGTCCGTCACAATGGAAAATTGTACATTTTTAAACTGGCAAATCGTTTGTTTTTTTGGGGTATTTTTTTTTTTTTTTTAGCAAAGAGATTCCCTTCCTTTTAAGGTTGAACACACGCCAAGCATTTTACATAAGGCAGATGTTATTTTTAAAACGCCCCTTTCTGTGGACATAGTGTTGTAGACAAGTTGAGATGCTGACTTGAAGTCTTCCTGTTCATCATGAGTGCTGTGCATATACAGCCTTCAGGGCTTATGTCTCATATTTTTCTGTCTACAGTTCAAGGAGAGAAGCGTGAGGAAGCTCCAACCCCAGTACGCATGGAGACACCACACACTGATCCTCAGAAACCAGCAGCAACCCACCCCCACCCCCCAAATCATCAACCAAAAAGGGAAGACAAACCTGTTGAGAAATCTGAAAAGGATAAGCCCAGCAAAGAAAGAGAATATAGTGTCATTACCCCCGTTAGACAGGCAGAGTAAATTTGCAATCATAATCACTACTACTGTCCATGGCATCACCAATTCACATGCATACATACTCTATTTGCAACAATATACACTAACAAGAGAAAAAATGCTATACTGCAGTCTCAGTTCTAAAGTGTAATCTCCTTAGATCTCTCAATTGTATGAAATTGTAATACCATTACAAAGTACTATAACAATTGGCACCTGCATGCAGTCAGATACAGTAAACACCGAAAAAATAGACCATTTATAATAGGCATTTTACTTCCTTAAATCAGTTCAAACCTATAACAATACAAACAGAATTTGAGACATTAGAAAAATGAAAATATACAATCCCATGTTTTACTGGTCCTGATATGATGTAGTTTATGAAGTGGCATTTTGTTGGTTTTGCTATACAGCCCCTGGATGCCAGGAAACCCGACTGGACATGTTTTTGGTGACCAGAATGATGCAGAGACAATTGAAGTAAAAAAAAAAAAAGACACTGAACAAATGAAATCAGGGCTTTTAAACAAGGATGGAAAACTGCAGAACCAGGAAGAGCAATCAAGGTACTCCATCACTGCTGTCTAAAGCTACTGCAATAGCTTTTCCTTGTGCCACTTGAGTTGAAATAAGATTATTTTATTGCCTCCTTGTAGTGAAAGTAAGCTCAAAAAAGGATATTACAGATATTTGAAAATATAGGAAATATCATCATGCTTGTTAAATATGTGGGTAATACCACATGATTTATATTCATACTGTAATATAGACACTCTTGTGTTGTGTTACAAGATGAAGGTACAAGTTAGGAATAGTTTAATTTAACACCAAATAAACCATAAAGGCAACATTTCTTGTCAGTTTCATAGGAACAGTATTGTAAATGCCATGCATGTTCTTTCCAGGCAATGCAGTCTCGCCTACAATATAAACAAAAATCTAAAAGGTTTGTCCAAAGCTGTTAGGAAGAGGGGAAGAGATATTACTGCTACAGCTCCTGATGGAGGTATTTATGGACCAATGTGTTTAGATGAGAAATTGGCTCAACTATAGACGTGCATGTCCACCAAAACATGTAATCATCCTTAGATAATAGCACCATATCAGAAACTGAAGGCTATAGTTTTAATGAAGTACTGCATCAGAAATTGGCCAATTAAGTTGTGTACACTTCAATTTAACATGTCACCCCCCCCCCCCCACCCCCCAATCATGTTAATCAGTTTAATTGTAAAACCCACCACATTTTCATTGCGTGTTCTACCAGAACCTACAGAATTGCAACAGTAGAATACAGAGGGTCGATCGCAAACTATGGAATCTTAAAGTAGCTTTTGCTATTTTCTTCTCATTTCAGTTATTTAATGCCATTTTGACAACATAAAATCATAAGTTACGTTTTCTAGCTGTTCAGTTTACAGCCTTTTCAATAAATATTACTTGTTTTATGAATTATAGTTCAAAACTACTGAACAAGCCGTATATAAATATTAAAACAGTGGCATTCTACTTCAGTCAGCAATAAATCCTAGTTACTTTTGCATGATTAAAGCGTCGTGCAGGCAAAGGGAAATGTAATTTACAGCCGAACTACGTCACTGAAGGTATTGCACCTTCAGAAATTAGTTTCTACCAAAAGATACTCTGGTTCTTTTTCAAAGTTACCACAACCAGCAGAACTCTCACTCAACAGGGTCAAGACACAGGAATAAGCTACAGATATTTATTTCATTAGACTAAAACCACAAAAATGATTTTTAAAAAAAAAGTTAAAACACAATATTCGTATTCATGTATACAAAAAGTGTGCAAAAAAACAGTTTGTCAAGTTGTCTTAACAAAAACAAAGACAGTTTAAAAAAATGCTTTGCCACTGGGGGGCAATCCAAACCAACAGCATGAGGGCAGACGCAGAGCAGCAGACAGTACTGTAACAAAACGTAAAGGTGGGGATCGGGGGGGAGGGGCACTGACTGCTTAACTGCAGCGAAAGTCGAATCCCAAATAAAAAAAAGAAAGCAAAATAAGTAACAAAAAAACCTAATAAAAGGAATTTAAAAAAACAAGGAAACCTACTTAGCTAACAAAGGGGAAATCTAAATGATCCCCCTATCTTCCATACAAAGCATGTATCTCCTCTAGTCATTGCAGTCTCGTTCCTCTGTTCCATCTGGAACCACAATCAACTGGTTTGGTTCAGCTGTCTTGATCACCCCTTCCGCCATATGGTTCACTGTCCCAAGCTCCTTCACAGTTTGTCTTTTTATTCTTCAGGTGCCTCAGCTCACCTTAATGAGGGGATTCATTTGCTGCACGCAAGGATTCCATAGCCCGCATTTGCACGAGAATATTTGTTACAGGTAGATGGGGCACAAAGTAACAATAAAAAGAAACGTGTTGCTGAATAATACTTATATTACATGCAAAAACTATACACATTTAATATACACAGTGCATCAATCAAAAAATCAAAGTAATAATAATAATAATAATTGACACATTATAACCCCTTTCCTCTCCCATGTAACAAAAGATACAGGTTACAGATACAGCTGTACTCTCCTGTTTATGCTACAGCATTTTAAACCAATTCCACCTTAAACAATATTTAAAAATAATGGAACTAGATCAATCTGATAGGGAAATATGTTCCAGTCACTGAAAAAAAGAACAAAAGATGAAAGTTACATTTCAGGAAAATGTACATTGTGAAAACTGATGACAGGATATCAGAGGAATTGTATCTACAGGAATGTCTCTACACGGCCTGTGCCCATTGTTACACAGAAGGGTTATGTGATTAGCAGACTCCCTTGTGCTTTACTCTAGAAGATTTTCTTTCGAATGTGATAAATATTATTGTGTATTAATTAAAAAGCTATTTCAAGCAGAATGAGCAGTCAAGCTTTATTTTAAGCTAAGGGTTAGGCTTAGTGTTAGGGTTAATAAAAACCTGATTTAATTTGCTAAACATTACTACAGTAACAACTTGAACTGATTTCAAGCATATGATCGACTCAGTATTGATCACCCATAGGGCTCTGGTGTTTGCAGTTTTAGCTGGCCTATTATATATCATTAATTAACAGTTAAAAGAAAATAAATAATGTACATTAACATGTTTATTAGCTGTTTGTTAACAGTTAATAAACAAAAAAAAACACCCTTAAAATAAAGCATGACCGAATGAGCTAAGGAGCTAGGGCCCTTGAGATTTCTTTTGGTCAACTTTATCTATCCATCTAATGATAGCTGACACCATAAGACAGATGTATTATAAGACAAGATATATTGTGCCTTGAAAGGAAAATTATTCTGAGAGATTTCACGCTCTAGATTACAAAGGTTATTGTTCATAATTCATTTCTTCATTTTTATGAAAGTCAATTACAATAATGATTACTTTTCCACCTTCAGATGATTCAATCCTTTTTTCTCAGTTGTACATTTAAAACAATACTTACTAGGGTTTTAATCTGTATCAACTTTTCATTAAAAGCCACTGTAAAGTGTTTTATTTGCATAAAAAGAGATTAAATGACCATTAGCTGCTTGCTGCCTGATTTATAGTCCCATTGAAACTTTGCTTGATCTGCTTACTGACCCACAACGTAAACATGATTGAGATTTTCTACTTTCTGAGATTTGAAAAATGGGCCACTTGTCATAATTCATTGCATTTACATCCCTCTGTACAAAATTATATTTTCCAATGCAAAATAATTCTGTACTATATTGGGTGTTTGCTAAAGACCCCTATGGACACCATGACCACCCTAAGATGTTTGTGTTGTTTTGCAATAGAAAACCCCTGCCAGAAGCTGCACTGTAGAATGAGTTTAGAACCAAGCAACAGCAGAAAGAGAAATCTGAGGAAATCCACCAGTTTCGCTGGTAGAGAGCTGGTGGAGCACAGAGAGCAGGAGCTAACAAGAAACATACTGAAGAAAAGTTGAGCAACTGCAAGTGAGTAAATAGATATGGTGTCAGCTATAATTTATACAAAATATACAGTGCCTTGCAAAAGTATTCAGACCCCTGACCAATTCTCTCATATTACTGAATTACAAATGGTACATTGAAATTTCATTCTGGTTGATATTTTATTTTAAAACACTTAAACTCAAAATCAATTATTGTAAGGCGACATTGGTTTTATGTTGGGAAATATTTTTAAGAAAAATAAAAAACTGAAATATCTTGCTTGCATAAGTATTCAACCCCCACACATTAATATTTGGTAGAGCCACCTTTCGCTGCAATAACAGCTTTAAGTCTTTTGGGGTAAGTATGTACCAGCTTTGCACACAGTGTCGGAGTGATTTTGGTCCATTCTTTTTGGCAGATTTGCTCCAGGTTGTTCAGGTTAGTTGGACGACGCTTGTGGACCACAATTTTCAAATAGTGCCACAGATTCAAAATAGGATTGAGATCAGGACTTTGACTGGGCCACTGTGGGACATTCACCTTTTTGTTCTTGAGCCACTCCAATGTTGCTTTGGCCTTGTGCTTGGGATCATTGTCCTGCTGAAAGGTGAATTTCCTCCCAAGCTTCAGTTTTTTAGCGGACTGAAGCAGATTCTCTTGCAGTATTTTCCTGTATTTTGCTCCATCCATTCTTCCTTCAATTGTAACAAGATGCCCAGTCCCTGCTGATGAGAAGCATCCCCACAGCATGATGCTGCCACCACCATACTTCACTGTAGGGATGGTGTGTCTTGTGGCATGGGCATTGTTAGGTGTGCACCACACATAGCGCTTTGAGTTTCGGCCAAAAAGCTCTATCTTGGTCTCATCTGACCACAAAACCTTTACCCCACATCGCAGCTGGGTCACTCTCATGCTTTCTGGCAAACTCCAGATGTGCTTTCAGATGGTACTTTTTGAGTAACAGCTTCTTTCTTGCCACCCTCCCATACAGGCCAGTGTTATGCAGAGCTATTGATATGGTTGACTGGTGCACCATTACTCCACTCCCAGCCACTGAACTCTCTAGCTCCTTCAAAGTGATTGTTGGCCTCTCTGTGGCTTCTCTCACAAGTCTCCTTCTTGTTTGAGTGTTGAGTTTTGAGGGACTGCCTTTTCTTGGCAGTGCCTGGGTGGTGTGATGCAGCTTCCACTTCCTGATTATTGATCCAACTGTGCTCACTGGGCTATCCAAACACTTGGATATTATTTTGTACCCTTTCCCTAATCTATGCATTTGTATTACTTTATCTCTAACTTCTGTAGAATGCTTTTTGGTCTTCATTTTCCTTCAGATTCACAGCCTTACCAATGATCCTTCAACAGTGGGGTTTTTATCCAGAAAATGTGACAGCAACTTTAATGGTTCACAGGTGGAGGCCAATGGTAAGGTAACTGTGTCCTCGTTAGGGCAATTTCTTTCATCGGTGCAAACTGGGAGCTTCCACAGCACAGGGGTTGAATACTTATGCAAGCAAGATATTTCAGTTTTTTATTTTTCTTATATTTACCAACATAAAACCAATGTCACCAATGTTTCAGTGTTTAAAAATCAAATATCAAACAGAACAAAATTTCAATGTACCATGTGTAATTCGGTAATATGAGAGAATTGGTCAGGGGTCTGAATACTTTTGCAAGCCACTGTATATGTAAGTAAATGCAGACCCTTACTACTTCATTTAAAACCCAATCAACCCTTTAGGACTGCCTGCATCCCAAGTAACAGCCCAAGCATTTGAGGGCTACAGAAACGTCTTACATTTCCAATGTACGATGGTTTAAAAATTGAAATACGAAATACTATTACTGTATTGTAGTATTTGTTTGTATTTTAATATAAAATACAAAAAAATTACTTACTACACCTTTTAAAACAAACCTTTAATGGGATGGCTGGCCTGTCGATTAGGGCAAGAAGCAGGAGGAAGAGGCTACACTGGAAGCTGCATGTCAAGCATTGCTGGCGAAGCAGAGCCCCCTCCGAACCAGAAAGGGAAGTGCTGGGGAAAAAGGAGTAAAACACATAATAAAAAGTGCACTTTATTAAAAGAAACCAAATATAAAAAAGTTATTATTATTATTATTATTATTATTATTATTATTATTGATTTATTTTACTATATTATAGTACAGCACTAACCATTAAAAAATAATTTATCCAACCACATTTTGTATTCATGATTTTAAAAAAAATGAAATTGATTAAACTGTAGTTTAAAAATGTGCATCAATCTGATAAAAAAAAAAAAAAAAAAAAAAAAAGTCATTATACAGTGTCCATAACTATTGACTCTCTAATAATTTCATCATAATTACCGAGAGGATCATGCAATAAACTGAGTTTTCAATTGCATGTTTTAACACTGAAGTCTGGATTGAATGAAAATGATGGCGGCATCATAGCAATTAAAGCGTATAGCTATGGAAGCGCAGTGAAATTTGATTTATTTAGGCCTATAAGAACCAATGAGAAACTTTTGCGATCCAAGTAGTGATATTGGGTATAATAACAGCTGAAGAACAGCTTTAAAATATTTGTTGAGTCAAATTCTATATTTGTATTCAAATTGGTTCTACCAGGTTGATTATTAATTTAGGCTCCATACAGTGCTAAATTCAGATGAGTTTCTTTGCATTTAAAACATGTCTGTGACATCACCCTTTGCTCTTTTGAGTGATTAATTCACAAATCTAAGTAAACATGGCTTTGAAGAGCAGGGCAGATATATTGCTGATTAACTAATCCACAGTTTGTGCTACGAATCCACAGGAAACTTTGGATTCTTCAACGAAACCACAGTCAGAACAATTCAACAGAAAAGCAAATACAATTTTATTACGCAACAATCATTTCATCAATAAGTTAATTCTAGTATTACACATTGCAAATTTAACATTTAGAAATGGGCTTGCGCTTTCATTTTATCATTTAATATAGTTTGCTAGAAGTAAAACAATTATTCATTAACAATGTAAAAAAAAGTTTTCACAGTTACAAATTGTATCAAAGCTTCTTTATTTACAGTATAACTTTGAACACAGTTCTTGGTTTCTAACACTGTCTTTGGTGGATAAAGCACTCTCTTCAACAAAGGATGCGTATAAACAGGAAGGTGTCTGTATGTTGTTCCATGGTGGGAACAGTGCTACTTTAACAAACAAAACAAAAGTAAATCCTAGCTCCCATTTTGGAGTACTAACTAAACTTGACAAGATCCCTAGCTTTCAGTCAGACCGGTAATCCGGTTTACTGACTTTAAATATGCTATTTACAAATCACAGATTAATATACTTTATTTTAACATACACCATATTCAGTCCTATACACAGGTCCTTACCTTCACACAGGCAGCTATTGTCTTTATAACCTGACCTACCTAAGCTTGTTAAATTACGAACAGGTGTATAAGCTTAACTAATTGCAAGTCAATCGGTGTTCTTGGACAGCTATGGCATTCTGGGAAATTACATGTTTCGTTCCAGATTTAAACAGCAAAACTACATTTATTTTGTTCTACTCATATTTTTTAATGCCTACCTTACATAACGTCTGCTTTTCTCTGCCCTATGTATCTCCCTTATACAATGTTACCCCACATTTTACCAAAAAATGAATTTCCACATAAACACTCCCTCCTAATTTTTATTTCACGTATCTTCTGGACAACAGCAGTTTCCTCCTCACTTAGTAAATCTCCATCAGTTACACAGACGTTACATTTAAACTCTTGCATTTCTTTCCCGTTTAACCAGTGTTCAAACAAGCTTACAGCCCACTTAATTTTTGCCGGAGTACTTGTTGAAAACTGATTGCTGTAATCACATTTAGGTCTGCATCAGTTTTAGGTTTGGCAAAACGATCTATAACTTTACTCTCTGTTCCCGCTTCTCATTCCTTTTGTTTTTTCCGTTTTTATTTTTGTAATGCTTTTTTCATGTTTACATCTAAAACCTAGTCCTCGCTACTATCTTCACTTACAAACAAACACTTTTGTCTGTGTAAGTGGGATTTCAAACTCTGAGGAACTCATGACAACATTCCTGCAATGTGAGAGACAAACATTTTAACTGTTTGAGCTAAGTGGAACAAAGTAGCGAAAAACAAATCCAATTACCAAATTAATGATCAATTGAATCTCGTTATCGAACAATTATCAGTTGGAATGGAAGTGGCACAAACAACGTTAAGTGTTGCATCGGTAAGAAAATAATCCACATGCCTAACGACACTCAAATCTCATGCCTAACATCACTCGAAACAGTTAATTATTTGACAGATTCAACAGCAATACAGATTGGATAAGTATTTAATTTACAATAGATACTGTACATGGTCAGACCATGTTTGTAATGTGTGGTAAAGAAAAAGATAGAGTTTTGGGGTTCTGAAAAGTTCAATTTTTTTAAGTCCTAATTTGATTTTTTGATTCAAGAAAAAAAAAGCAAGCTTGGAGGTAGTGGACCTAAAATGCAGATAGTACAGAAATACGGAATATGTAAATGACCACAGTGACATCTAGTGGCAGCTCTTTTGAAATTCAACCCTGAAAACCTAGAACAGTATGTACAGAGGCTGATATATGGTGAATTCACAGGGTCAATTAGGGCAATTATCATTTTAACACGCGATTGCTTTGTTATAAAAATCATAGCACAGTAAATTAAAAAAAATAATAATTGTGCTGCTCATACGACTCTGGACATAGTCCAATCTAATCACTTTCTTTTCCTGCAAAGTATAATTTTCAACTGAAGACATTGAGGAAAAAAAACTGGTCAAATCGCTCAGGACATACATATAAGTTGTTGGTCTTATTTAAAACATTAATAAATTCAGTATTTAAAGACTTTAAGGGGTAGATGTAGTAAAGTGTTGCACCTGTTGCAATAGTTGCAAACCAGTCGGAAGTATAGGGTGAAATGTACTAAACAAGAGCAATGCTGTTAGTGACTTTCAGGGAATGCATTTTTGAGTACCTCATTTTCATTAAAGTAAGGGGGTAATTAGAAGCCGTGAAAACACATTTCTATGTCTGGTTTTCCCTGCATGCTGGGAGCAATAGACTGCACACATGTGCCACTAACCCCTCCAGCTCATTCTGAGCATCTTATAGGACCTGTAGACCTATGTTCTATTGTGTGTTAATTGTCTAAACTACTAAGTAGACCAAAGTTAAAAATAATAATAATTAGCATGATTTATTTTGAGTTACCGGTAGGCTAAAGTGAGGTCCAGTTGACAGCCAGCTTTGTAGGAAGGAGGGGATGGAGAGAGAGAGAAGTTGAAGGAGTGAAGGAGAGGAAGGAATCCGGCAGAGTGAGTAGGGTTGGAGAGATTGATATTGAAATCACCTAACAGGACAGATGTGGTAGACAGAGAATGGAAGGAGAGGAGATAGTCGAGATCAGGAGTTGAAAGGGAGAGGTTAGTTGGATAGCATGACATTCAAAGATGTTAACAGAGAGTGAGGAGAGGTCAGAGGGGACAGAAAAGAGTAAGGAGGGAGAGAGGAGAAGACCAGTCCCACCTCCCTGTCCAGTGAGATGCGGAGTACTGGTCAGGACATAGAGAGAGGACAGGGCAACAGGAGTTACAGTGTTATCAGGAGAGAGCCAGGTTTCAGTGAAAGCAAGAAAATCGAGAGAGAGGTGGGAGGCAAAGACAGAGATGAAATCAGCTTTGTTTGCAGAGAGAGTGCAGGAGAGGAGAGTGGGAGGGGGCAGAGGGAGAAGGTTAGAGGGGTTAGGGGAGCAGCGGCAGAGCAGAGAGGACAGAATAACAGAGATGTGAGAGACAGTCATAGCAGGACAAGTGAGACAGATAGGTACAGTAGTAGTGGAGGCAGGAGTGGTGGGGTGAGGGTACAGACCAGTCTAGTAGTTAACATCTTCCAGAGCGCTGCTAGGTTCGAAATTTCTCCAACAGCCTCGCCTTGCAGGTCTCTCCATGCTGGACTCCCACAGCTAGACTCCTGGCTCTTTGGTTGAAGAGAATATATACTCTGTTTGTTAAGAATACACACATTTTTAGTTTAAAATATAACCCTGTATTTCAGGAGCACAATCCTATTTGAAAGCTTAGTTTTTACACAGAGAATCGTGAGGGTCTGGAACCAATTCCCCAGTAATGTTGTTGAAGCTGACACCTTGGGATCCTTCAAGAAACTGCTTGATGAGGTTCTGGGATCAATAAGCTACGAACCACCAAATGAGCACAATGGGCCGAATGGCCTCCTCTCATTTGTAACCTTTCTTATGTTCTTATTCAGGCATACGAAACAATCATATACACCCATCTGAAACTAACAATATTATCATATTCTACTTATGTAAGACATCTATTTTTCATGCAGATCATTTTTGATTATCCCTCTTCCTTTGAGGAGTAATTATTTCAGAGCAGTCCAGTGATGTCAAGTAGGCAAAGGCTAGGCTCATGAAGTCACGAGCTCAAGTTGAGATCAAAGATTGAGAACAATTTGGTGGCAATTGACTGGTAGTTATTTCTGCCTGACAGCTGCCAACTTACTCTAATTGCCATCACTACATCCGCTCATACTCTGTGGTTACAATGTGTTTAAAAGCTAATAAACCTGTTATGCATTAGTAAAGATGTGCTAAAAATGTGTTTACTAAAAATGCATATAATGTGTTTGCTTGGTTTGTATGAATAACATGCTTTTTCAACATTTTAACAAGAATAATAATTTTAGCAAGCTAACATCTTAGGTACACATCATGACCTGACCTTGCACTAGGTCATTTAGCAAAAAATACACTTTGTGATAATTCTCCAGAAACACAGTCAGCTCGTGATACTGCAGTTCCAAGCATAACCATGGTTTTCAGTTAATGGAAAGTTTGTTAATCTCATTAACACAATTAACACAATCTCATTTTAGCAGTTCACAAAAAAGTTAAATGTGTTGTTATTCTCAGAAAAACTGTCATTTTGAAAGCGTGTAGGCCCCTGTTTAGTTATAAAAAGTTCAACGTGTGGTTAGGCTCATAAGAACTGTTACTTTGAAAGCATGCAGGCTCTCTTTTCTTCTGAGTCAAGCTGGACTCCAAGTGTTTCTGTGTTCTTCGACTGAGAACTCCACCTTGTTTATTCAGTTAAGGTGAAAGTCTTGCGTCTGATCCCTTCTTTTCCAAGGCAGATGGCCAGACTGGCTCAAGTCTCCAGTATTTAGCATCACAGGTATGCTGAATTAGTTCTGGTTGGCCCTTGTAATGTATTGAAACTTCCTCAGTGTTCTCCTTACACTTTATACATTCTGGGCTTTCAGCTGTTGCCCATTCTATGCGATATTTGCACTTAAGACAAGTTGCCCTTACTATTTATTTTCCATCAGGACTATGAATCGGTTCTCCTGAGCTAATTCTGGCATAAGCATGGTAACATCTAGCAAAACAGGCAGTACCATCTCCTTTCTTAACTGAGCCCTTTCTTTTCTGACATCTGTCAGAAACACAATCTTTTTGTCTCTGAGAGGACAGCATCTTATTAGAATATATTACCCTTATCCCAAACCTCCTGCAGGACAGTTATGAAAAGTCCTGTACTTATCCAAGTATATCATTCTAGGTACTCCATGAGCCATTTTAATGCTGTTAACATAACTTTGGCTCACTTTCATGTCTCCAAACTGCCACATTTTAGAACCGTAACTACAATCTATTGGTATTTCCACTACTAAATTAGACAAAGATCCTGCCTGAACCAGTCAGGCCTATGGATCTTAACTAACTCTGTGACACTGTGAAACATGCATGAGGAATCTCAATCCTGCATGCCGAAGGAGGAAGGAATAATACACACACCTTATCCACTTGTAACTCTTCAACTAGCCATTGTCTGGTTTATTATCCCTGGAAATCACAAGAGTTAAACAAAAGATTTCACCCTATTCTGTTTCATTCCAAACAGACCATTGCCATCATGTAAACAAGTACATCTAAACCAAAAAAAAAAGTTTGAAGAACCACTTGATTGTGAGCAATATTAAAATGTGCATTAAGAGTATAGAGCTCTCATGCAAATTTCATATTACAACTAATGAAAGGACAAGAGGCCCTATTCATTGACAAATACTTCTGGGCATTAATTGTTTTGTTAATTTCAGTGTACTTAATTTGCTATTAAACCAGCCAGGTTGATGGGAACTTTTTTCTTCTCACGCAGTTAATGGAGTTAACGTGCTGCAGCCACTGATGGGTGAAGACAGTATTATGTGGAGTATGATATACGCTTACATTGTTTCCATAGTTTAATCATCCAGTCCTCCAGATTATATGTTTGAGAATATAATAGGAACATGGCAAGTGCCGACAATGAAGTAGAATTATCTTTGCTCTGCAATTGATGTTAATGCTCAAGGAAAAAAAAAAAGTTGTCATGATACACAATTAAAGAGGCTGTAATTCTGTCTTGCCTTGATAATAAAACTGTCTGTACAAAAAGCAGCAGAGCTCTAGCTTGAAATAGATGTGTAGGGTTTGTGATGAGAAAATAAGATATTCTTATTGTATATTTTGTCTAAATTATATAATGAACGCCTGCCTTCTTTTACCAGAGCCATTATTAAAGAGGAGGGCCCTGAGCTGTCAAAGGGCCACTGTGACTTGCCATTATTATAGTTCAAGTTAACATTCCATGCTTGCTCTGACCACACACTTTGTATGTGTGACAACAGCAGTGTTGCCGAACGAGTAAATCAGTATGCAGATCTCTTCTTGATGAGAGAGTGTGACAAGAACAAGGTCATTCTAAAGGGCTTTCACACTTTTAAAATGTGGCTTTAATATATATTAAAACACTGGACCATCAAACATGCTGTTTAAAAAAGTCGTACTGCAAAATCCATAGAGGTACACTAAAATATGCCATTCTCAAAACTTGCATATCCAACATGGGTACCAAGTATGGTATCCTAAGTTATAAAACACATAGACTTATACATGGTCATTTCCAAACAATCTTTTATTCAATCATGCATTCTGATGAATGTAGTTTTAAAGGAAGAATGTTGGATTCTAGTTTACACATAAGGTAATTAACCATATTTTCTCCTTTTCATATGTAAATACGCCAGTAGCATATGTTAAATCAGTTAGGGTTTTTCAAGTAAAATCACCATATAATGTAATATGTTGTGTGGACACTAGAGGGTGTGGACTCACAGAATGGATGTACAAATGTATCACAAGGCACATGGATTAACCACATTCTTCTGCAAATTACTTATAAGTATGGTGTCCCCCTTTAGTTGCTCAAACTTATCTGTGCCTTCTGTTAACATCAGAGACTGCCTGACATTCTGTAGGCATGTTGTGCTGTAATTTAATTCAATTTTGGTCAAAGTTTTATAAATCGGACAAAGGACTAAAGTCAAATGATTAGTATATGTCAACTCAGGTAAATAAAAGTTGGGAATGTACACAGTGTCCTCTAATCATTGCATTACAGTGACCTTTGCCACACCAAGCGCACAAATGTACATTTGATGAAAGCCATCTGGCCAAAATATTGCTCTATTTTTAACCTTGGTGTTTGTTGCACCTGACTATTTTGATCCCTCGGTAGGTGGGACCAAGGACGTCATCCCAGGAAGGGGCCTATTGGCAGCTCTGATATAAAGAGCTCAGTGAATACCTACCAATAGGCAGGCATATCCCATAAGTATGTTGTTGGTCGTCTTCTCTTTCAGGGAACCAGGGTTACAGTAAGTCACCTAACATTTTGTAAACAATGTCTTGCAATTGTAATAAAGTGTGTACATATTGTTAGGCATTTTTTGTTTCTTGAGTGCTTTGTTTTATAGTATATATATATATATATATATATATATATATATATATATATATATATATATATATATATATATATATATATAAATATCCCCAATGAATTTGTAAAGTGAATTAAATTCCTTTTTGTATTGTTCAACATTAGGCAAATTAATTTATTGAATAATGCATACAGTATGTTGCCTAACTAGTGAATGCTGTAAACTAGTGCATAAAGTATGCAAACAATAGCAATGCATATTACAGAAACTGTAGGACATACAAGAAATATGTAGGAGTTTTTGTGTTGGCTACAGATGAGTCAGAAGAGTGTCGGCACTGACAGGAAGCCAGTGGGTGAATTTACAGCTGCTCAATGCTCACCTCTGCCAATAGGTGTCGCTCTTAGGAACCAATGTTTTAGGAAGAAAACATGGATGAAACTGACCTGTTAATTTTTTTTTTTAAGGAACAAAAGAATTTTCAAGCACGTAAAAATAATGTTGTAACAATAACAAGTATTATCAGTTATAAATAATAAAACTTTTATTGTTTTTGTAAAGACTTAAAAGTAGTGGATATTTAATTCATTTGCAATAGTGTGTCAGTATATGACTCCAATGCATATACTGGCACACTATTACTTATTCATTTGTGATTTGTTATTATTTTGCAATAAAATAGCATAAACAGTGCAAATATTTAAGCAATTAAAATAGTTGCATTTTCAACTAAATTAATCTAAGTGTTAGCAATTTTTTGTTGAATGCGATTGTTCTTTATGAACCATACTTAATAAACTGCTTACCTTGCGATGCAGTGAATAGACAAGCAAACAAATATTTAGTCAGAATGCCTTCATCAGTCTTGTGTGTTAGTGTCTTGCCTTACAAGATAGATCTGAATTAATGATTGAGCATCTGAAGTTATGGATGATATAGCAGACCCTGCTGTTAGGTTTTTTTTTTTGTGTGTGTGTGTCTTGTTTTTATGAACAATTAACAATGAGTTTAGTATTGTTACATGATTCAAAGTGACAACAAAAAGATAGTTAAGATAGTTTATAAATAAACATACATTATTTAACATGACATGCAATTGGAGACAAATAAGGAAGACAAGAAATGTGGTCAGGATTGCCCCCTGCCTGACTGGAGGATGAACTGGCACAGACACAATGCATCTAGCAGCCTACCTGTATTATAAGCACAGTGGCTCATTTCCATGACATTTAAAAAAAGTGGTAAGAAATTTAGAGCAGTGGTATTACCTCTTGACCAACACTAGTCCATTCCTGCCCAGGACATTGTTGTAACTAGGTCCTTAATTATTTCATGAAATCTTATCTGGTTCAATAATGAAGTGCTGTCCTATGTGACAGTCTATACGGCAGAGGGGGAGTCATTATTGTAATTGGCTTGATGGAGAATCAATGTGTTATGAAGTACAACTTGTGCTGTCAAAATTGGTGAGTATTTCATCAGGAATTGTACTGGAAACTTGTTGAGACAGTTTCACACTAAGCTGTGACGTACCTCGAGCAGGGTTTTGGTTGAGTATTTATATGTTGTATATAACTACATTACTCAAAGTTGGAAGATAATGTGAAAACAGTTGATGGATCTTTGCCTTTTTGAAGATTTGCATTGCCAGTTTTCTTTTGTGTAGCTGACATGTCTTTAAATAATAATGCAAAGAAATTTAGTTTCTAGCTCTATTCTTGAAATGTACAAAAAGGAGAATCTGAGGCATTCCAAGGCATCAGTTTACGATTAGTCAGCTCATATGGCTTCATAATAGAAACTGAACATGACATTGGGAATAAAATCGACGTTTGGCCCCAAAAAGATGCAGTTTACAAGAATCTGAAAGAAAAAAAAACAGCTCTTTCTGCAAAATCATCAAGAAGCCGGTAGAAACACAAAGGTCATAGAAGGTAGCAGAAAATGTGAGAAAAGTGTATCTTTAAGGACCAGATGGTGGTCAAGCAAGCCAAGCCAATGATTTGCACCAAACTTCAGAGGAGGCCAGCCTAAAGATAGATGTTTGAAGCAATCTGGCAACAATTCAGTGCATTCTCAGCAGCAACTCTGTTTTCAAAAAGGTTCAGATCTCAGTCCAAGTGGTATCTTCAACACCTCAGAAAACATCATTACAAAATCTAAAATTGTGAAGAGCACTGTAGATAAACTGTTGAATTTTGGCATATGTTACTTCACCTCAGTGCTACATGGCTAATCAAACCAACTATATTAAGCAATGTGATATTAACAGAGGTTTTGTAAATGTTACACTTGACAGAGAATCATTGCAAAAGTATAGCAGATGCAACCTGTCCTTTATTGCTGCCAACAATAACCAGTAGCAGTCAACAAGATGTAATGACAAGATTTACAATGCAATTACTTGCATGCAACTGGTATTCATATACCTTTAGCATAACAATGGGATTATTGCAGTGGTATAGTGGCATTACAAGGGCATGTTTGCTATTTATGAGACAATGTGTATGTCTGTCTTGGGTGTTTTCTACATCTCTAAAGCTACATGTTGTGGAGGAGTGTTGATAAGGTCGACACGTAGTCTGGCATTGTTATTTTCTGTGTGTACAGGAAGTAGGGTATTTTGAATATTATCAAATATAGTGATATTTTTAATTTTGTACACTTAAAAGATTTAGTAAACAAATATATTTTGTTATTGTTTATTACTCAAATGTACAGTCATACATATATTCAAAAGAAATAGAGCTTATTTAAGGTGACATGGTGTGCATTTACTATTCTCTCACAAAATATTACGTTTCTAACTGTTATGAATAAAGTTACAGACTTTTGGCGGCTCAGCATTTTACATTCCCATATAAAGATATAGGACAAGGGAGGTTCCCCAGGTAATTTTGTGATATTGGCACCCTACTGATTTTTGTTTTATCAAAAGATGCGCTTCCTTTAAGAGCTTTGGCTTATGTCACTGTAATTACAGAGCACCCTCAGGTGTTATATCTTCAAATGAAAACTATAATACAATGGGGAAGCGTGTGTGTGTTGTGTGTGATGGAAAAAAAACAGGGAGTATCCAAAAGAGAATGTTTGTTTTTTTTTGGTTTTTTTTGTTAACAGCAATCATGATGTTATAGTATTATGAGGCCTAGCTTTGCGTCTCAAGTATAACATTGCTTGTTTGTCAGACAGTGGCAGTGCTTTAAACATGACCGTGTCATTGCCTGCAGTTTGTCCAAAGGACCAGGTCTCCAAAATCCACAAAAAAGTGTTACAACTGCACTACCCTCCAACAAGTATCTTGGGATCCCTCAACAGATAACCAGCTCATATTCAAATACATGCAAAAAGGTGACTGGATGACTCAGCCTTTCACTCAGTAACTAGGTGAAAGCAATTTAGAGCATAGCCTTTCATCCAGGGATATTGAGCAGGTCTCCTAGAATAGAAGAACCTGTATTTTTTCAGTGCTGAACATTATATCATATTTAGCTATCATTGCTGGATTAGTAAGAGCACTTCACACTAATACACTGGTGAATTTAAAAAGATCCACAATCCTTTTAACTGATTTTATAAGAGCAATACATGCAGTAAATGTAAGATTCTTTGTGGTACCAATGTGTGTTCATTGATTTGTCTATACAGTAGATTCACATGATGCTACTCAGCCTCCACCTAACAGCAATGTTACTGGATCTCTTCAAGGCCACCCAGTTATTACCCACACACATGTCTCTTGTTGTAAGCTTCACAATGTCTACCAGGCTTTAGGAATAGCATAGCAATCAAATAGTAATATAGGAATATACAATGTAAGTTGTCTCCATCTACCTTACTGACAATTTTTATGTTTTTTATATTCTGTACTATTCATAATATATTATTAGCTGGTTTCACAGACCCTAAATCATGGACTACCTGATGTTACCTTAGGTAAAGCAGTCCATGTTAATGACCATCAGGGTCTGTGAAACCAGCCATATGTAGTGTACAAAACGCACGTAT
Organism: Polyodon spathula; assembly: GCF_017654505.1. NCBI lineage: Eukaryota > Metazoa > Chordata > Actinopteri > Acipenseriformes > Polyodontidae > Polyodon > Polyodon spathula. The sequence goes on along the minus strand of NC_054538.1, from coordinate 30,876,842 downwards.
GCCAGTGGGCTCATAAAGTTATGAATATATTTTCATGTCAATGTGGGTACTGTGATGTACCCATATTGAAATGAAAATATATTTATAACTTATTTACAATGAAACAAATCAAAAACAACAAACAAAATGCTATCTCCTTGGAGCACTAACTAACACAGTTTTTCTATAACCAAATCTAAACCTAAGGCAGGGAAGGCTAACTCCTTTCACCCTGTAAAACCAAACAGATACCTTGTTTTTGTTCTTCAAAACCCACACCATACACCGCCTCTCCTACACACTCTCCCATTCAGGCTGTGCCTACTGCCTTCACTGAACCACCTCCCTAAATAAATATTTCCTTTGTCCTTTTATAAGGTGTGGCCAGGGGAAATTGACTTCAATAATTAAATTCCCATCTGACACATTCCACACTTTAATCAACTAATAAAGCAATTTATCAATTGAAAATGTCAACACAAGTCTGTGTAAAAGTGTCTGTCTTAACCCCAGGCTGTTCCTCTACACCTGAGTCAAGATGATTGCCAACCACAAAACCCACATTTTTACTTGTGCAGGGCCTCTGCCCTGTCACGGTACTAATTGTGCAATTGGTGCTTGTGGTTCTCATATCCTGGCACATAAAGGTTGCATGCACATTTCCCTCAAGCTGCGGATATGAAGTGTTTTATGAATACAATTCCAGATCCAAATCTAAAGGCTTAGAAACTTTAGAAGTATAGAAATGCTCAGCTTTGGAAATGTTTCCATTGTAGGACTGCCAAAAAGTAAATCCAAGAACAGATGTTCTTTTTAGTTACATCATCTTCATTCCTTTATTTAAATATCACATCCCCATTTTTCTTGTGGGTAATAAATTAAATGCATGTTGAAACTGACTGAATACGTATTCAAATGTATGGTAATTAGTTGTAAGTTTGTGTGTGCTTTAGGGCATATTGCCTCATATTTTCTCTGAAACCGTTTAACTGCATTTAAAGTAATAGCAACAAAACACAATGCATTTGTGCCATTTGAGTTTTCAAATGTTAAAAGTACCTAGACAAGTGAAAGTAATTCTAAGAGCTGCTTGGTTGGATACCTGATTTCATCTCTTGCAAATGCTCTTTTACATTTATACATCCCCAAAAGACACAAGCACTTTTAATTACTCCACAAGGCTTTATCTGGGCTTAGCATTGTCTAGGTTGACTCATTTTGACTACCAGTGAAAATCACAGACTTGGCCAATTTGCTTACCTCTGAAAACATGTGGTCTAGTAAGCCTTCAACATCAAAGCCACAACCTAGCATGATTTTATACACCCAGTCATCAGGTTTCCATTAATTTTGTCTGCCAAAATTCCAATGGGTTAAATAAAGTATTGGCAGAAGTGGAGAGTTGGGAGAGAACAGGTGATATGCTTGGAGAGAACTGATAGCTTGGAGGCAAAAATCAACCAACTGAAGCACAGGGCAACCAAAATCGTGATAAAGACAGTAAAAAGTGGGTGTTTCTGTCAGAATTTGCAGTCCTAAGTAATTTGTTACTCAGAGCAGTGCTGTGTTGGTACACTGATCTGCCCTTAAGCGGGATGGAAACTTGAAAACTGATTGCATTTGTTCGATTTTTAAAATTGCTTTACCAACAGTTTTTCCCACCTAGAGCGAAAAGCTCAAAGTCAGGGTTAAAGTAAACAAGTGTAAATTACTGTGAATGGAATACTGTCAGTGTTGATGCTCTGAGTGAAGTCTGACAACATGAAACCAGTACAATATTTTTGCTGTGTTCTATATGTTATAGAATATAGAAGGCAGAAATATTTCCTTACTGAAGAGTTCCTGCATCACATCACAATACTCACCAGTCTTAGTTTTCTAAACCAAAAAAAAAACAACACATTTGTAGTATTTATGTAGATGTGATTTTATAATTGTGGTGCTCAATACTGTCTTCACAAGTATTCCCTTGCTGCTTGATCATCAGTGAATCGAAAGATAATGGGGGATACAAGACAGTGAAACCCAAATTGTCCAGATCAAAAAGGATATACTGTTATAAAAGGGTTACAGAACACCCTGCAGTGTTTACAAGAAACACATTACTTTACCTTTGCTGTACCTTTACCTTTGCTGTCCCTATCGCAGCAATTTCTTATTCAACATATTCCCTACAGTTTTTATGTTTTTTATTCACACATCATAGGCAAATGAACTAAGGAACTCACTTTTACTCAAGAAGGTTTGCCAATAGGAAGAGATTTATTTGCTCTAAACACTGCAGTGAATCCGCCCATGCTCCTTCCTGCAACAATGCTGATACTCTGGTTAAAAGGAGTGGTGTATTATGGGAACAGAAAATAAGCATTGTTGCAGAAGGAAGAGATATAATTTTTTTAAAGAGTTTGCAGTTATGTTTAAAAAATACAGCAAAGGTAACGTGTTGCTTTTCATTCTAGTAAACTTTTGTGCGTGTTCTGTAACACTTTAATTGTAAATGTTATGATAATTTTTTTTTGCAGTGAATTGTTTTTTTTGTTTTTCCTGTGTTTGTCCAGGTTTTCTTTGTGCTGACCTTTTCCAGGAGAAAATTCTGTGACAAAATGTGCAAGCATGTAAAGTTACTTTTTATCACAAGTGACGTTTTAACATTTATTTTTATTTTGTGCTCTGAAATTATTTATTATTGTGTTTTCCATTCAGATGTACCTTTACATGATTTTGTTTTTCTTTTGTATTTTTCTTTTGTTGTTCCACTTTGGAATCTGCACGTTTAAATCACTGTTTAGTTTTGTGTGCACACTATTTTATCATCTGCATGAGCACTTTCCCTACATTAGTAGGAAGTCCTGCCCTACACCCAGTCAAGCGAATGAGAGTATCCAGGGGGATATAAAAGAGGAAGGACAGGATGGAGGAAGGGGCATTGTAGGGAAGAAGTCTGGTTGTGGCTGCTGAAGGAAAACTTGTTGCTGGAATTGTTAAACAGACGGCCGGACGGACAGGATAAAGGAAGAAAGAGGAAAGTCTTGGCTACCCTGAAAGAAGGGTTCTGGCTGTAGGGTAATTAATGGATTTGGATTCCTTTGTTTTACTGTTTTGGGATTTTTGTTGTTTCAGAATTGTGCTACAATGTTTCTGTTTATTTCTTGGATTTTCTTTTTTTGTTGTTTCTGTACCACACCAACTTTTTGTGACTGCTTTTCATGTCCAATCATATTGGGCTGTTTTTCTTGAAAGCTACCAGACACTAAGAAACTCATTGGGATTTTCGAAAGACTTTTTTTGGAGCTGTATACTTATTTTTATTTTATTTTGGTCTGCTTGTGTTCGGCCAGGCTACATTGCAGAGGCTGTCCAGGTTTGAGCAGACTATGCCAGGAGTCCTGTGACCAGTGAAGAGAGAAGGGAAGTGATGTTCATCATTATTAACTTATTTTTTTGAGTCTTTGATATATTACAAACTGTTTATCTATAACTTTGGAGATTGAGGTCCAGGGGTCCATTCCAGGGTGATACTTACCTGTCCACTGTTGGGGTCAAAGTCCAGTGGTCCAGTCCAGAGTGCAACAGTCCAGTTTCAGAACTGGAGAGAGAGAGGGCGATACACAATAGTCAGAGATAAGCTAAGGGGAAGTAACCAGTTGAAACACAGGAGTGCATGAGAAAGGTTTGCTTACCGTTGTACACGTTTCTGATGGCCTCCTTTGCCCCCCCCCCTTCCCCCTCAGGTTTTTGCATCTTCTTCAGTGGGTTGGCGTATTGTTGCAGTGAGGTCCATTGGCGTTTTGATACGTGGAATAGTGGCTGTCGGGACGACTGGGCAGCTGAGTGGTTTGGGAACCAACTTTAAACTACTTCCAATACTTTCACTGGACTCTGTGTGTGGCAGCTAAACATGAATATATAAAAAAGATATATAAAAACTTTTAGAGACTTACCAGCAGGAGGGGATTACCTCGGTTTCTTTTTGGGTTCTCCCTCCTTTTTAACTGTTTCTATTGTTGCGAGTTTGTGTGGTTTTTTTTTTTTTTAAGAGCATTTTTTTTACCCTATTGAGAAACAATGTTTATTTTAACCTACCTGGGTTTCCCTTAGGGTGTGCGTGGGACCCCCGGGGATCAAAAGAACCTGTTCCGGGAAGGGTATTACTATTCGGTCTCAAAGGTCCTTGCACTTTTAAAAGTCAAGGTGGAGTAGTTGGTACTATTCAAATTATTTATTTGTGGTTACCCCTGGTCACCCCACCCATGACACGTTCATATCTCAAAGGGGAATTTACCTTGTCAAGATCAAATCAAGAATGTGCTCCCATTGGGAAATAGCTGAGTTGGCAGAAAAGTATTGATAACTGTACCTTGCATTGGTACCAGTCAGTCAAATCACCCATGCTCCCGATTTTAGAGACTTTTAAGGTGTCCACACACTGAAAGCAATGCAATTTGTCCTGCGATAAAATGGTACTTTTCGTTGTGACCACCTTATACACCAATGGTGACAGGCGCATGTATGGAGTGACATTTGTGCCAAAACTATCCAGCCATTAATTAGTCAGTTTGTTTGTCAATTCATGAATTGATCCATTTGTCCATAAATTAATCAATTCATGCAGTCATTCATAAACTTATTTGTTAATTAATCTAATAATTCATTTGTCAATTCATTAATAGGAAAAGGCTGTACAGACTTTAGTTTGAAGCGTTTGATCGGCACTTGACCTGCAAATTTCCAAACAACCAGACAAACTTGCCAGCAAAGAAACTAACTGTCAATCTCACACTGTGCTGAAAACACTGCAACCTTTCTAGCCAATGGGGGCACACACTAATATTTTAACCAATGAAAATCCAGTCTCACTCAACTGCTTCCGCCAATATTATTGCTGGTTTATTAAAGGGCGATTCAAAAGACATTCTGTTTAACAAGATACTTGTGATACTCTGTTTAATCAAGACACCTGTTAGAAGTATACAACGTGGAAAAATCTATGTTTTTAGAGAATTTTCGTAATATTGTTCTTGTACTTAAACACAAGGTGGGAGAAAAAGTAACTTAAAAACGTTTGTGCCAGTGGGTTACCGCCTTTGAAATGAAAAATATCCAGCGTTCCCCAACACTGCAGCAATGATTTAGTACATTTAACAATACAATCCTATCCAATCAATGTGGGTCCATGTACTTTTCATCCTTTCTTTTTTGTTTCTGAATTGGAAAACAAGAAAATGACTCTTTTTTTTTATATTTTTTTTTTTTATATATATATATATATATATATATATATATATATATAATATAGTGATTTATAAAACTGTGTAAAAACTTTATTAATCTTAACATTGTCAAAGTATCTTTTACCAGATGGGTCTTTAATAGCTGCTATTGCGTTTGAGGTTGGACGGGCTTTTATTAATCTTGTTAAATATTTACTAGGTTTACTGCCACGTTCATATAGTCTTTGTTTTTGATGAAGCAGAGGAGTTTAGGAGGCTGAGAAAAGAGTATCTAGTGCTGCTCTAACTGTTGTTAATATATTTTGATCGTCTTTGTTGGATTATTTTTATGGTTTCTCTCAGCTTCCAAGAGTTGTTCCTCTAATTTCTATTGCTTTTGAGCAGCATTTTTCTTTTTAAAAGCGAGGAAAGAAATAGCGCCTCTCAGAAATGCCTTAGCTGTCTCCCAAAGCATAGCAGGATTAGTGCCTGAATTATCATTTTTGTCTAATAGTCCAAGCTCAGATTTTTAAAAAGTGTTAAATTGTGGGTTAGCTAATAAAAATGAGCTTAATCTCCAATTGCGGGACTGCGGTGTGGGGTCAGTTATTCAAATATCTAGATGTATAGGAGCATGGTCTCAGATATGTACTGAACCAATTTTGCAATTCTGTACCATACCGATAGCTTGAGGGGGAAGGAAAAAGTAATCTCTTAATTCCCCCTTCTGCCTAGCGCGCCGTGATAGCGCTTGTTTATCCATGTAGTTGTGTAGCCGTATAATGACTGCTTTGAGCCTCTCTCCCTCTCGGGGACGTTGAATTAATGAGCGATGTGATTCATCAATCTTAACTCGCCCATGTTTTGTTTCCATATCCAGTATCCAATAGCTGATCTGTTCGCTTTGGAAGACCAATTATCCTTATGTTGCAGCGTCTCAATCTGTTTTCTTGATCCTCCAATCCAAGTGCTGTTTTCAAATTAAGTTCAGCATCATCTGCATCACAAATTCTTTGTTCAGCACGTTCATGTCAGTTCTCCACTGTTAAGTTGGTAACAAACAGTATTAACTGATTTTACAATCAGGTCGAGTTTTTTGTCCAGTGAAGCCTCCAAGCTAGTTGTATGTCCGGGCCCTTTGCCATTTTCATATTTTCCTTGTAGTTCTCTCCTGTAGAGGCTTCTTTTTCAGCTTAGGTATGAGATTTCACTTTGTTTTTGGTGATTATGGCCAAGGTCGGCGAGAGACCTCACAAGAGTAGAATATTTTAACCAATGTCCAAAGTATACCAAAACAAAAACAGTAATTCTCTGGGAAATCTGAGGAGCTCAGCTATCTTGCTTCTACTCCACTCTCTGCATCACGTGACCCACTAGCTTTATTTAATTGTAACGTTAGGTTATTACCATAACCATGGTTCCCTGAAAGAGAATGACAACCATTACCAAATGGGAAGAGCCCTCTCTGACCACCAATCACTGAGCATATATAAAAAAAGCTGCCCTATCAGAGCCCTGCTGTGAGGGGAAAGTCCCTCCGACCTCCTGCTGAAGAGGGAAGTCCTCACGGTAGCACATTGCCATTTTCTTTCGAAAACAGAGGTCAGCTGGGGACATGACCTCGAAGGGTAATGGTTGTCATTCAGGGTAATAACCTAACATTCCCTTTCAATTGAATGACAACCATTACCGAATGGGAAGCTGTACCAAAGCTGTCGTGTTTCCAGATTACCGACAGTACAGCCCCACGGCGATAGCCTCAGAGCCTACGTGACACCTAAGGGCACGCCACCTGCAACACGCTAGAGCCCAGAGAGGGTTTGCAACATCAAGGTGTAAAATCGGTAGAATGGGCCGTAATGTCCCCTGGTAATGGGGAGTCTGTCTGTTCATACGCCAAGCGTATCGCATCTGCCACCCAGTGCGCTAGACGTTGCTTCGATAGGGCCTGACCTCTAGACCAGGACCCATAGCAGACAAACAGCTGGTTGGACTGTCTCCAGGATGCCGTACTATCCAGATAACAGCACAGAGCCCGAACTGGGCATAGCGTGTGCTGTCTACGGTCCTCCTCTGACTCGTGCAGGAGAGGTCTGAAAGTTTCCAAAACCACTGGTTGGTTAATATGGAATGAGGATACCACCTTTGGTAAAAAGGATAGATTTGTTCTTAATGTTACCTGCGAGTCATTTCCCATAAAAGCCATGCATGTGTCATCGATGGACAGCGCATGAAGCTCACTTACTTGTCTGGCAGAAGTAATGGCTATTAAAAATGTCACCTTCAATGAAACAGGGTGCAGTACTGCTGACGCCATGGGCTTGAATGGGGGACCCATAAGGGCCCACAGTACCAGTTCTAGATCCCACTTAGGGACCATACTTTTTATGGGAGGACGAAGCCTCCGAGACCCTTTAAGAAATTGCTATGCCAGGAAATGTGCCCTAGGGGACACTGATATTGCTGCCAGGTATACCTTCAAAGTAGATGTGGATTTTCCTGTGTCAAACAAGTGTTGTAAGAAGGTTAATATTGTCTCAATAGGGCAGGTCAAAGGATCGTGACCTTTGGCAAGGCACCAGTTTTAGAAAACTTTCCATTGATAGGAGTACTGGGCTCTAGTGCTTGGTACCCTAGCAGACTGTAGTGTTTCTATTACGTCCTGGCAAACTTTGTCTACTAGACTGCTCTGTTCAACGGCCAGACCCACAGCTGGAGCTGGGCTGAGTTCGGGTGCCATAATAACCCTTCTGCTTGGCTATCCTTGCGCGGTGGGAGCTGCCATGGCTGACCCGACAACATGTCGGAGAGGAGAGCAAACCAAGGGTGTCTCGGCTTTCTGGGTGCAACCAGCAAAACCTGTGCACTCTCCACCCTGATCCTCTCTAGTGTCAGGGGTAATAATGGTAGCAGAGGGAATGCATACAAGAGCCCCTGTAGCCGGGGGTGAGCTAGCATGTCTACTCCCAGGGGGCCCCTGTCTCTTTCCATGGAGAACCAAAGAGGGCAATGAGTGGACTCGGCTGTGGCCAGACTCTAACTGCTGGCAAAAAGGAAATAATGCCAGGTTCACTGCTTGCAAATCTTGCAGATCAGGTATTTATGTGCGCTCGCTGCCAATGTCCCTTCCACTGACCTCTTATTCCTCTTCCATTCCAGACGGCTCCCCAGCCCAGGCTGGAGGCATCTGTAGTGATCACTTCCCTTCTGTGAGGGGATCCGAGGGGAGATCCGAGGTGCAGATTGCCAGGACGGAGCCACCAGCCCGTACCAATCTCGGACCGGGTGCACCTTGAGCGTATTTACCCAGGCTTGAAACAGGTGCATTCTCAGCAGCCCTAGTGGAAGGATTCTCAAGGCACCTGCCATCAGCCCCAACAACATTTGATATACTCTGACCTGTAGGAGAGCATCCTCTCTGAGTAGGGAGAGTGTGGCCTCCAACGACCGAATCCTGTCTTCTGACAGTGAGGCAAGCAAGAGAGCTCAGCTGAGTTCAGTTTGAGCCCCAGGAACACTGTGAACTGAGACGGTACAAAGTTGCTCTTCTGTTGATGTATTGAGAGCCTTAACTTTATCACATGATCTATAACCTGTTTTTGTGTGCGCCTCTGCGCGTCTTTTGGAATGTGCGCAAACTAGCCAATCGTCCAGATAGTTCAGGATCTGAATACCCTGCAGCCTGAGTGGAGCCAGTGCTGCATCCATGCACTTTGAAAATGTGCAGGGAGCCAGCAAGAGGCCAAATGGCAGCACATAGAATTACATAAGAACATAAGAAAGTTTACAAACAAGAGGAGGCCATTCAGCCCATCTTGCTCGTTTGGTTGTTAGTAGCTTATTGATCCCAAAATCTCATCAAGCAGCTTCTTGAAGGATCCCAGGGTGTCAGCTTCAACAACATTACTGGGGAGTTGATTCCAGACCCTCACGATTCTCTGTGTAAAAAAGTGCCTCCTATTTTCTGTTCTGAATGCCCCTTTGTCTAATCTCCATTTGTGACCCCTGGTCCTTGTTTCTTTTTTCAGGCTGAAAAAGTCCCTTGGGTCGACACTGTCAATACCTTTTAGAATTTTGAATGCTTGAATTAGGTCGCCACGTAGTCTTCTTTGTTCAAGACTGAACAGATTCAATTCTTTTAGCCTGTCTGCATAGGACATGCCTTTTAAACCCAGAATAATTCTGGTCGCTCTTCTTTGCACTCTTTCTAGAGCAGCAATATCTTTTTTATAGCGAGGTGACCAGAACTGCACACAATATTCAAGATGAGGTCTTACTAATGCATTGTACAGCTTTAACATTACTTCACAACACTTTTCACAATGTAGCCGAGCATCTTGTTGGTCTTTTTTTATAGCTTCCCCACATTGTCTAGATGAAGACATTTCTGAGTCAACAAACTCCTAGGTCTTTTTCATGAATACCGTCTCCAATTTCAGTATCTCCCATATGATATTTATAATGCACATTTTTATTTCCTGCGTGCAGTACCTTACACTTTTCTCTATTAAATGTGATTTGGCATGTTTCTGCCCAGTTCTGAATCTTGTCTAGATCATTTTGAATGACCTTTGCTGCTGCAACAGTATTTGCCAATCCCCCTATTTTTGTGTCATCTGCAAATTTAACAACTTTGCTTACTATACCAGAATCTAAATCATTAATGTAAATTAGGAATAGCAGAGGGCCTAATACTGATCCCTGTGGTACTCCACTGGTTACCACACTCCATTCTGAGGTTTTTCCTCTAATTAGTACTTTCTGTTTTCTACATGTTAACCACTCCCTAATCCATGTACATGTGTTTCCTTGCATCCCAACTGCGTTCAGTTTGAGAATTAATCTTTTGTGCGGGACTTTGTCAAAAGCTTTCTGGAAATCTAAATAAACCATGTCATATGCTTTGCAATTATCCATTATCGATGTTGCATCCTCAAAAAAATCAAGCAAGTTAGTTAGACACGATCTGCCTTTCCTAAAACCATGTTGACTGTCTCAGTACCCTGTTACCATATAGGTACTTTTCCATTTTGGATCTTATTATAGTTTCCATAAGTTTGCATATAATAGAAGTCATGCTTACTGGTCTGTAGTTACCTGGTTCAGTTGTGTTTCCCTTTTTGTGGATCGGTATTACGTTTGCAATTTTCCAGTCTGTCGGTACCACCCCTGTGTCAAGAGACTGTTGCATGATCTTGGTTAGCGGTTTGTAAATAACTTCTTTCATTTCTTTGAGTACTACTGGGAGGATCTCATCCGGCCCAGGGGATTTGTTTATTTTAAGAGCTCCTAGTCCCTTTAACACTTCTGCCTCAGTTATGCTAAAGTTATTTAAAACTGGATAGGAACTGGATGACATTTGGAGAATGTTGTCCATATCCTCCTTTGTGAAAAGTAATCATTTAATATATTATTACGATTTTGCCATTTGTATCTCTTAGACATTTAACCTCCTCTTCTGAATGTTCTCTTGCTGCTGTAACATTGGAAAATCATTTTGGAATTGGTTTTAGCCCCCTTAGCAATGTTCATTTCTATTTCTCTCTTGGCCTTTCTAACTTCCTTTTTGACTTGCGTTTGCAGTTCCGTGTACTCTTTCTGTGTACTTTCTTTTTGGTCCCTTTTTAACACTCTGTAAAGTGCCTTTTTTCGCTGAATATTTTTTTAATTGATCTATTAAACCATTTTGGCAATTTAGTTTTACATTTAGATTTGTCTACTTTAGGAATGTAATTGTTGTGTGCCTCTAGTACTACATTTTTGAAGAACCGCCATCCTTTTTCTGTGGATGTTTTCTCTATTTCACTCCAATCTACTTCTGTTAGTCTCTGTTTCATAACTTCATAGTTTGCTTTTCTGAAATTGTAAACCTTAGCTTTAGTCTTTACTTTTGGGGTTTTAAAAAGCACTTCAAATGAGACCATGTTGTGGTCTGAGTTTGCTAGTGGTTCTCTGACCTCTGTTTTAGTTATTCTGTCTTCGTTATTTGAAAAGACTAAATCAAGGCATGCCTCCCCCCCTAGTCAGTGCCTTGACAAATTGTGTTAGGAAGCAGTCGCTTGTCATTTCCACCTTTTCAATTTCATCCGTCGTGCTCCCCACCGGGTTTTCCCATTTTATATGGGGAAGTTGAAATCCCCCCTTAGTATGGCTTCTCCTTTTACATGCATTTCTAATGTCATTGTATAACAGATTATTTTGCTCGGCGTTTGAATTTGGGGGGTCTATAGCATACTCCTATTATGCCCTTTGAATTTTTGTCCATTATGACCCATATTGATTCTGTGTTTTCTTCATCCAGATTTAACACCTGGGCTTCAAGACTGTTTCTTATGTATAGCGCTACCCCTTTGCCACTTCTGTCCTGCCTGTCTTTCTTATACAGTGTATACCCACGAATATTATATTGATCTCCATCACTCTGACAGCCAAGTTTCTGTAACACCTATCACATCATAGTCACTTGTTAGTGCAGTAGCTTCAAGTTCTAACATTTTGTTTCTGATACTTCTAGCATTTAGATAAATACATTTAATGACTGTCTTACCAGAGTTGTTGCCTTTACTTTGTGGTCTCCCTTCTGTTTTTTTTTTTGTTGATTTCTCCTCCCATCCTTTCTAGTTTAAATGCTTCTGAACCTGCTCAAGTATGTTGGTTCCCTTTTTATTTAAGTGCAGTCTGTCCCACCTATGTAGATAGTCCTGTTGTAGAATGTGGTCCAATGTTCAAGATAGGTGAAGCCTTCCTGTGTGCACCACGTTTTCAGCCATGCATTCAGATTAATTATTTGCGGCTGTCCCTATGCTTCTTTGCAAGGTGCCAGCAGTATCCAAGAAAATGCCACAGTTTTTGTCTTGTCTTTTAATTTCCTTCCTAGCTCTCTAAATGTCTCTTCCAATGTTTTTTGTACCATTGTGGACGACTACTACTGGGTCGTAATACTACTGGGCTTTCAGTCTGTTAGAGGTGGTGCTGACTTCCATGAATTGTAGGTGTGCCAGCTCCTCAAGATCCCGTTGCTGTCTCATTTCTTCCAGCTCCATTTCTAGCATACTTACTAGTTTAAGCAAGTCCTGGGTCGTGTGGCACTTTACACACACTTGCTTTAGCTTTTCTGTGTTTTCTCGCATTTCCCACATTGTCTAGGTCATCCTGCCGATCAGATATGCTATGATTACTTTGCAGATCAGATGAAAGGTCTAGATCACATTGCAGATGGAATATAGAGGACCCCTACAAGGGAAGACCCATGCAGTTCTCTCATGCCGTTCTCTTTTATTTTATTATCCATTACAATGTGTTGTTGTAAGATGTTTGTTGTATATTTTTTGGGATGATTTATTGCATTACTCAATTTCTATAAGGTTGCATTAATCTGTGCTTACCTCATAATCTGCAAATGTTCAAGAAACATGTGTATATGCAAGCAGTACCATTTTGATTTTAGCAACTAATCCATATGCTTATGTTTATTTACTACTTTTTGTCCATTATAAGTTTCTGTAGCAGCAAAGCCCTTCGTCTACAAAGAATGCCACCAGGGCCCTCAGACTGAGGATAGTAAGTTGGTCATTCATCTTTCTAGCCTTAAAATCTGAACTTGTTTAATTACATTTCCAAATGCTCCAGCTTTGAGCTGCTGTTTTCTGTAGCAATTAACTGGTATTTTGTCTGGAACCAGAGATTTAAATTATTTGTAGCAATTCTATTGCTTTATCTTTTAATAGCTCATGTGTTTGTTGCATGATCTTGCAGTTTATGAAATGGTCCTTGCTTTAAAAAAAAAATCTTGTGTTCCAGTTGTTTTGGTTAAATCAATAGATTCAATAAGGTGTCTGCAAAAAAAGTGCATCACTGCAGAGCATTATTGCATTGCATCTCTGAATTACCATCACCTAGTGCTGTAAATGTCTATTTTAATAGATTTTCAGAGGAGTGTCCTCGTGAAGCTTGACAGCATTCTTGAGAACCAGCAGGAAGTCTTGGTCCTAATACAGAGGGTGGTTTCTGCCCTTGGCAGCAGTGTGGAGGACACTGACGATGTGCTTCCTCAACCCTGGCAGACCATAAAGATGGAAGATATGTGCACCCATCTGAATGAAGATGCTGACTTAAGGAAAAAAATGATATGAAGGTTTCACTGTTAGGAATAAACTTATATTAAGTGGGGATAATGATTGATTTTTGGTATGACATACATACATTGACTTTTTCTGCTAGCATCAATTTAACATGGACTATTCCTCTTGTACCTGAGTTCCATCGGAGGGACTGACCTGGGGGAGACAGTGCGGAAAATGACATGCAAGCTATGTACCAACAAGCTTATGTCATGCTAGGGCAAAAATGGAAAGCTGAGGTTCGAAGACCTCTACATCAACAAAGTGGTAATAAGTAAGCAATTATTTCTTAGATTATTATCTCTCTGGGTGGGTGGTGTAAACCAGGTTGTAGTGAAATTGACTGTACCAGTGGTGCCCTTGGCACACTGGCCTCCAGCTGTTGTAACCTACATAAGGAGACTGGTAATGTCTTAACTGTGGTAATTTAAGGATTTGTTATTGATTCATAGTATAGTAAAACCAGTAAACAAAAACAAAAAAAAAAAATCTTTCCAAATGGTTGCAAAGTCTCGCCAACATGAAGCATGGCAATAGTAGTACATGTCACAAGCATATTATTTCATTGTATTTTGTAATGTTTAGTGACAAGACACTTCATAAGTCAAAATTATACAAAATCACCTAAATGTATAATCCAACACTTTTTGTAGAAGCAACCAAATGCAACCACAAGGTGTCCAACAGACGTGGAGTTAAAAATAGGGGAGCCTCTGAAACTGGCACCACATTGTGAGAAACAAAATCAGGTATGCAACCATGATACCTCATTCGTTCCCCCCCCCCCCCCCCGTTCAGGTAACTGAGTAAAATATAGCAGGTTGCAGGTGTGGTGTGTTCAAATGTTAACATGTATGATATCATAATCACACATACATAACCATATATTGAGTCACCTTTTTGTTTATTCACATACATTCTGAAAGTGATTATGAAAGTGTTAATTGGCTCAAAAGCTGCCATAATGTTACTATTAAAATGCTTTTTAATTTGTTGACATCATACAATTTGTTGTCTTAATAACTGAATGTATGCGAACAAAATACTCTGAGTTAGAGTATTATGTACTTGAGAATCAGGAACTAGGAATGTAATATTTAGCTTCGTTTTGGAGATATTCAATTAAGAGTGAGGTATGGGTATAATTGTTTTGCAGAAATTAATTATATGTGTGTGTATATATTATATATATATATATATATAATTTTTTTTTTTTTTTTTTTACTTATGCTAGGACAATGCAAGTTAAATAATGACTCTTTAAACCAAGAACCATAATCCAAGTTTACTTGTTTCCTACAGCAGATTACATATTATGGTAAATTGGGCCATAATGCATTATGGACTTTGATTTTACTGATTTGGTTTTCATCCATCACCCCATCTTGCTCAGCTGCACTGGCTACCTGTAAAGTTCAGGATTACTTTTAGAACTCTCTCCTGTTCATCTACAAGTCCCTTCATCACACAGCTCCAGAGTACCTCCTCAACCTGGTGACCCGCTATGTCCCTGCCCGCAAGCTGAGGTCCTCCGACTCTGGCCTGCTTGTTATCCCCAAACAAAAGGGCACCACACTTGGAGAACGCTTGTTTAGTTTCATGGCTCCAACTCTTTGGAACTGCTCTAAATGCTCCCACTTTCGCTCGCTTTAAATCAACTCTCAAGACCTACCTGTTCTCTTTTGCTTTCCATGCTCTTTAAGCCTGATATTTGCTAGTGGCTGCTATGTTGTTGTTACTATTTCATGTATTATGCATTTTTTACTGTATCATGTATTATGCATTGTTTTTTTTACTGAATATTATGCATTTCTCTGTATTTATGTATTATGGATTTTCTGGTTGTTACTGTATCTTGTAAAGCATGGTGAAAGGCACTATATAAAATAAAGATGGATTGATTATGGATAGAAAAATTATCTAGCTTTCAAAAAATATACAGTTTTTTGTATGGCTAAACCTTATAATAATAGTTATTTTTTTTGTAGATCCACCATTGTTTTTCTCACACTTATGTTAAAACATAATATTTATATGACCCATAGTCATTTTTCAAAGACGGAGCATGTCCAACAAAAATTGAGTATTTTTAGACATACGATTGAATAGGAACGAGCTGTTCTCTATCAACAAGTTGACATGTACATTGTGAACTAATGTGTATCTGTATTGCTAAACAACGTAAGTGACTACTATTAAAGTTTTGAATTGATCACATACTGTTTTACCTTTTAGGAAAAGCTCAAGTCCAGGCAAAGGGCACAAGATGAAATGGCCAGAGATGAAGATGCTGAATAGATTCAGTGTTCACAAAAGGTTAGGAAGTAATGTTCTATGAACGAATAGAGAACTTTCTATATTAACTTTCTTGTAATGTTACTTGGTAACATTCTTATAACATTCAGTTAATGTTAAATTGTTTGCTGGGTACTTTAGCACAGCAGAATACTGTCTACATTTACGTTTAAATGGTAACACTATTTGGCAATGACAATTATGTCTCATTGAATATTACGACTAAAGTAACAGCATGCAATAGCTTGTATAACCATCATATTGATTTGATATTTTAATTGTGTTGCGTTCTTTGATTTTGGATATCAAAGAACACTGTACTGTTAATTAGTGTATTTACTTCTTTAGCTTAGCAGAATACTGTCTATTTATCTTTCAGTGTGTGTAATCGTGCTGAGGATGCAAACATTTTTCTGACACGTTAAATAGTTTTATTTAAAAAAAATATTTTGTACAATAGACCAAAGATATATTAATGCTGAGATACCTAGCAACAGGTTCTTATAGTAAGGTCAAACTTAGTCTTCAGTTTTTCTTTACTCACCAGATTAATCTGCAGACTACTCTGGTGGGATCTGTAAGAAAGAACTGTTCAAAAACAGTTCTTCCACTTT
Source organism: Polyodon spathula (assembly GCF_017654505.1). Lineage (NCBI taxonomy): Eukaryota > Metazoa > Chordata > Actinopteri > Acipenseriformes > Polyodontidae > Polyodon > Polyodon spathula. The sequence goes on along the minus strand of NC_054538.1, from coordinate 30,860,624 downwards.
CATGTACTGATTCAAAAAGAAAGGTGACAGCTTTAGGAGGAAAAATATTCTAGGCGTACGCAGATGAATTTGCATGACTGCACATGTGTTTTGACTACAAATGAGACACTATTCTTCCGATGACAGTATTCAGCCCAGCACCTGTTAAAAAAATGAAGGCTGAAATTAACTGTGACCCTAAAAAAAAGAGAGAAATGATTGAATAAATATCAAAAGGTAGTTAATTGCATTTTGTTCTGTTACTATGTACAATGTTTTCTTAATTAAATGATGGTTAAAATCCATCACCAATGCAGGAAGGGGGTACAATATGAACAATTTTCATTGTAGGACACTTTTTTAATTAATATAGTGGGTTATATATTTTCCAAAACCCATGGGTCTGACAAGTAGAAGATAAAACACACATTTCTCTTCCATCAAAGCAATTTAAATACCAAACTAGAATAACCTTTGAATACTACATTTTTCTATGTGCTACATGTGCAATTTTGAAAAAGGGATTCCTGGAATGTATTTTAAAAAATAATTATTATTTTAGAAATATCAAGTTAGTGACCTTGGAATAACTGTCGTCCTTGTAAAGCTTATAAAAAGCAGAAGGCTAATAGAGGCGGCTTCTTTTGAGAGAGACAAAAGGCACCAGGGTACAATTATTTCATTGCTTGCATGTGTCAAAGAGATATGCTTTTTTTCATAATAAATGACAAGAAATTAATGCTGAACACCAGATTCATTTGAACACAGTCGTGAATCAAGGTCAGAAAAGGGGAACTTCATTAATATTATTAATGGAATTATGTGTCGCAAGGCATGGTCCTTTTGAGGTTTCTAGATAATGAATCAGAATTCCATTAGAGAATTGTACTGAGCACACCAGAGTCCATATTGCATTATTTGAAGACATGTACTTTGTGGTAACTGTAAATCACAGGAGTTCTTTTTGTGACATGGTCAGGGCTTTTAAGAGATTAACTACTTTCATGTGTGTAAAACCCAGGGAGTTTCAGCAGTAATTCTTAAGTCTTAGCACTACTCTTTAGCAAAGGTATATCTGTGTAAGGTTCTGGGTTCAAGTAACATGACTCCTGTTCGTATTAATGTTTCTTCCACAACTTTCAGCTTTTCCCCAAAATACACTGCCTTGCTACCTTGTTTATGATTGCTTCTTGTTTCATTTGTGTTACTGAGCAGTCAGTTTTTTTTAAAAGAAGCTCAGGTACCTGTGAAACCACTTTGAACTGAAACAGGTAAATGCTACATGTACCTTATGAAAAACTGATTGTCGATACAGAAAAATCATAGAGAACACATTAAAATATTAAGATAAGAAATGGCTCAGATTGCACTGTACTGTTAAAAAAAAAAACAGCTACATATAGAAATATCCTTTCTAGGGTTGTAAACCTGGCCTATTGTCACATTGCTTCTGAAGCTATATTCATAAAACTTTGTGCTAGTAATAGTGTTTAACATGACAGTATTTCATCGGGTGACTCATAAATGCCATTTACCGTCATAAAACTTCACTCATAGTGATGTTATAATAACATGCCTTAAAGACCAATTTTCACATTAACATACTATTCGTCTGATTTGTAAATCTGTATTTTGCTATTAATTGACCCCTACCAGCATCACAATTAACACATGCCTCAGACCAGGCAGAGAAGGAGGTGTGTCTTAACGGTATCATTTCCTAGCATAATTTCTGCATTTAGAAACATGTTTTCAAGTCAATAGTAATAATAATAGTAAAAATGTGTTTATTATCCAACAATTACATAATTTAAGTATTTTGTTATTTGTAATTGTGGCAGAGCAGAGCTCTGCCCTGTTTACATTGGCAGGGATGGGGTTAAATTCCCCTAACTGCCTGGGTTTTTTGTGTTCAGGTGGCTGGGGCTTGATTGGAGTAATTAACAATCAATCAGCACCCAGCCACCTGACATAAAAGGAGGCTTCAGCTTCCCATTAGGGGGAGGACGGAGCTGGGGAAGCCATCTGATGTTTGCGCTTGCTGTTTTGGGGGGTTTTTTGTAGTATTTTCTGTTCCAGTGAAGGCATCGCCCAGCCTGGAAACCTTTATTTTGTAAGTTTTGCTTTGTGTTTAGTTATTTGTGTTTAAATACCTTTTGTTTTGGCCCTTGTGCCCTTTTATTTTGTGTTTATTAATAAATGTTATTTGAACTGCAGTCTGTCTCAGGGCCTCTATCCACTCGCCAGCCTGTCACAGTAATACATACATTAAATTGCATTATTAAGTCCTCTGAACAGGATAGGTTAACCACGTTAACCCGATCATCTGTCATATCCTGCCATATTTTTTTTCAGCCACAGAACTTTGTATTTTCCGAACAGCTGATCTGTGTTGACAAGTATGTCTCTTTTAAACTTTACTGGGGAGTGAATATAGGTTTTCTTAACCTCTCAATCTCGTCCAGCACATTTAGTTCGCACAGGAGTCCCTTGCTATACAACCGTTATGCTGTACATATGTCCTCGATCAATACTCTACAGATTTTAAAGAAACTGTGATCAATCGGTTGGAAGAGGGCAAGGACTCCACTGGTTCGAAATGCAACAATACTCTCAATTTAAAGTATTTAATTGCATTTTGCAAAGAAAAGAAAGTTTGACTCATGCCAAAAGAGTTTTCTATGTACATTTAAAAAAAATGCACTGCAAAGTGTGTGCAGTATATGTAGTGTTCTGCAATTTTGTTTTTTATCTTAAATAAATTCCTGGGAATTTTTCGGTATTTTACAAATATTAAAATAGGGATAAAATCGGTAAAGGATAGTTTTTAATTGAAACATCGGGGGGGGGGGGGCTGTCAGTATACACACACTTCACTACACGTGGAATACGATGTGTAGCATTTCTGGTTTCTGATTACGTTTAATGTCCCTGGCATGTACGATGAAGCAGAATCTGTGCAAGTCGAAGCCACATTTTCCCAGGTTAGCTGGTACTTTTGGGCAATTGTTGTGCTTATGGTAGTAGTAGTATCTGCAGATGGTATGAACATGACACCAGCACAAAACAAATAAAGTTTATTTGCCTTGAAATCATAAAAAGAAAATTGCCAGAACTGGATGGTCCAAGCCATCGGAAAACTTGACAAAAAATCACAGTGGACGTTTCCATTAATGTGTTTACCAACTAAAGCATCATTTTCTGTGAATTATTTAAGAGTAAGATTGTCGGTGTTGGGCAGTGTGACTGAGAGAGAAGGAATTGGAGCTGCAAATCTCCCTCCCGACCAGAAAGGCCGTTGTGTAAGGTTGGTGGTATACTTTCCCATAGACAGGATGACTCGATGGTAGATGAAAACTGGAAGTTAGCCACTTTGGAGGAAGCATGTAGCTGCAAGTGCACTGAACAACTCCATTGTGATCAGCTGTGGGGCAGGGCTGATCACAAGGAGCAGTTTGGCAGTACAAAGAGACCGCATCAAAACAAGAACAACAACTCAGGTAAGAACCATTAAATGCTGTTTATCTAAATGCTATGTATCAGAAACAAAATTCTAGAACTTGAAGCTACTGCACTAACAGGTAACTATGATGTGATAGGTGTTACAGAAACGTGGTTATCTGAGAGTGATGGGGACGAATATAATATTTGTGGGTATACACTGTATAGGAAAGACAGGCAGGACAGACGAGGAGGAGGGGTGCGCTATACATAAGAAACAGTCTTGAAGCCCAGGTGTTAAACACAAAGAAAATAAAGCTTATGGGTCAGAATAACAGACAAAAATTCAAAGGGCATAATAATAGGAGCATGCTATAGATTCAGACGGTGAGCACAATAATTGTTATACAATGACAGAAATGTGTGTAGCAAAGGAGAAGTACTTGATTTCAACTTCCCCCATATAAAATGGGAAAACCCGGTGGGTAGCAAAGGATGTAGAAATTGGAAATGACAAATGACTGCTTCCTAACATTTGTCAAGGCACCGACTAGAGGGGAGGCATGCATTTAGTCTTTTCAAATAACGAAGATAGAATAACAAAACAGAGGTCAGAGAACCACTGGCAAACTCAGACCACAACATGGTCTCATTTGAAGTGTTTTTTAAAACCCCAAAAGTAAAGACTAAAGCTAAGGTTTACAATTTTAGAAAGACAAACTATGAAGGTTGAAACAGAGACAACAGAAGTAGATTGGAGTAAAATAGTGGTTGTTCTAAAAACGTAGTACTAATAAAACAATTATATCCCTAAAGTAGATGGTCTTGTAAAACTAAATTGCGGATCAATTAAAAAAAATATTCAGCGAAAAAAGGCACTTTACAGAGCATTAAAAAGGGACCAAAAAGAAAGTACACAGAAAGAGTACAAACTGCAAATGGTCAAAAAGGAAGTTAGAAAGGCCAAGAGAGAAATAGAAATGAACATTGCTAAGGGAGCTAAAACAAATTCCAAAATGTTTTTCCAATATTACAACAGAAAAAAAAAAGCAAATATGTTAAATGATTACTTTTCACAAGTTTTTACAAAGGAAGATACTGACAACATGCCCCACATGTCATCCAGTTCCTATCCAGTTTTAAATAACTTTAGCATAACTGAGGCAGAAGTGTTAAAGGGACTAGGAGCTCTTAAAATAAACAAATCCCCTGGGCCGGATGAGATCCTCCCAGTAGTACTCAAAGAAATGAAAGAAGTAATTTACAAACCGCTAACCAAGATCATGCAGCAGTCTCTTGACACAGGGGTGGTACCGACAGACTGGAAAATTGCAAACGTAATACCGATCCACAAAAAGGGAAACAAAACTGAACCAGGTAACTACAGACCAGTAAGCCTGACTTCTATTATATGCAAACTTATGGAAACTATAATAAGATCCAAAATGGAAAATTACCTATATGGTAACAGGGTACTGGGAGACAGTCAACATGGTTTTAGGAAAGGGAGATCGTGCCTAACTAACTTGCTTGATTTTTTTGAGGATGCAACATCGATAATGGATAATTGCAAAGCATATGACATGGTTTATTTAGATTTCCAGAAAGCTTTTGACAAAGTCCCGCACAAAAGATTAATTCTCAAACTGAACGCAGTTGGGATTCAAGGAAACACATGTACATGGATTAAGGAGTGGTTAACATGTAGAAAACAGAAAGTACTGATTAGAGGAAAAACCTCAGAATGGAGTGTGTAACCAGCGGTGTACCACAGGGATCAGTATTAGGTCCTCTGCTATTCCTAATCTACATTAATGATTTAGATTCTGGTATAGTAAGCAAACTTGTTAAATTTGCAGACGACACAAAAGTAGGAGGAGTGGCAAACACTGTTGCAGCAGCAAAGGTCATTCAAAATGATCTAGACAAGATTCAGAACTGGGCAGACACATGGCAAATGACATTTAATAGAGAAAAGTGTAAGGTGCTGCACGCAGGAAATAAAAATGTACATTATAAATATCATATGGGAGATATTGAAATTGGAGAAGGAATCTATGAAAAAGACCTAGGAGTTTTTGTTGACTCAGAAATGTCTTCATCTAGGCAATGTGGGGAAGCTATAAAAAAGGCTATGGATACATCAAGATTAAAACTGGAATATTGTGTGCAGTTCTGGTCACCTCGCTAGATGCTGCTCTAGAAAGAGTGCTGGAAGGCATGTCATATGCAGACAGGCTAAAAGAATTGAATCTGTTCAGTCTTGAACAAAGAAGACTACATGTAATTCAAGCATTCAAAATGGTATTGACAATGTCGACCCAAGGGACTTTTTCAGCCTGAAAAAAGAAACAAGGACCAGGGGTGGAGTTTAGAAAAAGGGGCATTCAGAACAGAAAAAAGGAGACACTTTTTTACACAGAGAATTGTGAGGGTCTGGAATCAACTCCCCAGTAATGTTGTTGAAGCTGACACCCTGGGATCCTTCAAGAAGCTGCTTGATGAGATTTTGGGATCAATAAGCTACTAACAACCAAAAACGAGCAAGATGGGCCGAATGGCCTCCTCTCGTTTGTAAACTTTCTTATGTTCTTATTTTCTTAAGTACGGTCCAGGGCTGAAACTTGCAATCTGAAAGCAAAACGAGTCTCCACACAGGCTCATGACGTTGTTTTTGGTGTGTCGATATTGCAGGCAGTGAGGTGCCTGGGAACTGCAGACAGGGAGCCAGCATAACCACCGGGAGTACTGTTCATCAGTGCACAGCCAACATAATGCACTGACACTATTAAAAAGACACATAGCCAATGTGCCATGCACGTTTGTATTATGACACAATGTGTATAATTGGGATTTGCAAACCAACCGTATACCCACATATTTCCTAGAAAATAGTACTGGGAAAATATTGAATAGTAGATTAAAAAATCGGGTATAAATCAGTAAAAACCGAGGTTCAGTTTAAAAAAAAAAAAAAAAAAATTGGTAAAATTTGGAATAAATCAGAAATGCGGAACACTAAGCACTGTAAAGACAAATATTTACAAGCTAGTTTACAAAATGATATTGCAAAAGTCTACCGGAAGCCATAATAGTAGTACAGGATGTCATGTCAGATTTTTAAATGTCAATTTTTTAAAATTTTTGCCATAGCTGTACAAGCCTAATGTGCAGATTTATATTTTTACATGGCTAATGTAATGTACAGCGAATACACTAATATTATTTCAGCGCAGTGATTTATATATTTTAAATAAACCAAGCACCATAAATATGTGGTGTGTGTGCAATTTATTTGTATTTTTTCATTATGACATGTTGATATATTGAACGACTTCTCCAGACATGTGTCCATAATGTGTAAATCACATCTAAACCATCACTGGCCAGTAAATTAACCAGGAAGAAGTTTTATAAACACGTGATAAATACCGCCCAGTATTTTTTTTAATGCTTGGAAATTACCGCCATCTTTTATGAATATAGCCCTGTGATGAGACAAAGAAATTTCACCTCTCAAGAGCAGAAGGTGTCAGCCGAGGCTAAAGTAACCTTCACCAGGATTATGTGAGCGAGACGGAAGTTTCTGTTGTAGGCCACGTCATCCTGACGCAGGACAACAATCTGTGTGCAAGGGGCGCGGCTGCTCAGGTCAGGGGAGAATTAAAAACACATTAGCGATTGGTGTTTCCATGACTCCAGGCGCGGAGCCACAGATACAAGAGGGAGCAGGTTGTTGTAGCCCTGGGTTGATGCTTGGAGCGGGGATCAGGAGTATTTTTTTTACTTCACCCTCACGTCTTCCCTCCATCACAGTTTTGTTTTTTTCTTTAAAAATAAACAGAACTTTCATTTATCACATGCAAAACGTGTGACTCTCTTTATTTTTCTACTATCCTGTCACATGCCCCTTATGTTTTTACAAGGTCAATACCCATTATAGCTTGTTATCTTTGTGTACATGAATCAAGATTCAGCTGCTGCCGCAAGTGGCTGAAATTGCCCCCAGGTGGATTAAGATGGATAAATGTTGATTCTTGAGCCAGCGTGAGGGGGCACATTTCCAGTAAAACAAATTAGGATGCCAGAGTAGAAAGCATTTTTTTATTGCAGTGTTAGAAATGTGAAAAATAGTGGATTTATCCCATCTGTGCTGTTGTCCAGAAAACCTTTGTAGCTTATATTTTATTTACAGTTGGCTCAGATACCAACTTTAACAAGCTATTTCCATTTAGAGAATAGCCCAGGAGATGCCTTGACTATTCCCACACTAAAACGATTGGATAATACATGAAAACAAAAGGGATCCACCAGCATCTTTTTGTTTCATGTAATAGATTTTAATAAAATTATTCTATTCTTTCACAGGCTGCTTTTCAGAATATTACATTCACCCTTTTACAGATTTTAGCATTGCAGCACACTCTACACAGGAAGTACGTTTTAGGTACATGATATACTAATGCAATTTACTTGTGCATCTGTCATCAAAAGCTGGTGTTAGTGTCAAGTCTTTATTTATGTTTAAGAAAAAATATAACTAAAACCAAAAATAATTTATATTGGGAATGTCTTTAACCTAAGTATACAGTTTATGCTTGATTGATACAATGATATTAAAGTATGAAGACAATTTAAAGTTTGACTGATCCTGCTAAGTAGTAAGAATTATGCAAGCAGTGAGCAGCTTACAAAGAGTGCACGTTAAACAAGGGTGATCATTATGCAAGGACACATTCAGTCATGTACACATTACACAGGGTGCACACCATGCTCAGAGAGCATCTTATATTTTCAAACAAACAGTAAATTATATAACAATTGAATTGAATCTTAAGACTGATTTTGTTTGTATGGTGTCCTTGCTCTCGATTAACTAAATAAACCTTTCTTGTATAGCCTGCCTGTTAAAAACATTTAAGCTTTAATTGTGGGTCTTATTTTGAAATTAGGACTGGATGTCTCTGGCACCTCCATGTTAATAGTTGCTTCTCTAAAGTGCTGGCATGACACATGGAGGAATTTCACTTTGACAAATGGCTTTGCCATGCTATCAATGTGTTTATCAATCAAACAAAGTAACGCTTCATTATTAGTGTTTACAATTTACAGTATAATTTCTGTAGTCCAAAATGCTTTTCAGTTCTTTCCTCTAACCCTCCTTAATTGATTGAAACAGGAAGGCAGAAATGGCCATATAGGATTAGCATGCTGCTTGTCAGCACATTTCTGATTGGCCCGTCGTTTCTATTATTGAATGTACATTGTATTAACTATCTTAGTTATACGGTAGAGGCTTGATGCTTATTGTGTCTTAAGAATGTGAAAAAAAACTAATGGCAACTACTTTTAAACTCGCATTCCCCATTTTCTCTTTTTTGGTTTCAAATTAACAAGCGGTGGTATTATATGACAGTTGACAGACTCGGCAGTCCATGCACTGTATCCACGGCTGTAAAAAAGAAAAAGGCAGCCTGGCAGGAGATAAAGCCGGCAATAACCATAGAGATCAGTAAAAAGTAATTGCTGGCTCAAACATGTAGGTTACCAAGGATTAACCCTATGTCAGCATGGCTCCCAAGAATGAAACATAATTTTCATCATTATCCTTAATAAATCATTATAAACGGGAAATGGGGGAGGGGGGGTGGCTCAGTGCACTATTGTGTCTGCACGTTGGTACAATATGTGTTTATCATGCCCTTAATGTCAAGAGAAGGAGAAACCATCCATTGACCTGGAGCAGAGATTGTGTTGATAGAAAGTGTGGGGGAGGGAACAGAACCAGCATGCAAACCACAGTGCTTGTAGTTAGGAACTTTGACTGTGTTCGATAAAATGACAATGGGATTGAAACAGAGGGAAGAAAAGCTAGGCTCAGAATGCTGTGATTAACTTAATGAATGTGTATGTGTACTACTGTGTGTGTGTGTGTGTGGGGGGGGGGGGGGGTTTGTGGGCACACAACTTAATAATTAAGAAATTATTTTACAAAAACATTTTACAAACAGGCCTGTTATTTTACTCACGCCGAGAAAAAAAAAACAATCTGTATTTTTAAACAGCAGATATATTTCTTTAATTTCAACTACTGCTTGATTTGTATTTGAAATGTAGGGACATTTTAAAGCAGTATATCTGCAGTTAAACAGTAATGATATACCCGTGACACAAAAAGGGACTAATTGGTGAAATATATACTTGAACACTGGACTCTGTGTGTCTTTGGCAGTCAGTTGCAGGTCTGTTTCTCAGTGATTTGCAAAATGGTGTATCGAATACAAATAATAGAAGCACTTTTACAAAGTCATATGATTACATTTGAACTGGTGACACTTCAGTCAGTCATTCAAATAAAATTATATATGAAATTACACATTTCTAAGGAAACACATATCAGTACAGTACTTACTGAAGTCAGCAATTAATGAATGACAACTTGTGTGACCTCTAAACTTTTTTAACCAGTTTTAGTTTACAGGAAAAGTGATGTTTTATGTTACGTCAACCCTTTTTTACTGGTCAATTACTTTCGATTCATATTGCATTTCACTGACTGCTAGAGAAAGGCCCCCCTTATCAACAAATACAGTAGTATGCTGAAGCGTTAAGGGTCTATCATAATTAATTTATCTGCAGTCAACCTTGGTTAACTCGACACCCTACGGGGATGCAATTAGTGTGACTTATCCAAGGAGCCTTAACCACGGGTACACGTGAACCGTGGCATTAACATGCATAGAAGTAACAGAACTCACACGTTTATAGTATTACAGTATTTACAAGTTTCTTTTAGTTAAATGAAAATGGTTGAAAGAACTGCAAAATGAATCAATTACAGTATACGGTACTGTACAAACTCAGTAATACTCATATAGTTTGACTGAAATAAGAATTAATAAAATAACTACAGAGTTATTTCTATACAAACAAACCAACCCCAAGCTGTTGACTATACTTTTAAGTATTGGCTTATACTGTCTAATTTAACAGCTTAAATAGCAAAAGTTAACAAATGCACATTATACAGAATTAACTAGGTGAACAAGAACAATAACAAACACCTTACCATTTCACACAGAAATCAAACATTGTTGATTGTATCCCGAACAACCTGATCTTTAAGCTAATTGAACAAGAACACATTTTTCACTTCTCAGTCATTATGAACTGACATTGTAACCAGCTGCACTTGGTAGTTGTGAATGAATGAGTAAATGATCCGTTTCCAGTCAGGTGAGTCACGTGAAACTACAGTGTCGAGTTATGTACTAGTCTATTATATATATATATATATATATATATATATATATATATATATACACACACACACAGTACTGTGCAAAAGTTTTAGGCAGGTGTGAAAAAATGCTGTAAAGTAAGAATGCTTTCAAAAATAGACATGTTAATAGTTTATATTTCTCAATTAACAAAATGCAAAGTGAGTGAACAGAAGAAAAATCTACATCAAATCAATGTTTGGTGTGACCACCCTTTGCATTCAAAACAGCATCAATTCTTCTAGGTACACTTGCACACAGTTTTTGAAGGAACTCGGCAGGTAGGTTGGCCCAAACATCTTGGAGAACTAATCATAGTTCTTCTGTGGATTTAGGCAGCCTCAGTTGCTTCTCTCTCTTCATGTAATCCCAGACAGGCTCGATGATGTTGAGATCAGGGCTCTGTGGGGGCCATACCATCACTTCCAGGACTCCTTGTTCTTCTTTACGCTGAAGATAGTTCTTAATGACTTTCGCTGTATGTTTAGGGTCGTTGTCATGCTGCAGAATAAATTTGTGGCCAATCAGATGCCTCCCTGATGGTATTGCATGATGGATAAGTATCTGCCTGTATTTCTTAACATTGAGGAGACCATTAATTCTGACCAAATCCCCAACTCCATTTGCAGAAATGCAGCCCCAAACTTGCAAGGAACCTCATCATGCTTCATTGTTGCCTGCAGACACTCATTCGTGTACTGCTCTCCTGCCCTTTGGTGAACAAACTGCCTTCTGCTACAGCCAAATATTTCAAATTTTGACTCATCAATCCAGAGCACCTTCTGCCATTTTTCTGCACCCCAGTTCCTGTGTTTTTGTGCATAGTTGAGACACTTGGCCTTGTTTCCACGTCGGAGGTATGGCTTTTTGGCTGCAAGTCTTCCATGAAGGCCACTTCTGACCAGACTTCTCCGGACAGTAGATGGGTGTACCAGGATCCCACTTTTTTCTGCCTATTCTTAACTGATGGCACTGCTGGACATCTTCCGATTGCGAAGGGAAGTAAGCATGATGTGTGTTTCATCTGCTGCAGTAAGTTTCCTTGGCCGACCACTGTGTCTACGGTCCTCAACGTTGCCCGTTTCTTTGTGCTTCTTCAAAAGAGCTTGGACAGCACATCTGGAAACCCCTATCTGCCTTGAAATTTCTGCCTGGGAGAGACCTTGCTGATGCAGTATAACTACCTTGTGTCTTGTTGCTGTGCTCAGTCTTGCCTTGGTGTATGACTTTTGACAGAAAACTGTCTTCAGCAACCTCACCTTGTTAGCTGAGTTTGGTTGTTCCTCACCCAGTTTTATTCCTCCTACACAGCTGTTTCTGTTTCAGTTAATGATTGTGTTTCAACCTACATATTGATTGATGATCATTAGCACCTGTTTGGTATAATTGTTTAATCATACACCTGACTATATGCCTACAAAATCCCTGACTTTGTGCAAGTGTACCTAGAAGAATTGATGCTATTTTGAAGGCAAAGGGTGGTCACACCAAATATGGATTTGATTTAGATTTTTCTTCTGTTCACTCACTTTGCATTTAGTTAATTGATAAATATAAACTATTAACATGTCTATTTTTGAAAGTATTCTTACTTTACAGCATTTTTTCACACCTGCCTAAAACTTTTGCACAGTACTATATATATATAAATATAATTTATTTCAGTCATATCTTTTTGCAAAACTCAAAAAATGATAATTTAAAAAGTATTCATACCCTTTGATGCTATGATAGTATTGTCTACAAGGTGCGAGAAATTTCAATATGATAATGAGAACCTAATTCTAGAAAAGTCTAGAAAATGCTGGCTTGTATGTGAACATTCTCAGAGAGTATAAAGGGATTAGGCATAGGATGCTTGCTGTCATTACCAATAAGTCAATATGGGAAAAAGTAAAGAGCTATCTGAAGACCTTAGGCAGAAAACTATTTATTGTCATAAAGCTGGAGAAGGATACAAGCACATTTCCAAGCATTTGAGTATACCAATTTAAACTATTTTTTTTTTTCCATTATCAAGAAGTACAAGACTCATAGTACTGTCACAATACTCCCACATGTGAGCCGGACACACCAATTCTTTTGAACAGGTGAATTTACAATGGAGTTGAACATAAATTATCCTATTTGACCATGTTTCAGGAGACCTCTAGTGGTGGAAATGCTTTTCTTTATTCTCAAACTTATGTACCTCCCTAGAGTTACTTTACCATATATATATAGTCTCAGCCAACCATTAGTGGGGAGGCTAAATATATCTACTTTTTATTATAAGAAATAAAACATTGCAAGTTTCAAAAGGTACTTCGTAATTTAATAAGAAATGTAATACAAACCCATAACCTGCCTGTCAACAGACATGTCAAGATTAAGTCTAATTATAATTGGTAGAGGCTAGCCACAAGCTTGCATCATGTAGCCAATACAAATACAGTAAAAATTGACAGATGGAGGGTGATTGCAGGTGGCAGTCACACAGAATCCCACCCATTTTGAGGCTACGTGTTAGCCAATAGCAATACAGTAGACCTTGGAAAGCATGAAGTAAGGTAAGGTTTTTGTACTTTTATAAAATTACACGTAAGCATAGCCTCCGTAGCCTCTTATGACAAGCCGCCACTGTCATGAGCTTGTACAAAGCGAACATTTACAACTAAAATAAAAATAAAGTTTTACATGTTAAACTTTTAATCAGCTGCCACTATGCAGCTGACAGGAATCTGTCTGACACAAATAGAAACACCTTAGAGCTTGCCCTGGCTGCAGTGCACAAAAAAACTTTAGAGCAAAATGTTGAGTTTTGCACCCTCGGGCACGCCACACTGTTTTTACTGCAGGGCTAAAACTAACCCAGTTCGCAGTGACAATGTCGTGTGGATATCCTGCATTAACCTGACAGTCAGAGACAGGTCTGTCAGACATGTCAGTGGACATTACAGCCTTGTACTATATAAAATAAACTGCACAGCTTGGACTACAGGACCAACACCAATGCTTTACCATTGAATTGGGTACAATATACTAGAAATACTATGCAGATGACATTGTCCCAGGAGTCATTGAGTTGGCAAGAACACTTGCTATTAACAAAGACAAAACTAAAGTGATGCATATCAATAATTCAAAAGAAGACTGTATCATTCTGGAGGGGGAGAAGCTAGAAGAGGTAAGCTCCTTTACCTACCTGGGAAGTGTTACAGGGATGGATGGAAGAGCAGACAAAGACATCCAAATGAGAACGGGAAAAGCCATAACAGCATTTATCATGCTTAAGCCTATCTCAAAAAACAGCTAAAACAAAGCTCTGCATTTTTAATACTAATGTAAAATCAGTGCTGTTGTATGGAGCAGGAACACGGAGGACAGCAAAGGCATCAAAAAACTAACTGCAAGCTTTCATAAATAAATGCCTCTCAGGAATGTATTGGCCAAACACCATCAGGAACAAAGATCTCTAGGAAAGAACAAAACAAAAAATAATGGAAACATAAATCAAGAGAAGAATATGGGGCTGGATTGGACATAGATGCAGAAAACCAACAATAAACACAACCAGACAGTCATGACTTGGAACCCACAAGTGAAAAGAAAACCTGGAAGACCAAGAAACAGCTGGAGGAGGTCAACAGAGGCAGAATTGAAGGAGACTGGATACTCCCGGAAAGAACTGGAGAAACTAGCCCAAAACCGAGCCAGATGGAGGATCAAAGTGGATGACCTATGCTCCCTAAGGAGCAAAAAGGGTTTAATACTAGAAATATGACAGCAACAATGGTTTGCTACTTTAACCTTTAACCTGCTCCAGGCACTTCTTATACACTACAGTATAATTTACAAAGAAAACTGCAGTCCTATAGGTTTTATTGGTATCATTAACTCATTAAAGTTTTAAGGTAGAAGGTCACAATTGAGCACCCCTGACCTATATCATATACCTTTATACAAGTTCACTGTCATAAGCCATGTTAAAAGCATAGAAAAGAGTAACAAGGCACAGTGGCATTATTGTAAAGCAAAGGTAAGCTATAGAAAATCATAGACATGTGTGTTAAGTAAGCAATAAGGCATGACAGGGTGTGGGATATACTCTAATATCCACATGCCCAGGTGCGTTATAAGTCACAAGGCGAAGCCGAGTGGCTTTAACCACCCGGATCGTGTGGATATTAGAGTATATCCCACACCCTGAAGTGCCTTATTGCGCTTATAGGATGGATCAACCAACATTACAAAAAAACCCCCAAAAAACCAAAAAAAAACAAAAGAAGTTAAAACATGTTTTAATTAACAAAAAAGTAATTTTTATTAAATATCCTTCCACCTTTGCCTGAACTTAGAAAAAATAGTCCCTTAAAACATAAAAAAAAAAACCAAAATGCATTAATTAAAAAATAAATTCAGATGTTGAATTGAACATTGCCTTTGAAAGTGCAGTTTTGATTCATTACACTTCTTGTAATTCTTGGTTTATTCATTATATTTTAATGTAAAATATCACTGCCCATTTTCATCATGACACGGCACAAATACGGCCTTTAAATCACTCAGACCCTGCCTCACAAGACCTGCAATAGTATCAGGTGAGAGTTGTTTTTTTTGTTTGTTTGTTTGTTTTGTTTTTAAATCATCCTTTGTTATCTGGGGTAGTAACAGGAGGTATCCATAACAGATTTGTGCTACAGCTTCACAGTGGCGTGAAAGGTGTTATTTGCAGGGAATACCCGGTTATTTATAATTTACAGCTTGGTAACGTGTAGAACTACTCGACAGGGTTAAGAAACAATTTTAAACAATGCAGGACACAGCAGAAAACATGATACTATCGTACCTGGACACATATAAAAGGTATGGCAGTGACTGTCAAGATGAATTTATAAATGTGCAGCATCAGATCACACAGCTGCGCAGGGGGTGGGTCCAGTGGCAGCAGGCAGGCAGGACAGAATGGACAGTGGGAGCAACTACAACAAAACATTAACCCCAAAGTCTCTTTTAAGAGGGACCCGGATATTTTGTGAAAAGCTGAAAGTTTAAGAGATATTTTTTAAACTGTTTATTTTCAAAATGGGCTAGGGAAAGGCCGCAGTTCAGGAAGAAGGAACAGAGTGATCAGAATGGCGAGTTTTGAATTTGAGTACTTACTTTTGCTTTTTTTTTCACTACTTTAATTAATCATTGGTGTCCAATTCAGATTCATTTAATATCTCATATACACTTCAGTTCAAAATTTACATAAACCTCGTCGGTCATGCTTATTGTGATAAATTTCAATATGTCTGTCGTTTTTGTTTTTAAATTTTAGTGTATGGATATCTGCCAGTGATTTGCCCATTTTTGAAAAAAGTGCCGACCCGTGGTGATACGCTGTAATATCAACACCCCATGTGTTTTGACCAATCAGGATAGAGTTTTTAAAATACCTATTTTATAAAGCATGATAAATTTAGTAAACTGCAGTACAAAGTACCGATATACTATGGCAAACTTCTATTAGGGACCTGACAACTATTCTGACCACTTATATCGGCACAGGATCTAACTCTGTTATAGGTGTATTTCCCCATAGAGAAAAATCTTACCATTGGTATCATAATAATTTAATGTAGATTTACAGATAAGAAAAAAAAAATACTGGGTAGTATTCCTTATGCATGTCATTGGGATGCATATTATATTTGCATATGACTTTTAGCAAGACCAAAGTTACAGTATTCAGCTACTAGGGGCTGTGCAAAAATCCCTTTCAAAATAAGGAATCAGAACACATTTGGGGAGAGGTAGGTTTAGCTCAGTGGTGCACAACTCAGGCCATGGAGGGCCGGTGTCCCTCCTGGTTTTTGTTCTAACCATACCCATATTAGTTAATTGGACCAATTAAGCTTCTGATAAGGTCCAGTAAAGTACTTTAGGGTGCAGTTGGAATAAAAACCTGCAGGGACACCGGCCCTCCAGGACCGAGTTGTGCACCACTGGTTTAGTTTGTGAGAAAAATGTACAATAAGGGCAATTATATATTGTTAACTGCATATTTGTTATGGAAGTACAGTATACCACAGCAGTACAACTGAAGATGTTCTATGCCATTAACAGTTCTAGCCAGCAGTACCATTTTAATGCTACTTTATGTCAAACAGGTCAGACTTTTTGAATTTCACATCACAGCACTTGCTATGATGTAAAATTAAGCAGGTGACAGCTTGGAGCACTAACCCTGTGTGGTGCTGCAGTCACAATTGTGTTAGGAAAATATGTATATAATTTCAAACAGCAACCTTGTGTGTTTCTGACTCAGAACTCAAATTAAAGCAAAGTGAAATTCTTTGTATGTTTATGAATGCAGTAGCAGATCTACTGTTAAATAGATCCAACATTAAGACAAACACAACTCCTTTGTGGACAAAGGTTAAGAAAACTAACATCTCTAACAGTACTTGGGCATCTCTAGGTTGTTGTTGTACAATAAATGAGATTAAACTCTAAAAAATTAAGAAAGGAGGAAAGAGAACAAAACTGTGATGATTTCTTCCCCTTTAGCAGTAAGCTTATTCCACTAGAAATACATTGTTGTATTTTCTCTGGCCTCAGACTGATCATGCACCCACAGCAGAGTACAGTTTTTTGTAGTCACTGGCAGGTCTCCTCAAGGGAGGTCACCTCCTCTTTCAGAGAGCTGACTTAATTGGTCTGTTGAGGACAGACAGTGATGAATGGCAGAGCTAACAATGAAATGACTTAACTAGTTAGCTCTGCCAACGTTCTACCTGCCCTCAACCTGAAGCTAGAATTTTCCTTAATACTTTCATGTTCCCTGGGGTCCTAAACATGGCACAGTCAAGCCTTGTGTCACTTTGTGCCCTGGGGGTAATACTGTAAATTTGCAGGTAAAGAAAGTGTGTACAGTTAAGCTGTGATTTGGTGGGGGAGGAATGAGGTGCCGGTGGGCTGAATGTTTGTCCATGTTTTTCCCGTGTCTCTGACTTAGCAGGGGGAGGTTAATCAAGGCAGCGCTGACAAATTTATTTGCAATGCCCACTACATTTTGGAAGTAATCTGCCCAAAATTATCCACATTGTGTTTTTTAAACAAGCCAAAACCCGTACTTGTTTTTAAGATTTAATTAGTGTTAGGCTGGGTGTTGGACCCCGTCACTCACTTTTTGTGGAAGGGTAGACGAGCTCCACCCAAGGACGATGGAACTAGGGGTGCTGGGGGTGCAGCAGCATATGACCTTGTTTGTTTTTTTCCTCATCCAAAACTGACAAACTAAACACTATCCAAACAGACTCGTGAAAAATAGAATTTGCTCCACAACAGGCATTGCCTCCCTGGATCCTGCATTCGCAACTTCTGCGATCTCTCGATTTATTGAAAATAATTATGAAAGGGTATAATACAAAGCCGAAGTAGTTTTCAATGTCATATCAGTGTTTACAAAGACACCACACACCTGTTTTTACTAACCTTTCATTCTTTATTTTATTGCATGCTTTTGTGGTGTTTTTATATGTGTGTTTAGTCTGATTTTTCTTTATTTTTTAATGTTATGCATACAACTTAATTTTGGTGCTTTGATAGTAAGTTATTTTTTGATTTTTATTTTTTGTGTACTTCTAGGGTGTTTTTTTCTTTAATTTTTATTTTTATTTTTTGTGTACTTCTAGGGTGTTTTTTTCTTTAATTTTTATTTGCTAAAAGCGTTTCTTTTCGGAAATTAAAAAGATACATCACTCATATAGTAGGCTATATTTCTGGTTTCTATAAAATAAAAGGAAAGCGTGTAGAATCTCACTTAAGCAATGCATACATCTTCAACATATTACATGTAGGTTTTGAGTTAGGCTAATACATATAATGTAACTTAATAGTAGATGTGCAGATGTGCACCTGTAAGATGGGTTACTACTGACACTCAATGATGACGTAAAAGGTCAGTGTGTGTAGGTCAAGTCATGCTAGGAACCGCCTTACCTAGTGTTATGCTCTGTTAATTAATACACATAATTCTGTTAATTCAAATACTTACCTAAGTGGTTTCCTTCATTAAAGCAAGGCATCCTGTCCACAACTGTACAACAGTTTAAAACAAACCACAACATGGTATCAGAAGCGGTTCCCTTTCAATTCAAAGATGACCGCCAAAACAGTACTTTTGGCATATGCCTGCTTGTCAGGTATTTGCTGAGCATTTTCTATCAAAGCTGATAGGCCCCTCCGTGGCGTGATGTCGTTGGTCCTGCCTCCTGAGGTAATAAATAGTCGCTGCAAGGAGCCCTCAGTCTCTTTTGCCTTCTCATGAACAGGTAAGCAGGGTGAGTATACCACTAACCTCTTCCAGTTGTGTGATTGACTCATTTAAGAACTTTCTCTCAATTTTTTTCTGTAGTTCCTTTGCAATTGTATTGCTGGAAGTAGGCGTGCCACTTCCCCGGAATCAGAAACTCAGTAGCTGGAGGATGAGCTAGCGATCGTAGTCTGCTTTCTAACCTCAGCAACTTGCTGCTTGTGCCTTTCGATAATTTCCCTCTGCTTTTTACAGCTGTAAAAAAAAAAGAAAAAAAGAGAAGGAAAAAGCCCTGCTCTGCCGCCGCTGTTAACTCGAGGGCTCTGGGCGACCTCGGCACACCAACTCGCTGTCCGCAGCCTAGTGCCCCTATCAGTTGACCATTACTGTTGTTTTTTCTTTACTGCTTAAGTAAAAAAAAAAAAAAAAAAAAAACAGCACACTCCAGTTTACTGTCGAGTGTATGCGTTACTACTGCTCTGCTGTTTAAAAAAAAAGAAAAAGAAAATAACAACCGCGTGCTTGCTCCATTAGGCTTGATATCTGGCCCTATTGTCAAGTAGACAGGCACATTGATCCACTCACCCATAAAGAAGTGAGTAGTAAAAAAAAAAAAGTGTTTTTTTTCTTTTCTGTCTCACTTTTTTCTCCCTTCTCCAGGTCTTCAAGGTATCGTACACGGACCCTGCTTTCCTCCCCAAGGTGATTACAGCTTTTCACTTGAATCAGTCAGTGGAACTACAGGTTTTCCCATCCCCATCCATTTGTGGGCGAGTTGGATAAGAAATGAAATTCCCTCTGCCTGGTTCAGGCATTGAGATGCTATGTGGATAGAATGACAGTGCTTTGTCGGTCTGACCAGCTCTTTGTTTGTCATAGTGAACTGACCCAAGGTCAATCCCTCTAAGCAGTGACTGTCCCATTGGATTGTGGACACGGTTTCGACTGCGTATACTAATGCTGGCCTACCCCCACCTGGGAGGGTGGCTGTGTACTCTACTAGAGGTGTGGCTACATCATGGGCTCTCTTTAGAGGTGCCTCATTAACCGATATTTGTACTGCGGCTAGCTGGGCTACTCGGCATACATTTACCAGGTTCTACCAACTTAATGTCGTAGATCCCTCTATGCCTTCAATATTCACCAGGGTCCTTGAAGATGCACAATCACACCACCAACAATAAATGGGGGTAGAAAGATATCCTTCATATGCTGTCCACTCATTCTCCCTCGCGATGGCTTTGGTATACTTTCCCAAAAATTGTTTTGGCGGTCATCTTCAATTTGAAGGAGAACAATAGATTACGGATGTAACCCCAGTTCCCTGAAAGAGAACATGACCGCCAATTTTGCGAAGTCGCATTACTCGCATTCATAGGTTTCAGTGCAAAAGAGACTGAGGTCTCCCTGCATTAATTATTTATTACCTTGGGAGGCGGGACTGAGGAATCTCTTCATGAAGGGGCCTATCGGCAGCTTTCACATAAAATGCTCAGCAAATACCTGACAAGCAGACATATCCCAGAAGTATTGTTTTGACGGTCATCTCCTCTTTCAGGGAACCAGGGTTACATCTGTAACTTATCATTTTTGTGTGTGCACCATGCACTTGTGGTTTGGAGATAGTCTTGATCTTCTGCTGCGTTCTATACCTGAAGATCAGCTGATCCCCAGCTCGTTTGTTCGCTGCAATTGGGACTAACTTAATCCCCAGCTGGGGGTGATCCTCAAGAAAGTACTGTCCTAGCTGTCCTGAAGTTAGGGCTCCATTTTCGTACAGGTCTGGTTTTATTCTAAAGTCATATGCAATGCAAGACAGCGTGTGCTGCAAATGTCTTGCGCCAAGTTCAAACAATGCAATTTTCAACTGAGTTGCAAATAATCTCAAGCTTGCGTCTCTGCATAAATGATGAGGCCAGTAAGTACCAACACGCCCTCATGCGGAGGGTTTAGCAAGCAAACACAGAAACAATGGCTCAAGTGGGTTGACCTAAAAAAAGAAAAACAAACTTTACAGAGCAATAGACCAAATAATATTGGAAGAAGTGATACAAAATTAATCTGTTTTATTTGGAAAAAAAAAATCGTCAAGCAACAAAAAACGAAAGAAATATGGCATGGAAAACAATTGCCAGTAAGGTGAACAGACAGAGGAACGGGTTTCTGTAATAATACATCCGCATCTTATCAGGGGAGTGGGTGGTCATGATGTAGGCTTCAATGAAGTAATGTCCAGTGGTCCACAGGCAGAAATAGGCTAGCCAGGGTGTAGTTGTTCAAAATAAAAGAATCATGGCAATAACCAGGACATTTTGCAACAGCAATGGTGATGAGACAACTTGCATCACAAACTAGAGGCATGTTCATAGAGTGAAAACACTTTATATTTGGTAAATGTCTTCAGTCTCCAAAGGTCCACGAATACATGTGTGCAATCGATGGCTCCAAGTACATTTGGAAATAATGTTAACTCATAAAACTCACATTTCATCTTAATTTGCTGCACAGGGTCATAGGAAAAAAAATGTATGGATTTGCTCTTTTAACCAAAACAACCGTTACCTGTCTAATGCATTTCCACATGGTAGACAGATACCAGAAATATCCCCAGCTGGTGTTTGGAAAGAGACACAGGTCTGCTATAGTCTGTTTATCAAGCTGGTATCTCTGCAAGACATGTACCTCTGATTTCTCAAGGAGCCTCACCCTGGTCCTGTATATTCTACTGGCAGGGTATGTCCTTCTACTCCTAGCCATTCTCCTTTCCTCAAGCATTCTAAACTGAACTGTAAAACCCGTGATGCATGTTTTACCACAATTCTAAACAGCTCCACCAGTGAAGGTCTGTGTTTCAGCAGAAACTGTTACATTCACACATGCTGTGTTCCCATATTTGGCACACTTAATTTGCATTTATTCCACAAAGGTCGTACTGAATAATATTAATTATATAGGGAAAATCACTACGTATTATTGTTGTTATTACTATTTAAAACAAATCTAAAAACATTAATTTGGTAACCTCATAAAATGCTTATTATTATTATTATTATTATTATTATTATTATTATTGTCACATTAGCCTGTATTTCAAGTCGGTTTCTGTGCTCACATATTACTGTCATTAATTACAAATCATAATTAAGTTATTCTGAATGCAAAGCTTTTACGGGTCATTTCAATTACTTCGAGACGCATGTATGACGTATTAAATGTTACCTCAAGTTCAATGTACAAATCAAACCTTGAATTCGTATAATTTGTTTGACAAAAATCAACACTTTAATTGGCGTTCCGGTGTTGTGAAATATCCTGCATCCCAATCTTTGCACCCCCACGCCCTTCGGGTCTCTTCGGAACGCCTCCTTGCTTTCTTTCACTTCAAGTGCACGCACAGCTGTGAGACAGACGGCAGGGAGATTTGAATACGAACACGTAGTCGTCGTGTGCTGTTTTTATTGTATGGTATACAGCTACAGCCAACTATTTGGCACCCTCTCTCATCCAATGGTTAACATTCAATGAGACACTAATTCAACTTATCTTGTATTTGGTAGTACAGTACTGGAGGGTGTCTGCTGTAGGCTTCACCATTCATTTTATAGCTGGCTTAGCTGTAATATTTGGCTTCCACTGTCTTTAGGGCTTAACATTAAATTAGACACTAATTCAACGTATTTTCAACATGAACCTGAACTATCTATCTATCTATCTATCTATCTATATATATATATATATATATATATATATATATATATATATATATATATACACACACACACACACACACACACACACACACAAATCTCCCTGCCGTCTGTTTCACAGGTGTGCGTGCACGTGCGTTCTGAAGAGACACGGAGGTCAAGGGATGCAACAATTCCACGGGATACACGTAATATTTCACAAAACTGATACTTGATGATTTAGGGCTACACTATTGGTTTCCTTTGTTTCCTTTATGGCCAGTATACGCCACAACAAATCAACTGTGTAGTACATATTAACTTATAAAAGCTAATTTGAATAAGTCCTTTTTGTCAGCGGTGTAGTGGCATATAAAAAAAAAAAGTGTGTAAACTGCCCTTTTTGGGATCATTGAACAGATAGTTTGATGAACAGATAAACATGAAGAGATACATTATTACTGACCCACAGCCAACCAGTCACCCATACAGTCCTTTCCCCTGTCGGGTGCGCTCCACGTGGCAGAACACCTACTCCAGTGACCATGTCCTCGCGGCTCACGCCACAATTTTAACGGAGAGCTGTCAGCTACGCAACACAGAAGCTCGCCGTTAAAATACCTGGTGCCTAACCCAGGATTTGCATATCACAGGAGAGCAGAAGTGGGTATACCCCCCGTATCCCTTATATAACAAGTGCGTAAACGCTATATTGCCAAGTTAACAATGAGTAAACCCCGTTTACCCTCGAATACACCACTGCTTGTTGTAGTGCCTTAAATGTAAATAAATAAATGATCAAACTCAAGTAATAAAAGAAAACTTATGCAATCTGCTTATAGGAAACGTTTATTGTTCACTACTGTTTCTTACTGTAGTGGTGTTGGGTGGTTTAAATGAGGGTGTAAATAAACTGTAGATGAAAGTTGCTGGTTCCTGCTGATCACCTTCTGTCTTGCAGTTCAAACATACTGCAAAAGTCTAACTGCAAAAAGCCCTACAGCATGTGTACCAAGCTGCAGCAGTTTATCAAGAGCATTGTATTTGAAATATTGCACAATCTGAAGTAAAGTAAAAAATGTTCAGGTATGTCACTTTTTAAAAAAAATCACAATAAAAAAAGGTGCCTGTAATAATTTTAATAAAGTTAATAAGAAGTAAGATAATAAACTGTGTATCGTGTTTATTTGAATAGTGCTTTATTTTTTTTTATTGTATTTTGTATTATTTATGAGTAGGGTGGCCTGCTGAGAGATGAGCGCCTTGTTCTACTTGGTAGCAGCAGATGTAACAGAACATGACAAACATTGAGAATTATGTAAACAGCTGCAAATAAGACTAGAATCTATACCTTTTAGGGGCAATAACAATGGCATTTTTGCATATATTTAGAGAACCACTTATTGGTTTTGATGACATTCTGTAGCACAGATTACTGATATTATCACAATGCACACTTCTGTAACACATATTTTTAGATAAAGTGGATGTAAGGCCTAATTAATACATTTTTTAAATGATACTGACAACTGTAGCGGCAGAGGAGTTTTTTTTTTTGTTCTATTAAATCTTTGTTTTTTTACAACTGAATTATTACTTTTAATTATTCCAGGTTTCGAGATTTACAATTATACTGTAAATACAGTATAATCGTAAATCTCGAAAAACTACTCACTTTTAAATCTTTTGTAGTCATTTTTGTATTACTTTAGTATAAATACATGTTAGTTTGGATTCATATGTTGTTTTTTTCTGACTATGTGAACGAAAAGACACACATTTGCCTGTTTTCCCATTGGAAATAGTGATATTTTGAAATATCACTGTCCTGGTAACAAAAGCAAAGTTTGTAGGGAATAATAGCCATTTTCTATACTTTTGAGGCATAAGCAATTAGGAACTAACACTTACTACCCAGGAACAAAAAAAAAAAAAAAAAAAAAACTGTGAATTATCAAACACCACATTTCAATAGTTATTGATCACCAAGCTTCAGCATCCTCATTTATTCAGATCTGCAATCCATCCATACCTTCGACACCAGAGTAGTTTTCTGAACCGTGGTATTGCCTTTTTTTTGCACCTGTTTACCTATCAAGGCACACAGTCTGGACAAATATTGCACCCATGCTATTATTTAAGATTTTTCTTTCAAAGAGGAAGTCAAATTGTATGCACAAGCCTATTTCAAGACTGCACATTTCATTAACTTCAACATTATGTAGAGATAGTGGAGCAGCCTGCTTCATCTTATACAGGTACAGTACACTGAGCAACTTTATTTGGAGTACCTGTTTTATTTTATGTTTACTTTATTCAGCATGCTACACCAAATATTAAGTACAGCAATGACAACCAATATAAGACTGAGGTGCATTTTTTGTTACAATGAACTGTAAGTAATTTCATTATAGGAACTACAAAAATATTGGTTATGCATAGATGCAAGTTATACAATGATAGGGAGTATAGATGAAGAATTGTGTACTGTGATTCATAGTTAAGTCCCCTATTTTAATTCAAATGCCAGGTACAGAATGATATGCAGGGATATGCTTTTCTCACTTATCTTTCCCACTGCCCTGGACAGCACCAATGCACCCAATAATGTCAGAGGCTCTTGTGTTAAACTGCTGATAAAGTTGTCTGTTTGAGTTCTGCTGCTTCTATTATAATGTAGAAAGAAGCTACTACTAGAACTCACCTTACACAGGCTTCCAAGAAAGACACCTCTGGTCTATATATTCTGGAGTGTAACTTCTGCACACACTGTCACATTCTATTTAGCAATAGACCCCCCCCCACCACCACCCCCAGCAAATATCCCACATACCATAATATCATGAAGTAAATGAAAAAAAAAAAAAAAACTAGTGCCACTGGACGACCTGGTAGTGGGAGTAATATTAGAACCTAATACACACACTGTGTATCTGAGTAACTCATCAGATCAGTTTGGTCCTATTTGCTGTAGGCAGTGGCTGGCGAGAACATGCACCTGCAGCAGGTGTTTGCACTATGAGGGAATATGCTGTATATACTGGACTTAGTGTACCCAGCTATTTGAATTTTAGTACAGAGTAATTTATATTCTACGTAGTAGTAGCATTCATTTACATCTCCAATAACTACATTGATGCAGTATCCTAGAATTCCAGTTGTAGTATTTTATTTTCCAAATGAATCAAAACGAATTTCTTAACATATCAGTACCCGTGACGATTTTTTTTTTTTTTTTTTCCCTCGGGAGGGAGGCATTTGCCATACTTCCAATATAGTGACATCAGTCCTTCTGTTGTCTGTTCCTGCTGTTTCTCTCCACTCCCCTCCAGGTGCAATCAAGCAGTGCCTGACGTTAACGGCGCCCTAACAAGAAACAAGCCTCTCTCAGCAGCAGCATCACTATCGCCTCTGCTACACATCCGGGTGTTCCTCTGAATGCGCACGTTCCACTCTGCAGCTGCGTTTCCGTGTTAGTTGAGGGAAGAGTCGGGAAACTGAGCTTGATAGCTGCAGAAACGGAGAGGCGGGCGAAGAAGCTCATATCAACACTCCAATAGCAAAATAAATAAACAAACAAATAAATAAAGGTTAATTACAAAATACCTATTCGACGTTCAGCAACAAGGCGACAGACGACCATATATTTTGACATGGAGACTGCAGTTACAACACTCTTTTAACATGTGAGATTTACAGAATACACTGTAGAAGAGCGAGTGTACGTCTGTGTGTCCCCCCCCCCCCCCCCTTTCATCCTTCCCTCCCCCTCTGTACGTATCTCATTTTTTCTGGTTCATCTTCGTCTTTGTGTTTTGGGGGAAAAATGAAGAAGTTTAACATCAGGAAGGTCCTGGACGGCCTGTCAGCGGCTTCATCCTCTTCTCAACCTGGACACAGGGATAATGACATCCACGAGACCCTCCAGTCCGAGCACTTCCAGCTCTGCAAGGTGGGAATCAGACATTTTACAATACCGTTGCGTTAAAATAAAATTTAAAAAAAAGAAACAGCGTGTGTGTTATCTGTGTGCATTTACAACCATATCATTTTTATTCAGCGCTAACATGAATTCCACAGAATGAAAATGTTATGCAATAAATGTAGGGAAAGCAATGACATTTTACACCTGTGTTGCCCTGCACTGTTGACTGCGTGTACAAATAGGGATTACATTTAACGCCAGCATCGCTGTTTATTGCAATTCAATATACATGTATTAATTTACTATGGAGCTCGGGAAATTATTTATGCAGATTGAAATCCAACAATTTCAATTTAAATACAGAAATCAAATACCAATCTTAGCATTCCATTAAATGCCAAATTGCTTATACATACATTGGTTACAAGATGTAATGAGGAATGCGGTGCCATTTATTTACTGTAATGTAATGGTAGCGAAATGGATACTGTGATATTTACAGCCACTTTAACCAACGTAATTTACACTAACATTAAAATAATACATATCAAAAAGCTTAAATATTGCCATTGGTCAGGCTTGTAGTACAACACATTACACCAATGTTATCAAATACAAGCCTTTCAAATGAAATGTGCATCTATTATGTGATTGAGCATCAACAACATTACTAAGTGCCCCCGTGATGAGTTAAGACAACTTGTGAATGAGGACTCGACTACAAATGTTTTTTTTTTTTTTTTTTTGTTCTGCTACCTGAGACTAGTAATACCCCGTTTCGTTCACAGATGCGCAAAACCCTACATGGATTTGAAGCAGGGAGCGTTTTATTAATTACCAAGCAGTACTTTTTATTCCTTTGCAAACGCTTTACTTTTCATTTACCGTGCAGAGGCCACTGGACAGTTAAACGCGGTTGTAGGCTAATGAATAATTAACTACTAAAAATAAATAATCATGACATTGATGTGTGTACCTTGTTTGTCAGCAGCATCTCACAGGTACATATGTCAATTGCAACGATTATGGAGGAACAATACAAAAATGCATCTGCATGGTTTTCGACCGCTCATTTAAAATTGTAATGCGTCTTTTATTTGGAGCTTCTAATTTTAATCCGGGCGAGTGTGAGTCGCTCTTTGTCGTCATGACTTTTTCAGTCAAAGTGCTGTATTAAGATAATTTTGATGTACATAAAATGTATCTTGTTCGTTATACTGCAGAACATTTAAAAGTTATATTCAACGGTGTTTCCAGCTCAGTAAGGTGGTCGGTGTAACCGCTTTTAAAAATGTGTTATGGATGAAATATTGACAAAGTCCCTGTAAAAAGCCCACAGGAAAAAGGCATGTGTTTTGAAAAGATAGCGCAAATATTTATTGTTTAATCTCGATTGACAGATATAATATGTGTGACAAAAATACACACCGTACACGTAGTGGGTGTTGCACTTTGTAGTGTGTACATACATTGCATTTACGGCATTACTTGTATTAAGTCGGTCTTTTTGAGTTTGAAGGGTAGGCTATATTCGCGAAATGGTTTGGAATATCAAGTTAAGCCTAAAACCCACTCGGGTTATAATTTCATAAGATACGGTATGCAAAAAAAGAAAGTTTTATTTGGTCAGTGTGTGTTTTTTGTGTTTTTTCTTACTGTAATTAGGTTAGCACCTCTATAGTATAGACTGGCTACATTTTCAGTAAAATACAAATTTCTACTAACGCTCATATTTAAATTGCGTAAAATCAGTTAGACGTTACACTGCCCATATTAACAAAAACAAGGAATAAAATGGCAGCATGGCCTTTGGTAATCGCAGCAGTTGGATGCAACTGTCAACACATAAGAGAGGCGGTTGTTTGGAGTCCACGGTGATTATTTATTTGCAGCAGCACCTTGCATTTTAGGTTGGCGTTGTGTCAGTGAACCCCGATGAAAAGATGTATTGTTATATCCTGGCAAATTATATTACATCACCACGGTATGAACATATGAATCGCCTATGGGTGAAGGTTTTTTTTTTTTTTTTTTTACAGTTCTCCATGGCAATAAGCAGATGAACATAAAGCAAGCGAGTGAGAAGTGGCACGCGTAGATTAGACAGCCTGATTCAGAGATAAAAGGGAAGCTACATAGTTAAGCTTAGTTTGTAGTTACTGTGTGAAGGAAAGTGGGTTTTAGACGTTTCAAATGTATGTGATCAGACTGCAGTATGAAATAGGCACGCAATGTTTCTACCGCACCGATACATTATAGTAAAGATGGCTCTTTTCAATATTCAGTGCAGCAACAGCAAGTGCATGCAGATATAAACCAAATTATAACTACGCTATGAATTTACTTGCAGTTTTAACACATATATATATATATATATATATATATATATATATATATATATATATATATATATATATATATATATATATATATATATGTGTGTGTGTGTGTGTGTGTGTGTGTGTGTGTGTATATATACATACACACACCAATATATTAATTTGTTTTCACTATATAAATGTGGAAAACACATTTTATTATAGTTTTATATTTTTAACATCGTACTGTATTACATTGTAACAGAGATTGAACATTTCTATTAAGAACTTGTCATACTTTACAAAAACATAGGCAAAGAAGGAAGTTATGGTTTATCATTATTTCATACCGTCAGAGTAAATGACTGCCAATGTTTTATTTCTGAGACCTTATATGTTTGTTTCATTTGTCGAGATGATTAAAGTGTGACATACTGTATTTATATTATGTATACATGTAAAGATGGTTTCAGTGATAAGCATTCTTTTTAATCCAGAATCTTTTTTTTTTTTTTTTTTTTTTTTTTTCTTTGTTGCCCTTCTGTTGTGTGGTTGGTATTCGTGGATCTGCAGACAGTCCGTCATGGATTCCCCTATCAGCCTTCCGCTATGGCTTTTGATCCTGTGCAGAAAATCTTGGCCATTGGAACCCAGAATGGATCTTTGAGGCTGTATCCTTTCCTTTAAAGAGCATACAGTAACTGTAGTGTCTGATTTAACTAAATTACAAATGCATTTCATTGCCTCAAATGTGAACCTCTGGCCTTCATCCTGTTTCAGGTATGTACATTTATTGTTGAGGGGCAGGGGAATTTCAAGTTAGGGAATATTCTTTAACCACATTGTTCCGAATACCAGTATCCAAAATGATGGTAATGTAAATATAACCATTAGGAGCAGGATCATCTCTCTTTTGCTTGTGATCAAGGAGCGTTCAATGGGGGCAGTCCCATTATTAAAGAAAGAGTACATTGATTTGGAGTTAATGGATGATGCTGTGCCATGTGGCTTTCCCTAGAGTTTTAATGTGTCTGCATATTTAAAAGGAACATTTCATATTTTAATCTTTCTGTACAGTAAAGGGTTTCTTGTGGTGTTGCACAGAAGAGTTTTGGAGTGGACAGAACATTAAGGTGAATGGGAAATTAAGATTTTGTTTTTGTGTCTTCTGACAACTCCAGTCAGGATGAAGACAAACTGTGTAGATGGACCAAACTAGTCCAAAACTCGAGCAAAATAATTATTCAGTTAATGTATCATGTGACCTGAACAATTTGTAGGCCTAATATTTAAAATGCCAGCAGTAATGTTTGGTGGCATTTGAGCTTAGCCTTTCCTTTTAGAATATGGAATTTGTTTTCATACATATTTTACTGCTAAAAAAGATTAAGCACAGGCAGAACAAACTCGCTTTGTTATGAGTGAACGTTTTAGATTTGGCTTTCTTTCATTATGATGGCTGTTGAACTATACAGTATATACAGAATTTTCCATCGGTATCAACAGGGATGAGGGACTGTCATGTAGCATTTAAAAAATCTTTACTGTTTACAGTTTAGAGAAGTGGTACTCCATTTTGGCCATCAAGATCTATTCCAGTCCATGTTTGTACTCCAAGCAGGTTCTAAAAAAGACTAGGACAGTATTGGTTCTTGAGAGCCAGAATTGAGGACCACTGGTTTAAAAGATTACAGAAAGTGTCTAAGTTGTCAACATTTCAGTCAAAAAATCAGAAATGTTCTGCTAAGCTGCTAAGTGTCTTCCTTTGCATAATGATTGGTACAAATTACACTAAACAGTGAAATGGAGAGTGTCACAGAACACACAAATAGCAGCACCGTTCGCTTGTAGATAGGCTTGCTACTATAAAAAAAAGTTTTTTAATGTAGAAGTTTATTTTAGAAATAATTTACCTTTTTTTTTCAATCTTTATTTTTCAATTCAAGCAGAGAATGGGTGAAATTGACTTTTTATGCTTTAAAAAACAAACCCAAAAAACCCAGACTTTTTATGCCATTGAGAAAAGTCTCATTTAGTTAAACCCCTTTATCATACTCAACATGCAACAAAACCATGGTTACCAACATTCTAATTGAAATAACGTTTGGTCACAGCAGAGCTATACCTTGTAAAGAAAGATCCTACACAAATTTCAGAATGGACTCAAATAAACTGCGGAAAACACAGCATATAAAAGTGTATTACACAAACTTTTGTAGCATATATTTACAAGTAAAAATAATATGCACAGAACAAAACACTAGATATCTGAATAGAACTAACTTGCACTTCTTATTCAGAGTCTGAGCTCCACCCCTCTCCTGCTTAAGCACAGCTGGACTCGGAGTCACTGGAAGGCAAGACAGACAGGCCCGCTTTATACTGCCGCAGAGACTTCAGCCATCAGCCAGGGTATTGTGCACAATATTCATTAAGTGTTTTTCTCTTGTCCCATTTTCAAATCAAATTAGCAACTGTCACCATATACCTAAAGCAAAAGCTTACGTACACCTTTCCCGCTAATTTCAAAGTAGGCACATTAGCTGGCAAAAGGAAGTGCAAAGTCGGTGATGATTGACAGTCATTTAAACAAATGAGAGCATTCTAACACTGCTTCAGTCAACGAGATCTGTCAGAGCAGGGTGAAACTATAGTACTGACGGATCACTGAGATGACTAACAGCGACCCCCAGCCATTCAGAGCGGAACGGAGACAGGACAGACTGCAAGTATAACAACTACACAAACTAGAAAGGATTTCTAAATGATTATTTTTGGTTAGAAAATAAAAACAGTGAGTGGTTTTACCGATGTTTATTGTATATAAATTATGGATTGTTGAACCCTGAGAGTTGAATTTCACCAGCTAGCAGCCCCTGTTAGCCTGTGAATTAACCCTGGGCAATTCTCAAAGGTATTTAATCCAAAAGGTCATTGGCGTGATATTTTTACAAAGCAATAACACACCCAATAAAGTTGCTAAACCAGAAATACTTGGTCTTGTGAGTAGTCTTGGGTTGTTTTTTGTTTTAGATTTGTAAGTGGTGTTTTTCCCCATCAGACAAATATAATGCCAATGGTGATTTAGAGTAGCTTTGAGAATCTAGCCCCCTGTTTTATGATTTGTGATAGCTCAATGAGGCAGACAACAGGAAGAGATTTAGGTGTTTCAACAGTTGAGAAGTACATTAATAAGAATAAGTAATGTAAAAACATCTGGTCAGCACTAATCTAGCGCTACCTTATGTTGCCTTAGGTAACAAAGTCAAAGATAAGTCCCATTCGAGGACTGAAATGAGCCGTAAAAGCTTTACACATTAGTATCTGCAGCTATTGATTATAATGAACAGGTGTGGTGTTTATAAATACAGAATTCTTTTTATACCCAACTTTTTGTTGCATTTTTTGTTTTTTCTTTAAGCCAAAAAGGGGAGGAAAATATAGTACCTGGTAGAGCAATGTCTAGGGCTTTTCCAAATTTCATCCCTAGGCTTTGAGTCTGCTTCTTAACTCCTCATTTTTGTTCAGTTGGTTTTCGTAGCTTGTCTACCGTATGCGTCTTAAGTTAATATAGTTTAAGTATAGTTTAAGTGTACACTTTTCTATTCCCAGCAATATCTCATGATGAAGTTGCGCACAGTTCAGTTTTAAGGTTTTATTTATTTATATCAGAAGTCGCCATTGCTCGGAGAGTTACTGTTTCACTATAGAAATACATTGATGACAAAATTAAATTAACAGCACCGTGTTGCTGCTGAAGTGATGAGGTTTTAGCGTAATATCTGTACAATATGTAAAACCAAAGTGCAGATTACTATACAGATGCCTGCCCCCCCCCCCCCTTTTTCCCTTTTTTTTTTGCTTGTTCATCCATAACTTGTACTGTACGGACATTTCCTCTAAGGCAAAGATAAATGCCTAGCAGTTTAAGTGATTCTTTAAACATTATTGATTCTTCCAGTAGGAATGTATTTTCACTAAGCTAAAATAAACATGGGTGATAAATTGTTGTGTTTAGTAGTGTGAAACAGTGTGCAGTGCAGGTGACCTTCTGCATAGCCATGCCTTATGTTTGTGACTAGACCCTTGTAGGGAATTACCGATAGGCCTATATACTGCAGTGAATGAAATATAAAGCATTATCATAATGCAGCTGAATTGATGGCTCAAAATGTAGTCCTGCTTTTGCACCCAGATTCATCAGGCAGGATGATTTTACAACTGAATTAGAAAGAAACACATTGCTTCTGTTGCTATGAGCGAGTTTTAAGAAAGAAGTGCTTTGTTTTCCAGGTTGGGAGCAAATTGCAAGTTGCTCTTGAGCTAACCATCTCAGAGTATGCTGTAGAATACAGACAGTGCCTGGGGTTATACATATCTGTGTTTATGTAAAGCAACAACAGCACCATCAATTTGCAGGACTGCTGTGTTGCTGCTTACTCTGCTCTTTTTTTTTTGTAACCCTTGCTTTACTTAGAGACCTCTTTCATAAACAGTAACCAACATACTGGCGGGAGGGAGTAAAGAGTAGCATTAAGAAAGCTTAGCAGTGTGTTAATGATGCAATGAAGCAGTGGTCTGAGCATTAGCAAGCCTTGGAGTCAGAATACCAGTGGTCCAGATAGCTCACATTTAGCTGATGGTCTACTGTAAATGGACTTTAACATGCTGAAAACAGGACCCATCTGTTCTGATCCGGTTTACTGGTGACACCTGATATACTGTATTATAGCATATCCAGCTTATCAGAACTGCCATACTTACACACAGTGCATTGCATCTATTTGTTTAACTTATAATTATTCTCTGAGAGTTTCATGTTTTCTTAAGTCATTTAAACCATGTTGTTTGTCCACTGAGTGGCCTCATTGTTTGTCCTTAGCTAATACAGGTTATTTTTCTTGCATGGGATATGGTGTGCATGCATCCTTAGTTTATGTTAAGTGCTTTTTTGCTGAAAATGTTGGCACAATATAACCCTTTCGGGTAATACTATAAGTGTCAGTTTATGAGTTGGAATAATACAGTTCTTAAGAAAAAAAATTGTTTTGCGATTATTTAATTATGATTGCTTTGTTGGAATTCAGTGGAAAATGATAAAGTAATTACTTAAATTCTAACCACTTCTTGTATTTTACCTTAAATGCAATGCTTCAGAAGAGAAATTTAATTTGCCTAAATTTTACATTTAAGATTTAGATTTAAGAACATAAGAAAGTTTACAAACGAGGAGGCCATTCGGCCCATCTTGCTCGTTTGGTTGTTAGTAGCTTATTGATCCCAGAATCTCCTCAAGCAGCTTCTTGAAGGATCCCAGGGTGTCAGCTTCAACAACATTATTGGGGAGTTGATTCCAGACCCTCACGATTCTCTGTGTAAAAAAGTGTCTCCTATTTTCTGTTCTGAATGCCCCTTTGTCTAAACTCCCTTTGCGACCCCTGGTCCTTGTTTCTTTTTTCAGGCTGAAAAAGTCCCTTGGGTCGACACTGTCAATACCTTTTAGAATTTTGAATGCTTGAATTAGGTCGCCACGTAGTCTTCTTTGTTCAAGACTGAACAGATTCAGTTCTTTTAGCATGATTCCTAGCTACAAAATAAATATGACGCACAACACGAGAAGTAGACTTTAAATATGTTTTACACAATAATGTCACAGAATATATTAAAATATAACGAGTTACATTTTCAAGTAAGTATTTTCAGGGAGAAGGAGTGGGGTCAGGGCTAAGTGAAGAACAGTCTTTTGGCATTTGCAGTAAACCGATAACATTTGGGGTACTTGTGAGACAGCTTGTCCATAAAAACCATTATACTATCTTTAAAGATACACCCACCCCTCCCTATATCGCCCCTCGCTATACTGCTGATTCAGTTATATCACAGTTCTGGAGTTGGCTCCCCATTTTTACAGTCTAACTGTGCATGCCTCAGGTGCCCAATATACATAGGCAATTTCACTTAGAATTACAGTTCATTTTATTTTGTACTGCACATCACAAATAAAAATATATAAAACAAACAAAGCATTAATATCGTACTGTTATCATATACACACGTGTTGCACAGTAACACAAAGCATATTAGATATCTACTTGCTGAAGCGGTTTTTATTTTAGCCAGCAAATTGTTACTTGTGGCAGCAGCATTGCACTAGCAAAAGTGTCAGGGCAGTGATGTCGGTTCCCTACCAACAAGTCTGCTGGGAGTGGATTCTTTCAATGCAGCAGGTTTGGGCATTTGAGAAAGGAGAGGAAGACTCATAAAATTAATTGGAGACTGAAGTTGATGAGAAGCAGTTACCCTCTGCTGTACGAATTTAAACAGCATACTGCTTTTTATATGAAAAATGAGAAATAGTAGGTTGCATAGAGGATTTATACTGGACCCTGACGCACCCGATAAAATGAGGGAGTGATTATACAGTATTTGTTAGCCTATTTGTTTTTCAATGGGTCTCTTGCGATATTGCGGCCATCGATATATAGCGGATTTATATTGGACTCCGACACCCGCGATATATCTGTATTTTCTATTCAGAGATACCAAGGTATTTAATTTCTCCCTTCATCACCACTATATATATATATATATATATATATATATATATATATATATATATATATATAGTTATAATGGTCTCCAGGCTGCTGGATATTTATAGCAAAATTACAAAAAAAAATTCTGTTACAGTATAGGCCAAGTATCAGGTTTTGCACATTACACCAGCTTTCAGTATTTCTGTTATTTGCACTTCAGTTTCAGGGTTCCCTACCTGATTGTGAATTAGTCAGCAGATGGACGTTTTTGCTTCTCTAGCTTCTGGTTGATGTTGTGTTACTGTTAAGTATCATGTTGGGGGCACACACACACACACAGATTCTATATAATTTTTTTCTTTTTTTTTTTTCGATCTGCTGACAGAATTAGTGCAGTTTAGGCATTGGGCCTGCTCATCAAAGGCACAGTGTTTGTTTTTTGATTGCTCTTTCGGCTTGTTTGTGTATTTCAAAGTTGCTTCTGTAGTGCTTTTTTTTTTTTTTTTTTTTTTTAAACTCAATAAGCTGCTTGTCCAAGTCTTTGACAACATTTTTTTTCTCTATCTTTCTTTCTTACCTTCCTTTGCTTGATCTGCCTTCCTTCCTGAAACATTTCACCACATAGCTTGCCATTAAGACCCTGTTAGAAGGAAATGTCTGGCTGAGTCATGGTTATCAGAAGAGGCAGGCGTTTGAGAACATTTGGCTGGCAACCAAAACAAAGATTCATGGAAATACATTTAGTATGAAAATGGAATTATCCAGCTACAGTACAGTTTTTATTGGGCTGACTGCCTGCATTTAGTATTCTAAACAAAACTGATCTATCTGACATTGCTGCTGTGGCTTCAATACTCAACACTTTTTCTAGTAGTGTTAGTGCCAAAATAATGAAATCACTATTATGATCAGATTTGCCAAGGTATATTTTTAGTAAATTCCTTAAAACAATTTATTCTTTTGAATTACAAAGGCAGTCCATGACTGAGAGCTGGGGTACAAATTGGACAAGTTTCTTTTTTCCCAATTTTTGTACCATTGGATGACAAATGAAAGTTACTAATGAGTTAAAGCGGGAAACAACTTTTATTATAGGTATTGGTTATCAATTTAAGAAATGTAATGGAATTACCTGTTTACCCGGTTGCTATGCATTGTCTGGCAGATGTTCCTTATTTTGGTCATTTATGTTTAGTGGATAAGGACAGCAAGAGGAATGGAGTTGAGAGTCCTGTCTCTTCTCCAACCACAAGATCAAACGTCATTGAGCTGGCCTTGTAACTGGGTGAAAGACAAATCAGTCTGTCTTTTCAAGGCTAGCATATACTGCAAGTTTGAGACAGGGTTATCTGAGGATGCAGGCATCTGCAGCTATAGTTTGCAACCACAATAAAATGTCAGCGAACTGAGTTATGGGGGATGATGTGAATGAGTGTACTCATATCTCAAACTAATACAATGAGCAGTTTGCCTATAGTTGGCTTTAAAATAATACTGTGCCCACTGAAATAATAATCGTGAAAATAAAAATTGCATGCATAGTGAATTATCTTTTAAATATCTCTCTAGGTATGGAGAAGTGTTTTGGGGGGGAGCTGTCTGCTTAGAGTACAGTGAAATTAATATGTAATATAATGTATAAGATAGAGCCTACTGATTAGTAGTCCTGCACTTGTACTGTGTGGTTTCAAGGAACATGTGATAAAAATAGGGGATATAAGGAGCTTTTACATATGTACTTTTGTACAACAACAAAAAATTGAGAAATGCCTGTGACAAGTATTACACTTATTTTAGTGCATTACCCCTCTCATGGCAAATTTGATATGCAAATTGAAGGCTTTGAATGTGTTCACAATGCATAAAAGTTCCATCTCCCTGTTGCAACTCAGTTTCAGTCACGCTGGGGAAGACCTGTCTCGGACTTCGATTGAGGTCTGAGAATATACATTTGGTTGACAGGTGCTGTATTTTAAGACTACACCATTTTGGTAACCACAAACATTGACAGTTATTGTGGGATGCTATTTTATGTGCTGTGGGTGTTAATCACGCTTACTTGTACCGACACCAGCTAAGTGTTGTTTGGCTGAGGATATGTACTGAACTGTATGTTACAGACATAGGCCTACATCTTTTCAGTGTATGTCTAATTTTATTTTGTCTGTGTTCCTAAATAGGATTGGACATATTACTATTCCAAGGCCTGAGAGGTCATTCAGTAATGGACCCAAGCATCCATGAAAATATTGCTCTGTTTTTGTCTAGTTAATAATGCACCTGTGCACAGGTACTAGAAGGCCAGATTAACTGTCAGATGTTCTTGCATTTCCAGACCTACAGGTCAATAACATTTTTTGTATGTTGCCCTGATCTGTGCTTCCCTGGAACCTTAAAACATGTCATCCATATTGAGCATAAGAGCTTTGGAAGCCGTGATTGCTACATCAAAACAATTTATCCACCTTCTCGTAGTAGTAAATACTAAAGCCATTTATCTCAGTTGTAGGTTCCTTTGTTTAGATGACTGTTTTAATTGACGCAAAAAGTATCTGGCAGTTGATTTTCCCAGAAGTCTCTTGTTGCATGGCTGGTGAGAATGCTGGATGTCTGTATCTGAAGGTTACAAAGGTTATCTGAAGGTTTTTTCAGTACAGCTTACGCTATCCAACACTTTGCTGTCAAGGTGGCAAATGAAGAAATGAAAGTTCTGCCTCTGGATAACACAAGCTGGAGGGGGAGGGGCAGACGGTGCTCTGTGTTCGAAATTAATTTAGTATTATCGTATATTTTGTTTCAAACATGTTCTACCACAGCACTTCTCTTGCACTGTCTTGTACAGTAAGTATTCAGTACATATTTTTCTGAAGCAATAGAACTGCAATAGCGATACCTTCAGTGCTTTGGCATAATATACCCTGCTCCAAGGCACAGCAGCAGTGTCATGTGAAGTTTCTATGTATAATGATTTGGTAGTAGATTTTAAAACAACTTAAGTTATTTATTTTTAAGTAATATGCATTATACATTAGTGTGATTTATAGGATTCACACATTGCCAAACAGTTTCTGTTAACAGAAAAAAAGAAACATACAGTGCGTGACATGCCGCCTGACGACCCTTCGAGGATTTGGAACTACCTTTGAATTTCTGGCTAGCGAACGAACCTTTGAACACAGCCGTATGTTTAAGTATTAAATTGATAAACACTTTTATACATTTAAATATACATTTGTTTTTATTGCTTAATATATCTATATACACATTGATAGGTTAATCATCTGATTAATTAGTAGTTAGTCTGCAGGTCATTAAAAATTAGTCAGAGTACTGTATAACTAACTTAAATCTAACCTATATTCTGGGGCAAGTGATGTCAGCACTGTCGTCAGTGCTTGCATCATTAGCTCCATCAGCTATAAAAAGACTTCCTGTGTAATAAAATAGAATTCCTGGTGCATGGCCACAGTTTGATTTGAGATACTGTATAAGTTATTAGAGCTGTCAACGGATTAAAATTAATTAAAAAAAGTAATAAGCACGGGCGCTACATATCAATGTGTATCACTCCGTGCAATACAAGGGTTTCAGTCCCGACAACAATAAGACACTAATAATTAACACACAACACAGACACTGTCACTTCTCCCGATAGTGGGTGCTCTTGTGCAGGTGTGGTGAAAGACAGTGTGCGAAACAGTGCTGTAGTGTAGTCTGGGTTTAGGGCTGGCTTATAGCAACAGCTCCCGGCTAGTGCTAGCCGTCTAACAAAGACAATGACAAACAGCATGTCAAACAAACAAAACCCGAAACATTCACAATAATGAATTACTTTTGTTTCCTTAATGGGTCCTTTCAGTAACCACATCAAAAGAAACAGATTACGACATCACACCCCCTTCGATAACAAGTTCAATCACGTCTCCTCCAATCCATGACTGACACAGTTTACCGTACTAGGGTGACTGCTTCTGGTAACGTGACTCTGCCCCCTAACCCTGGTATGAACTGCCCAACCATCCAGTACGAGGCACAATGTTCCTGTTACACAGCGCCCTCACAGGTAGAGAGGGAGATTGCTGGCTTGGATTAATTCGCTCTGTCACATGGCATGATTAATCTGTGCACATTAATAAAGGTAACTGTTATAGCGGTTGTCGTACATATTAATACTAAAAAATGTAAAGAATAAAAAATAAAAATCCAATGGGAATTTGGTCTTTTTAAAGCATTTTTATTATTATTTTTTTTAAGTAAATGTAACGCATTTTCAGAGAACATCAGTTGTTTACATAGCCACTAACTTGGCTTCCTGAACCCAACAGAACCTCAGGCACAAAAGAGATTATGCTGTTTGGAATCTTGTTACAGGTACCTGAGAATGTGTGGCTGTTGACAGGAGATTTCTTAACATGCTGTCTTAGTAAAAAAATCAGAGACAATGATTTTGCATAATTACCTCTATTTGAAGAATTGGTACTTTTGGGTATTTCTGATGTACACCTCCATTTTTTCTTAAATTGGTTTAACCAAATCGACTAGAATGTTTCTATTGTCTTATGGTATATTTGTTTTTATTTTAGAAAAAGCAATTTGAAATATTACTTCGAAGTTCTCACTATAATTCTCCATAACTGTGTTTATAATAAGCAATATCGCATGAAACGTAGCTGTGCTTACACCCTAGCCTAACATATTTATGTCCGTCTTCTGCTGAACAATGATTGGACAGCTGTAAAACCAGGGCAGGTTTTTGACTTTCCCATTGGTTAAACTCCCAATTATCTTGCCTCTAATAATAATATTAAACAAGTATTTTGCTGGTTTTCAGCAGGCCCGTCTAGCAATTGTCTACTCTCTTCTAGACTTGCGTCTCTCCTCTGACGCACCACCCTTAGCGCTTTTATATTCTGGCCGAGGGGTTAACTATCTATTAATGAATTACCTTATTACTCCTCAGCCACGAGAGGGAGGCGTGACTGTCAGCTAGTTAAATAATCAGTAGCTGATCAGTCACGCATCCTCACTAGGTATTTAAAAATAAAAACAATAACCTGGCGGAAAGCATCTCACTAGTCCTGCCAAACAATACATACTAATAATTAATAATATTGGACAGCTTTCGCCGTCGCATTAATATATAAGTCAAAACAATAATAAGCAAAGGGGCAGGACACTTCGCCACAATTCTCCCATTAGTTAAACCTACAAAAGACCTTCAACTGCTTATCTCCCGTCTCCACTGACTTATGATTAGACTGCAGAGGAGAAAATACAGATCTTCTATTGGCTGAATTTATTTTCTATACAAAATAGAACTGTACGATAAATGTTTAAAAATTAAGCTGCAATCAACTCTTTAGTTGATTAATTGGTCTGATTAGTCGATTAATAGGAGCAAGGTATACAGATGTTATTGGATCAGACTCTCCAGGCCTGTAATGCGAGATTACCACATAATCAGATGGGGACTTGGCAAAGAACTGCAGTACCGAAGGAAGTCGGATTTGCCAGTCAGCGATTTCCTACTTTGAGCAGATTTGACAGTAACCAGGTCAGGGTACAGAAGAGCCCAGGGCTGTGATGGGAGTTGGTTGAAGAAAAGACACATTTCCACCAGCAAGTACATTTTACATGCACAAGAAAAATTGAACACTAAAAAGGGAAAGTTTGTGTATTTTGTCATTAGTGTACTGTGCTTCAGTTCTGTACTCACATTTTTTACTGGGTACTGTGTAAAATGTTTAGAAAATATTCTGTCTTTGTAAGAATCCTTAAAAATATGGACAGATAAACCAATCAAAATTTAGAACTCCACCGCCACTAATAACCCCTCTTATATTAACTAGCTATTGATCAGCTGAAAACTGAATAATGGTATGGCTATTCATGTTGTACCATACTTACATGGATTCTATTAGCACTTCTTGCCACTGGCTCAACTCTGAATAAGCATAACATTAACTGTTACCATATGGTCACAATATTGATAAATGATCAAAAAGCCTTGGAGTAAATGAGATAACCTTCACATGTCTAAATTAAGTTTAAGGTACGAAATGCTAGAAAAATCTGTGTGTCCTTAAATCTACTTTCCCCTTCACCGTCCCACAAAACACACACTAACAGAATATCACTTTTAGGAATTTGATTATATTAAAGAATGAACACAATCAATTAGTGATTTAATTTTTGCTTCAGGAAATCGAGAATGTAATTCAGTCCAAAACAAGTGAGCCCATCTAATTTTTGTGCATGACAAACAAAAATCAGAATTAAATTAAAAAGATTAACTGTCATTTTTAGGTAGGATTTCACTAAATTATGCTTTATTATGGAGACATTCCTTAAGAAAAACTAATTTGAGTACACTTTGAAACTTATTTTTTATATTCAAACTACGTAATCATATGCTATATTCCATCAGAGTGAAAACATTCATTTAAATCTTTTAACAGATTCAGCTGTTTAGAAAGGTGTAGTACAGTATACTGTCGGTGGATATTTGTCCTGATACACAAGCTGAAAGTCACTTTGTCAGTCAGACCTCAAATGGGTAGAATGTTCACTGGAGCGGAATGGTTAAAGGATTGGTTTCTAAACTACATTACCCAGAAGATGATTATTCCTAGAGCTGGCAGTCAAACTTTACTGGACTCCTACTGCAAAGGCAATTAATAGTATTATTGCATTAATTTAAATACATTTGTTACTGTGTATAACTGAGGGTTTGTCAGTTAAAAAGATGTGCATTTGTGTTCTCTGTATATTTTTGCTTTGAGGTTTAGTTTCGTTTTTTATTTTTAATGTTCATTTGTATTACTTGTCCCACAGGCAAAGTATAACGGTAAAACGTTGTCCCTCACACAAATCTTGTCCCGTGTGTCTGGTGATATGAATTGCACACCCCTGTTTGGGTAAGGTCAAATCTAATATACAGCAATATTAAATAATTAAGTTTAATATATGGTACTGTCTAATGTAAAGTGGCCAGTGGTTGAGATTTTCTGGTATTGGAGGTCAAACACTTGATCAGATGGTTTGGCTCCAGATTGACACATAGCTGCACTGAGATGCTGAAGACTGTATACTGGGAAACTTTTGAATGAGTATGTTAGAAATTATGACAAAAGCCTATTTAAATTGGGTGCCATTGTGGAAGCTTTGTTTTTGTAACGGATTTTTTTTATACCAATTACAGTATGTTTTATGAAGGGCCATAGTTGCCCAATGTTTTGGGCTTTAAAATATCTAGAGAGACTTAATCTTGCAACCTGGTCTACTGCTCAGTTAAGAACTTTTTCATTTTCTCAACCCTTGGTGTAATTAAAATAATAATTGTAGCTCATCACCCAGATTGATTATAGACCACAGGTCCTTTGGTAAGTACCTTTACTAGGAATGTCCACAGTATTGTATATCAGTGTGTGGACTGCATCCCCAATTATGCATTGTTTCACAGTTTGTAATTTGGCTTTGTTTAATTATCATACTGTCTTGTTCCTGTTTAAGCATACTTGACTAACTATATCACTGACCTTGGGAGCGAAGCATTTTATTTCTCGCTTTGATGGTGGTTTTAATAGGATTTGCCGTAGAGAGCTTGGTTGCTGTAGCCTTAGTGCTTTAGTCACAAACAGGCTTTTTTTCTTTAACTTGCATACTACAGTATAATGCCAGTTTAGCGCAACCCTATGTATGCGTGTATGCATTGTATTTTAGGAAGAACAATATTTACAAATAGAGGATTCTTACCAGTACATATTCAGGCTGGTAAACAATCTTATTTTACAAATGTCAATACCCAGGAAAACCCTGTGGCGTACTATGTTAGGGCTGCATAAAGTGGTTAAAAGCACTACGTTTAACACTGTTACATGTATATGAGAAATAGTTATTAGATGATGACTAAAACCCCATTATAAACCTCATGCTGTTCTGAGGTCAGTGTCTGTACATATCTTCCCTTTGGTCTTTAATGCCGGTACAGTGCATTGTTAGTTGGAATGGATTACTATAAGAAGCGAAAATGGTTGAAGTGCTAGAGGAATTAAATATAAGTACAGTATATAATGGGGGGATAATTTACTGCAAAGTGGAGGTGGCTGTACACACTGTTCTGTTCCAATCATGCTGTATTTTCAGTAAAGTTCTGAATTTGATGGAACTTTGCATGGGTATTTTTTACACGTTGTTACTTTTTTTGGTAAAAAAAAAAAAAAAAAGTGTTTTGCTTTAGCCTTGGTACATCAGTAAATGTACAGTACTTAAGAAAAGAACCTCCCAAAAATAGCATAGCAGAACGCATCATACAACACTAAAGACAATCAGAATTAAAAAAACCCACTGAAGTTGTACTCTGTCAATGTTAAACTGCAATAGTATTAAGATCTATTATTTGCTCAAAATGATGTAGTGCTGTAGTTTGTTAAAACATTAACATAAAATTAAATACCTTGTTTAGCTGATAGTAAATAGAATTGGGAAATGAGCAGTCTTTTTGCTGAAAACGCAAACATACCACAGGTTATTAAGAGCAGAGATGAGTTGTTTATTTTTTCAATCTGATAAATAAAATATGTATAGCAAAAAAAGTAAAAAAAAATACTAAAACGTGTTATTGGATTTATAGCTATGCGTCACGACATTACACAAGCTTCCAATGATTACACGTGGAGTTTGTGAAAAAAGATTTCTTCACTTACCCAAGAAAATTGGAATATTGATATAACGTGTTTTAAACAAAACTACTTTGATAATAAATAGGCTATCTTGCTGCAGTCGCAGCTCTGCTAATTTAAATTGAGACATTGGTCGTGTTCTTATAGCGCAGATTTCCGCAGTTCTGCACAGAATCATAGAGATGCGCGGCAGACGTCGCTCAACACCCACAGGAATGTGCAAATTCTGCATAGCCCAGCGCATTTTGAAGTGTTACTGCTGGAGGCTGGCTGCAGCTGTGAACCAAAGGGACGATGCAAAGATCATGAGTGACCTGCTAATCATAATGCAAATAACCACTGAAACTACTGCTGCCACCTTATTAGAGGAGGCGAACGACATTTTATCATTAGAGCAACGCTGTGAACAGCCTTGTCAACGCTATATTAAATAAATCAATTATTTAAACAAACATAATATACTAAATCCGTGATAAGTGATGTATAATTTTATAATAGTTAATGTTAATCAGTTACGTCAAACTGACTGTTGATAATACCTACAAATGTAAAGATGCACGTTGAAAGTGTGCAATATTGGAGAAGGCATTTCTCTAAACGCTGTGTGTGACGAGAGAAAGACAGCAGCCAAAATACAGTGCCTGTTCACAAAAATATCGTCCTCAGACACTTCGATAAAGCTGCAAGTACCATCGCTTGATTTAGAAGCGTGTTTGCAATTGAAAAATGCTTTAACCATTGTATCGA
The DNA here is from genome assembly GCF_017654505.1 of Polyodon spathula. NCBI lineage: Eukaryota > Metazoa > Chordata > Actinopteri > Acipenseriformes > Polyodontidae > Polyodon > Polyodon spathula. Next base: position 30,815,750 of record NC_054538.1, on the reverse strand, counting down.
GGAATTACGATAATCGCGGTGTAGAATTAAAGGAATGGTAATAATACCGTAATGTACCTCAACCGTGGTAACCGAAAAAAACAGTGATTTAGTGACCCCAGAGATTTGTTATGCCTCCACGATACGAATCGCTTGCACAGTTTGCATTCAACTTTTTTTGGTTGTCTGGGCATTTAGCAAAAAAATTCTAACAGCAGAGGGGTTTCTAGAAATGTCTTTAAATACAGCTTACTCTATACAACGCTTTACTGTCGAGATGGCGAATGAAGAAATTGAAGGTTTCACTCTGGGTAATACGAGTGAGAGCGGGGAGGGGCAGACAGTGCTCAGTTTTCAAAATTAAAATTATTTGTGTTATCGTGTATTTTGTATGTTTCAAACATATCCTACCATACTTCTCTTACACTGTCTTGTACTTTAGATATTTAGTGCATATTTTACTGAAGCCCACTGCTTTGGATAGTGTACCCTGCTCCAGTTGTACGTAACGTTAGTGGTAGCAGGTTTTATTAATTTTTGTTTACGTAATATGCATTATACAACTCAAAAGATCAAATTTTGCATGCGAGTGACATAAGTTGTGATTTTGTAGTATTCACACCAACTCCACTCCTAAATGTCTTTTGAATTAATAGAATAGGACTTGGCATTTAACAGCATTTTAAAAGTTAGGTTACGATGTACAAGGAATATATTAAGGTATATTAATCTACAACTTTGGACACAGTATATAATCTATATAAAAAAAAAAATTCCCCTAAAAGTTCAATGTGAATTTCATAGCATTTGTTTTTAAATATATAATTATGGATCATAATTAGTTCTGTTCCTGAGATTTGAAGGTTCATACATTTTGTCTCATTGTACAGGTATTTAAATTAACCCCTGTTAACTTCTGTGCATTTTTAGAGCTGTCAAAAAGTGAAAAATGATTCATATTACTGTACACAGAATGCAAAAGGAGCTTCATTCTCCCCTTCATTTATTTTTAGTGCAGAGTGGGTGAATCATTGCTGTCAGAAATCTTGTGCTTGCAGATGTTGAAGATCTTGGTATCTGTTAAATGACCTTGAGAAATTATTAGGTTTTAAGTGGTGGCAATGAGCACAAAATATTGTAACAATCAGTATTTAAATACAAGCTACTAGTTTACACTATTTTTTTGCATCCCCTGAAAGGATTTTGTACGAGTTTGTTAACCTTGCCCGTCTGCTGTATCTACTACTGCTATTATCTCAAACCATTTTAACTGGATCAATGATACAATCCTTTTCACACTCAATTTTACTTTGTGTACAAACCATTCGATTTTGCCTAATGATTTATGGTCTTCAATGAAGCCTGACAAATCCAATTTGATCGAAAGTATGTGAACTAATGCATGCGATCAACATCCGAAATACTGTAACTAGTCAGTAACTCAGATCAGAGTGTGTTTCTGCTAGTGATGACTTGGATTCTATAAATTAACACACATTAATTGATCTGGTCACATTGTTCCAAAACAGTTCAACCAAAATCAATAATGATGCGATCTTGAACACATCCCTGTGTCTAATATAAAATGATTTACTCTTTTAGGCACCTGATAATGTTACCAATAACTGTTCCATCTTAAAATAAATTAAGCGTTGAACAAACAGAAGAGCTTCAATACAAACTACAATCTCTCTGAATCAGCAACCTGCAGAGTATACAGCGTACATGTAATTCGCTCTGTGTTATGAATCGACCACAAGACAGTTGTTCATTACTTTTACGGAATTCAAATACTGATTGACTTCTCAGCTTTTTTTTTTTTTTTTTTTTTTTTTTTTTAATTGGATGCTTCGTGCAAAAGATAAATGGTTTAAATGTCCCTGTGATGGCCGGCTCAAACAGGCTCACTTGGGTTCTTTTCCCTTCAAAAAAAATCACAAACGACACACACTAGCTTGAAAGAAAAATAGCGCTGATGCACACTTAATGAACACAAATAAACAAAAGAGAAAGAAAAACCTAACTCTGTTTTTGGAGCTCTCACTAAACACCAACAGGAACCTAACTAACATGCAGGACAGCTAAACCATTTACCTGCCACAAACACCAAAAACTTACACAATACCTTGCTACGACTGCTCACTCACACAGTCGAGCTCTTCTCTCAGCAGCCCTGAGTAGACTGGCTGCCTCTCTTAAATACCCTGCACCTGGCTCCAATTTACAATTAGCACCAGGTGCAGGGGTTAACTAAACAATTAAACAATTAAAACCCTTAGCCCATTCACCCAAAAGTGCATTCTCACATGTTTTTTTAGCAGGGAGGATTTTAACCTCCTCCCTGTTATCTCACAGTCCCCTAACTAAAAAACGAAGGGAAAGAAATGGCACTGGTACAATAGGTTATGATAGTGTTGGGCTTACCAGTTTCCACATTGTTAACTTACCAGCATGCTGCACTAAAACCCCTGATTTATAATTATTTATTTATTTATTTATTTAAAAAAAAAAAAATTGGTATTCGGCTGGGTGTGCGTGCAGTAATCTACAGTACAAAAAAAAAATGTGAAAGTGCTGATTCCATTTAGAAGCTGTACCAATCTTTTGGAAGCACATTATGCAGAAATATGTACATAAAGGGGGTATTTAAAGGACAGCTGAGGCTGCAAGTTTCTAAGTGTCGTGAGACTGAACATAATATGCAGTGTTTAAAAAGCTGCCCACCCCTCTACACTATTCACTTAAAGTGAACAGCACAAACCTATAATAAAAGCTTACTGTGGGCTTTCAACAACATCTGAAAGACATAAGGTTTTGTGGGATGATATTTCTAATAAAAGCTGTAATACTTTACCTTTCGTGGTCTTCTGTGCTTCTTTTACTCTGCAGTTTGCCGATTTCAGGGAGATTGTAGTTTGTATCCCAAGGTCATGAAGGAGAGCGGGTTTGAATTGTGTTATTATCCAGTTATTTTTTAAATTTTAAAATTGCACACCTTTTCAGTTTTTTAGTGCAGCTTTCCCTTGTAGATGTTAATGAAATATTTAATTTTCATGCTGCTGTGAGTGGTATAAAGTAACATCACAATGCTGTGACATTATTATTTTTTTGGTAAAAAATTTTTGGTCATTTTTTCACAATACTGATATGTGATTGACTGAACAGTTGAAGGCCACCATATACAGTATCTTGGAAATCAAATCTGATTTTGATGAAATAAGGCTCTTTTTTTTTAGTTTTAATGAAATGTCCTGGGAATTTACTGTGTAAAGCTGGTGAGGTTAACCCATATCAGTATCAAAATGAGGTGTAGAACTTATTTAAACTAATGTATGCAATTTTAGCATTCAGTGATTTTAAGCGTCTCTCCTCTTAAAATGTAAATAACTCTCCAAATGCATGGCAGTGCTGTGTTTCTTACTCTGACGTAATGTGTTGCTGAGCAGCAGTAGTCGAGTGTAAGTTGTCTTCTTACTGATCAGGTGGGCTTGCTCAAAACTCAAGTACGATAGAGATAATTGACAAATGGATCAGCTAAGCCTGCTTCAGTCACGTAAACACCTGTGCTTCTAAAATTTCGATATATTATTATAAGATATTTTTTAACTTTATATTTTTTGGGATGAGCTATCAACTTGCCTGTGTAGTAGTATAAGATGATGATATTGTCTTACTTTTGGACTGTACCAGTGATGTATTTGAAAAAATATAATTGTCATATAAAATAATATATATAGGAACTACAGTGCTCCCTCGCTATAACGTGGGTCTCAGGGGACACACATTATAACCGAAGAGTGTTAAAACGGGAGAGGGGGTGGGGGGCGCAGTGAGACACATAACAGCACACATCTGACTAAAATAAAATAACTCCCTCTCTATAATGCACTTATAATGAAGGGAAAATGTAACTTTCTGTGAATTAACCATGCAAAAAGCACCATGTAATCAATGCTGTATTTTTTACAAAAAAAAAAAAAAAAAAAAAAAAGGTGGGGGGGGGTAACATTCCCACTCGTGGATCATTTTAGTGAGCAGTTTTTATAAATAGCCTGGCTAAATGGCGGTCAGGAGTTCAGTTCGAAGCGACAGGCAAGCAAACCAAATGCGAGAAGGAGAGCTGTTTGGGCGAGGGGACGAGGGAATGGGCTGTCCCCAGGTTCGGCTGTCGGAGCTGGGCTGAAGCGAAGCTAAAACATCTCGACTCCCGGAGAAAACTGCAGCTCCTGTCGCAGCAAAAAAATAATACATTAGGAAAGATAATAGGCCTAAAATTTATTTAGTTGCAAAACGAATGCTGAATAAGATGTCTGTGATATAAAGTGCCAGCACAGCTTTTCCTCAGTTCAGATACTGTATCAAAAGGGAGAGACAGAAACGGAAGTTAGACTGAGAAGTTGTTTACAGTTTGAACAACACTGGTACTGTATATACTGTAGAAATGTTGCATGAATCACTAGTACAGGGGATTGGGGGACATGCTGTAGGAGCGTTATGTCTAAGGCACGATATAACCGAGAGCCTTATAGCGAGGGAGCACTATATCCAGTTATTGTATTGGTAGTCAAAGGAAGGGAAGGAGAGGAAGAACTGGGACTCATCAGTGTAGAGATGGTAGGAGAAGCCAAGGTAGGAGGTGAGAGTGCCTAGCAAGCGGGTGTAGAATGAGAACTTGAAGAGTCCCAGGACAGATCCCTAAGGTACACCTGTAGAAAAGGAGCCACAGCAGGAAACCTGGAAGGAGCGGTCAGAGAGAGAGGAGGAAAACCAAATAAGAGCAGTGCCTGAGATCTCCAAGGTCAGAGAGAGAAGAGCATGATCAAATTACACACAGCTTGCATACCAATGAGCAGCTTCACACTATAAATCAATACATACCACATTATAAATTTCATAACAAATTTTATAACAAAATTCCATTTTATTTGTTAAAAAACCATTGCCACAAAATTAGTGACATTCCCCCATATTCTATAATAGAGAACTGGTACAGCACCAACTTTCCATGCAAAGACAGCAGTACACTGCTACGGCAACTGTCAACAGTAGACGTATAAGATTATTGAGGCACAGCGAAATGAACTGCAGTAGAAAAAAACAGATGGTGGGAGAGGGGTGGGGGTGTGAGGGGAAATAAAGCAACAACTCAGTTAATGTGCTTAAAGACTGGCTAAAAGATAAAATATAAGGACATTCATTTTTGTGAAGTAAGTCCAGAAAACCTCAACAGCATTCTGAGGGAATTATACATGCAAGAAGATCTACTGGTGAGCATTTTAATGCGGAGATCTGGAATAAATAGATTTTTTACAATAAAAGTTGTAACATCATTGTAGACAGCACATTTAAGACCAGCAATAATGTCTTCCTGTCAGTCATGAAAACTCAGAAAAGCCGGTAAAGAAAAGTCTACGTTAATCTGAAGCGCTTTCACTGGAGAATACAGTAGGATTGGAACGCAAGGTCTGGTTTGGTCTTTATCTTAACCTGGCACAAGTGAAATACTGTTTGCAACTGGGCATTGATCAGAAGAGTGTAGTTCAATTTTATCCTCAAACTGTTCGAAATCCGGCTTCAGCCTCCATCACAGCTGTAGCACTTACACACAATACACAACTTATGATAGTTTAACAAACAATCTTTTAAAAAAAAAGCACTTAACCAATCTCAAATATCTGATCATGATAAAACTGGCACCCCTGTTTTTAGTATGTTATGTGTGTATGCTACATCTTGTTGGTGCAATCTGGGCCCATTTTGTCTTCCATATTTCCTACAGCACAGACAGATTGGATACACAATGCTCAGTTAGAGATCCATCCAAAACCTTTCAATTCGATAGATCAGGTGATTACAAAGTTTCATTCATGCTTCTATCAAAAAATAAATGGACTGCCAACATGGATGCCATTTTTTACTGCCTTGTAAGTAAATTGCAAACACAGCATCATCTGCTATTTAAAACTGCAGTACGATATCGTGATTACACCCAGTTAATTAAGATTATTAGGTTGGATCATTTATTTGTGAATTGCAATGTCCTGTAGATACAATAAAATACATTTGGAGTCAATTCTTAACATTTAATATTTTTGTAGAATAGCCAAATTAAATGTACTGTATTAGATTTGTTCCACAGTTTGCTAACCTGTTTTTTTTCTTATTTAAAGATCTGCTGCTAGATTGAACCAGAATACTAATCAGTTTATTAAAAGCCTTGTATTTCCCTTGTGATATGAAATACAAGTGCCTTATGGTTAAGAAACTGCTTTGTATCAACTAGTGTTGTAGCGTGTTGCCAGGTTGTAATTTGAGAGTGTCAGAACTGTGTCTTTAAATTCTGTTGGTGACTTGGATTTTTCAGCATTGTGAATGTAGGTGCATTCTGATCTTGATCCGTTCTGACATCCTCAGCAGTAAATTTATATTTTGAACAGAAAAAAAAAAAAAAAAAGATCTGTGAGAACATGTCGGGGACTATTCTGAAATCTTTTGGGAAAGTTTAAAGTGCAGTGTTTGTGAGATTTTGTTTGTCTGAAAGAGTAGGTTAATCAAGTGTGGTATTTTTATGGTGAGAATATGGGTCTGCTCAACGCAAGGCAAGTTTTGCTGACATCTTTGAATGTAGCTGCAGTGACTGAGCATTTGGGAAGCCTGGTTTAAGTGTGCTAATACATTAAAGGCGAAGGACAGTGCAAAACTCTCCTTAAATTTGTGTTTAGTCAGAGAATAAACTAAAATATGTATGGGGAACCGTAGCATGTGCCTAATGTCCAGTAAGACTTTACTCTTTGACATGGGATTAGGGCCTTGAGGAGAGTGCTTTTATGGTTGTGCAAATATTATTTTTTTGTTGATGTTATTATTTAATAAGAAGGGCCATTTGCAATAACTAGTGTACTATAGCTGTTTTGGGCCTGCTTTGCCTTTTGATGTTGGTCTCAAATTTTGTAAAGCTGTATTATGTGATTCTCTTGGTCAAGTTTAATTGCGACATTTACTGTACAAGTTTCTTGGTCTTATTTGCTTTCTCTCGCACACAATTCCAAACTGACATTCCTCTATTTGGCTGCAGGGATGCTTTGTTTTTGTTCTCTACTTGTGTGTATCTTTCCAGAACATTGCACTGTTGCAGTGTACATGTATTACTCATGTAGTATCTACAAATGCCAAGCTGTACATGTTGACTCATTATTAAGCATCCCTATGAGAGTTATATAAGCATTGTCTTTATGGCTGCCATATTGAGGTAATTTTCGATGTTCAATTTGTTTTGTCTTTTTTTATTGTTAAAAGCTTGGAGAAGGTAATGTGTGTCTGTTTTATGGAGACAGCACATGTGGTACACAAATATATTCTTTGGTTTTCTCATGTTATATTACTGATGGTATAAATTAACCATTTCCCTGGGCTTTGTTTGAAATTCTGAACAATTCTACAATTCACACTGTGAGGCAGATGTTTTAAATGGTACAGTATAGAGACCTTGAAATGCATGAGTGTCACATTCAGATTTCCTGAAAACATCTGTGTTCCAGTCGAAATTAAATTAAATGAACACCTATTTTATTTGTTTCCTCTGCAAACTGGCTGATGGCACATTTAGAGTGTTCTGTATGTAGTGGAATTGCTCAATGTTTTTTGTAATGCATACTGTAATTCTATATCTTCTGTACACATGGCATATTATGTAAAACTCATTCTAAAATTGAGGACCTTTAGCATTTAATTTAATTGTGGCACCAATATCCCGCAAGTGATGCAGACCTGCTAAATACCCCCACTGGATTTTATTAAGCAACTCAGAGATTTCATTTTGAGTGATCTTCAGCAGAACATTTTCTTTTTAAATGCGCGCCTCTGGAGGCGCAATCAGTTCAGTAGTATGTTTAGTAAATATGGTGTGTATATAAATACAGAGTACTCTTGTGATTTTGTTTATAATTTATGATGGTGGCCACTAGTATATAATATACTTGATTAGAATAAATTCGTAGTCAGAGCTGCAATATTCTGCTTTGGAAATGACCCTCCCTGCCCAACATTCAGAAGGGGGGCTATGATGAAAATGAGGGTTAGTATTAAAATGTCAGAAAATACTTTGGGTTAAAATTGTACTGTACATTACCTTGGAGTGTTTTACTATCTGTTGAACAGCCCTTCTAGATTGATTGAGACGGTGTTGACATTCAGTGGTTCCTTCTATGTCTTAAGAATTATTGAATGACTTGCAACTGAGAGAGGCTTTTATCCCAGCACTTCAACCCACACATTTAAAGTGCAAACGAATGAAAAAACAAAGAGATCTCATCCAAATTTCTTTGGGCGCAGCTATGGTAAGTGGGTCTTGTATACACACCTTTTAGTCAAAAAGGAGAAAAAGTAACACCTGAATAGGCAATATTTTTAACAATTGCCTTGGCACTAGCTGGATGAGTATTGCAGCGTGCTGGAGTTCCCAGTATAAGTAGGTAGGATCTTTATAAATGCTAGATATTTGCTTATTGCAGCGAGTGCCTTTATCAATAAGGGCAGGGTGGTTTTCTTTTGCGTTTACAAACCACAAATTAATTAACATTAATGACTTGCACTTCTCTTAGTTTTTGTATGCTGACTTTATATTTTACTGGGCATGCTGTCGGCCCATTATGTTTAATTTCTTCACTTAAGAAAATTGTGTAATGCTGCAACCACAGTTGACTCACACTTGCTCAAAACCCACAATAATCGACCTACACACTAATTTCAGCAAGTCAAACAATGGAATTGTAATCAAAAGCACGTACAGCACTGCAAGCTTCATACAGTTCATAACACAACATTTAGCCTGTACCAGGCCAGTGCACAGACATATTCTGAGATGTAAAGTGTAGTGTAACCAGTATTTTTCATCAGCTCAAACTTTTGGTCTATTTTGAAATGCAGAAAAGGGAGCCTTTTCTCTCACAGGGCAAGGTTTTGTGTCATAAATTCATCTGCCAGACATTCGTGTACATTTTAATAGAACAGTTTCCTCAATCACTTTGATGTAAAATATTAACACAGTGAAATGTGTGGATTAGTTTTCAGTTTGCTGTATAAATAATTAAGCATCCAAAAAAAAGTGTCAGAATAGTTTATAATCGTGGTGCAGTCTCTCTTTCTCTCTCTCTCTCAAAACATGCTTTATGTTTTAACCCTTCTACCTTCTTTCTAGTTTATTCTGTGGAGTATATCCAAACTTTCCCACAAGAGACTGTTTCTTGCTTTTGAGGGACACTTCTTGCTTGTCATTTGCCAGTACTTTCCCTTGGAAACATGTCTTGTGTCTTTCAAAAACAACTTGTAATTACATTTTATGAATATCTAACTCAATAAATAAATCTTGTGCAAACAAGATAAAAATAGAACTTCAAGAAGGCTAAATGCCACAAACCTTGGCCTTGTTTTTAACATGTTTGAAAAGACAGCTTAGTTCTTTCAACAGTCAGAAAATTAGTAGTCCTTTTGTTTTTAACCCGTTTCCTTTTGTAAACACAATCCGAAGAGGTTCCATTTTAGAAATAGCTGCTGTTTAGAGTTCTTAAGATCAAAGAGTTGTCATGTGTGCTCTTGCAGGCAAAAAAAATGCAGAGCTAATCGAAAACTGTTGGTTGATCTGTAGATTTTGTAAAGTTGATGACCTCCCTTTGCTGGCCAGGTGGTTGGTTGGTGTGAAAACTTCTGGCTTTTATCTAGTAAACACACAGTCAGTCATGGCATTAGCATATTAATGCTGTCAACATTTAATGGTGGTTTTCTGATGTGGACTAAGCTGAGACTCATTTTACTTGAAAGTAGATGTATTAAGTAGCACAGCAATGCCACCATGGGAGGAGCCACAGTATTATTTACACTGTAGTGTAATAGTATGCAAATAAAATATTCATTCAGTAACTTGAAAATATCCAGCAACAGCAACACGGTCATGTATACAAACTATTCCATTCCTATTCCATATTTTCATTTCATAATGTCCCCAGGGACGTTTTGTTTTTGTTTCCCTCCAATAAAAAAAGAAAAGAATTACAGTACATAAATCTTGCAACAAGTGCACTTTGCACCAAAAAAAGCACTTTTGAGTAAACAACTTAGCAAATATACAGTATAGTGTTCTGCATTTTCAGAACTTTTCAGAGTTTATTTTACATATATTAAAATAGGGAGAAAAATCAGTAGAAATGTGTTTTTAATTGAAACAAAGGTAAAAATCTGGGAAAAAAGATCTCAGTATATACAGTACACACTTTTGCACGTGGAATTTGATGCATAATAGTTCTAAGTTTAAGTTTAATGTCCCGAGGCCACATTTACCCAAGTTACCTGGTACCTGTGCACGTTTGGGCAATTGCTGTGCTGACAGAGCTTGTATCTGCAGAAGTTATGAATGTGACATCAGCACAAAACAAGCCAGGTTCATTCGCTTTGAAATCATAAAAAGAAAAGAAGTTTAGCTGATGGACAGTACCGTCACACAAAGTCAGCAATTCATACCCCTTCTGCAAAACAGTGACTGTCCAGCTGTGGCTGTGTCTCAATTCACTTTCTTGTCTTAGTTTAATGTGTCACCCGGAAAATACTGAATAGTAGACTAAAAATCAGGTATAAATCAGTAAATCCAAGGTGCTGTAAAAAAAAAAAACTAAAAAAAAAACAACAAAAAACTAAGCATACAGTATCACAATGGCCGTTGGTTTTCATATTATGATAACGTGAAGAACCCTAATATAAATAAAGAATAAGATTTTTCCAGATGCTACAGTAAGAGAGGGGCTTCATAAAGCAAAGAGGTTATCTGTAGCACAGGCAGGTACTGTAGGTATATTATTTTATAGTACAAGGACATTTTACGTACTAATATTGTACTGTTAGAGTGTGTAGAAGTTTTTGACTCGTCATTAAATTAGTCAGTTAGTGTTACATGGTACTCTGACACCCTTCAGTCATGTGGAATTCAAAGATTTATAGTAATTCAAAAGTGCTGCTGAGAGTATCGTCAATGTAGGTATGAAGTGACAGGTCATTAGGAAAAGGTACAGCTCATTAGAGAGGATGGAAGGGATTCATGTGAAATCAGCAGTTTTCTTTCTAAGCTGTGGTTGGGCTACTGTGTTGTTGGCTAAATGTTGCAGCTTGGAGCTTTTGTTGTATATTTTCACTTATTCTGCACTCTTTTGGCCCTTGTTCAGTTCAGTGCAGCTTTTCTCATTTGCCTTCTCCTCTTTAGTTTTGGCTGTTAGGAAATTTTGCAGATTTATTTATTTTTTAACCTGCAAAATGGTGCTAATACATCCCTTAATAATATAGCAAATTGTCTTTCTAAAAATAGCCAGACTTCCAATGAATGTTCAGATTATAAATGGTTTCTGCAGCAGCTATCATGTTATGGCACTTTTCCAACAGCCATTCTCCTACAGAAGCCGTTCTGTGAATACAGTTTCGATGCAGCTAAACTGTATGCATTAATTATTCAAGGCACTTAAAGCAGAGTTTGGAAAGCAATGCTTGACATATTAATATAAAACTGCCAGTCTAGAATACTTCTAGGAATACACTTAGGGTTGGGAAGAAGCCAGGTTGTCCATCTTCAGATCTTCAGAGGTGATCTCTTAATCAGATCTTGCATGTTTTGGCCTAAATCTAAACAGTGTTTTAATGACTATTTGTTTTGGCACATGGCTTTTCCATCCTCAGCAACAGATAGTTTAGAAAGCAAAATCAATTCCAAATGAAAAAGCTACATCCTAGTCTAAATTGTAGATATCTGGAATGGCATGTCTTTGCAACACACATCCTTTAATTCATTGATTGTGTAGCATGCTACCAGAAGAGAAACAATTGGCTTACCACTACTAATAGTACTGTTACTGCTGCTTTCATGCTTATCATGACATTAAGGACTTTGGGAACAATAATGACATCACGGTACAGTAAATGATCTTGAGTGGATTAACTACGCTATATATTCTTGACCCCCAAGGATGTAGGTTCTCTGCAGCAGGGATCAAGTGTATTTTCATGTGGTTATTGGTTAATTGTGGTGTTTAAGGTATCTACTCCACAAATTAATTGTTTTATACAACAAAATCTGATTTTACATGATGTCCTTTTTATTGTTACACTGGCACATCCCTTCAGTAATACTGTGCAGCTATTTAAATGATAACTTTGAGTCTGGTTGAGTGTACAAAGGAAATACAGTGATTTCCAAGTTGATACTAGTGAAGAAGGTGTTTTTTTGGAGTTACACATAACCGACAGAGAGTGTGCGAAAGGTACATTTTGTTGCTGTGTCGGCATTAGCGCCAGTCAACAGTGCTATCGGTTTTGAGTTTTAAAAGAGGCCACAGGAGACCAGTGAAATGAAAACAAAGTGCGTTTCAACATAATATAGCTATTTGATGGTTTGAGTAATTAAAATAAACAGATGAATATCAAATCAGTGCAGTAAGCTGCAGTATCTGGATAAAGTACGGTATTGTAAGATTATTTAATATTTCAAAGTTACGTAGACAAGCCCATTGAAAGTACAGGTAAGATGTGTTTTTTTTTTTTTAACACTCTAAATAAATACTAATTCAAGAACTGTTTATCTGCAGCCCAAATTCCTCATAACATTACCAAGGACAAGGGCTGAGTGAAAGTAAAGGAGCTGGACTGTGTATGCAAACCTCTGTCATGCCAGCTTGAAGCCGTTCACCTAGTTCTCTTGTTTCATTAAAGTTCTGTCCAGCAGACCATCTGTCTATTGGACAGTAACAGGTGCAAAAAGGTTATTGACTTATTCTAGAAGAAGGAGTGGTGAGTCTATTTCAGACTTGTTCTATTAGTGAGATCTAAGCAAATATATCTACTTTCCTTTGTTCTAATCCTTGTATATGACATTTTATTTGTATTGCTCAAAACATTTATCCCCTTAATGAGAGCAGTGACTGTACATGCACTGGCCAGGGCAACCATTTAGGCCAGATGATAAGAAAGTAAAGTACTATAGTTTGGTCATGAGCCCCACTCAACCTTGTTCTATCACTGATACCCTTTCACACAGTTATGACGGCTCGGAACCGGCACTGATGGAGCATTTTGGTCTGTGTGAATTGCTTGTACCGTCACAGAGTCGTCATATTTCAGAGACGGCATTGAACCGTCTTAACTCCTGTGTGAAATGCTATGCCGGTACTGAAGCGCTATAGTGGGCGTGGATTGAAAGTCAACATCCTACGTGACTGCATGTATATCGGGCATGTTGTGGAGGTTTTTTTTGTCGTTGTGCAACACACTTTAATTTTTTTCAAATACACTGGCTGATCAAGAATGAGGTAGTAATTGGAGTCTGGAATAAGTTAAGGAATTGTTAACTTTACGGGCTGACGAGGAAGTGAATTCACAATTAGAAGGGACGGTGCGTGATTCTGTAATTTATGGGCAAATTGCCATTTCCATTAAAACAATCTGTTGACTGACCGGTTTGAAAGTTGTACTCACATGATCTCTTTGGCTGTGTGAAAGGGTTATGACTGTATTATACCTGCATAGGTTGTGCAATTTTTGTGCTGTATCGGGATGTTTTAAATAATTTGAACGTCTCTGAGAAGGCGCAATAGCGGCATTTGTGTGTGAAAGGGGCTTGAGACTGTCGATTTGTGCCTCTTCCTGGTAGTTTGTGATGTGGGCATCTGTCCCCTTCTAACCGTGCCGATAATAAAACTAAAAATGAATGGCAAAAGAAGTGCCAAGGTTGTCCCTGAGGTTATAGGTTCTTTCTCGTTTGTATCTTCATCATATATCACTTTTTATTCATGTCCCAAGATTATAGCCCTTTCTTTCAATGGGCATTACCCCCCCCAACAACCATGTGAGTGACACCGTCTCAGTTTAACAAGGAACTTTTCTTTAGCAAAGAAAATGTCTTTTGCCGTGAGTCACTTATGTATACCTATAGTACTGCTTTCTCTGCTGTCTGGCTCAAATTACAGTTTGATCATGCTTTTATACCCAAAGACTTTGGACCCCTATTCTTTAGACTGTATCATTCCACTATTTATTGTGTTTTACATAATTTATATGATCATTTATTTACACTGTAATCATTTTTTTAAAATTAATTATGCAAATATTGTGCACTACAGCCTGTTGTTTGTTACATCCTGCTGCAGCCTCGTGAACGTTCGGCACCGTCTGTCCCTTTGGGGTCCCAGGGGGATAAGAGTGTAGATCAGCGAGCATGTCATCCTGCTGCCATCGCTGCCTCGGAGAACGTGGACGAACAGGAGCTGGCCTTCCCGTCTGAGGATGTGGAGTCAGACAGCACATCCCCTACATTTAACCGCTCCATGTCAGCAGAGCTTATGCCACTGATCAAGAGGGCCACTGCAGTCTTGCAGCTGCTCTGGTCTACAGAAGGTGAGGCAAGGCAGTCAATCTTCAATGATGAGCCTGCCAACTCTCCCGCGTCCCCGTCCCCCAGTGCACCCAGACTTTCTTTTTGAGATCAAGTCTTCCTGGTGTCACCCGGCTACAACTCCGGCTGTTTCCCGGTCTATGCACACCCTATATAGGGTGCACTTTTGCCAGTGCAGGCTTCTATTGCATCGTTGGTACAGACACGTAATTTAGCGCTCCTGTCCAAGGACACTATCTGCCCCAACAAGCAGTGTTGGGTCTCGGAGGTGATCCTTAAGCGTGCCTATTCAGCCACTGTGTGTGCCGTACCGCTGGGCAACTTTAACAGCATTCTGTTGGCCGAACAGTCACATTTGCTGCGGTCCCTTTCTGACAACCACAGGCCATCACCACTACAGCAGGATGAGCTGTATTTTTTTTAAAAACCTACTCTAAAAACCTAATTCTGTCTAAACTGAATGGGCAGGTGGTGGGTAGAAACCTGGCAGCACTGGTTGCCGCACGCAGGCAGCTTTAGCACCTGTGCCTGATGGGGACAGAGTACCACTGTTGGATGCCCCTATTACAAAAAAACGGGGCATACCTTTGGTCCCACGTTGAACGAAATGCTTCAGTGCTGCCCCCACATGTTGCGCTTGCTTCAAAAAAAAAGCGACCCCCACCAGTGCGCAAACTGGCGCCCCTGGCCCCAGGGGCCTCATAGACCGACACAGCATTCTACCAGAGGTGGTATTCAGAACCGGCCCGTGGATATAATAGGTTCCACCACAGAGGCAAAAACCTTGGGGCAATATTTTGAAAGGGGATCGGCGGCTTCAGCTGCCTATGAGGGACATTGTTCCTTGCTGGAGGTTAAACGTGGTGCTCAATGCACTCTTGAAGCCTCCATTTAAACCATGCATTCAGCTGAGCTGAAATATTATCGCTCAATCGACTGTTTCCTTGCTATCAGAGTCACCAAGTGGATGAGCGAGATGCAGGCTTTCTCCTTAGTGAGAACCTAATTAATTTTTAGGCCAGGACAAGGGTTACGCTCCATACCAGTCCTGCCTTTTGCCGAACACTATCATTGGCATTCTATGTCAACCAGTCTGTGGAATTGGAAGCTTCCTTTCACCTTCTTCCAGTCTGACAAAGAGCTGCAGCTCCATAGACTCTGCCCAGTGTGGTACCTGCTGTACTGTGTTGACAGGACGAAAAGTTGGAGGCAGTCTGAACAGTGTTTTCAAAATCCCATGGTCAAGCCTTGTCTAAGCAAAGGCTGTCCAAAATGAGTAGCACTGCCCATTCCTTCAGGGGCATGGCAACTTCCAGGCTTTATTCCAGGGTGCATCTGTCAAGGACATTTTCAATGCAGCGGTGTGGGCTACCCCCTATACCTTTACTAGGTTCTATAGATTGAATGTCGTGCATCCTCAAAACCTTGGTTTTGGAACTAGAGTGTAAAGGGGTGGCTTCTGAGTCGACCCTTACAGCACAGGCATTTCTCCCTCAATTTTTTACCCTAACTACTTGTTACTTATGTTTTGTATGGTAATGCACAAGGCAGCCTTGGCTTAGCCTTGTAGCATTCTGGCCATATGGCAATCTTGTCCTAGCAACGGCATGGATACACTTACCGATACAGTTATGGTTACATTTTGTACTTGAACAGGGTATTAGAGGTTTATCTCTTTCTAAAAATAATTTTATTGTGTCCCATACTTTAAACTTTGCAGTTGTCACAAACTGTGACCTAGGTGGCAAAAGAGTACGAGTGTTTTTTTTTTTCGATGTCATAATCTTTGGCTTTTTTAACTACCTGAGTCAGAACAGCTGTTCAGAGAGTAAGAGCCAGATTGGGGTTATAACAAATGACTACAAACATAGAACATATTTCAAGTTAGAATTTCTTCTAGAAAGAGGAAGTGAAAGACTGTGGTTTGACTGTGGTTGGATAGTGCACCAATAGAGTGCACTGACAACAGCCCATATTTAGCAGAACAAATCATAAAATCCAGAATTTGATCGATCATTTTGAAAGAGGAACCACAGATATATAAGCAGTGATTTAAATGATAGCTAAACGGGGAGCCTGCTGATAGCATCTCAGACTAAAAGCTTCACGCTTAGGAGACGGTAAAAATTCCAATCTTTGAACCTGCAAGAGGTATACTTTGATATCTACAAGCAAGTGTTGAACTCTCACTCTCATTTTTTTTATTTTTATTTTGATTAATACTTTATACCTTTTGCTACAATTGATTTTAAAAATCCATATAGGAGAATACTATCTTATTAACTTGAGTCTAAGACTTGTGCACTCCGTACTGAGTGTGTTATACCGTTTTCACACAGAAATGCAGCTACTGTGCCGTCTCTGAAACGTTTTAACGAGGGCGTAAAATACCCTTTCCTCAGCATGAAATTGCGCAGTCTATACCAGTGTATTTACCATCATAACCGTTTCACACAGCCAAAGACATCGCGCAAGTAGGAATGGGTCGGTATACCGTTTTTTTTTTTTTGGTTTACCGTGGTTTAGGTACATTATGGTATTAATACCGTTGCTTTTATTCTAAACTGCAATTATCGTAATTCGGTTATACAACGGTTAACACAGTTTTCAACTGCAAACACGCTTCTTCTAAATCAAGTGATGGTACTTGCAGCCTTAGCAAAGCGTCTGAGGAAGATCTTTTTGTGAACTGATACTGTATTTCGATAATGGTTTTGAAGGAAACTGTCAGCGACACAGAATACACGTTTCAATTGCTGCCTTCTCTTACCCAGAGCTTGCTGCGCCGGCTGCTCTTGGCTGCTGTCTTTCTGACGTCACACGCAGCTTTTAGAAAAACGCATTCTCCAAACCTTGCAGCTTAGCATACATTCAACGTCCTATATTTACATTTGTCTGTATTGTCAACAGTCAGTTTAATGTATTAGATTAACATTAACTTTATTGTAAAATTATTTATCACTTATCACAGATTTAGTATATTATGTTTGTTTAAATAATTGATTTATTTAATATAGTGTTGACAAGGCTGTTCACGGATTCGTTGTATAATAGTAAAATGTTGTTCACCTCCACTAATAAGGTGGCAGCAGTAGTTTTAGTGGTTATTTGCATTACAATTAGCAGGTCACTCGTGATCTTTGCACATGAACAAGTAGCAGGTCACTCGTGATCTTTACACATGAACACAGTGCTTAATTTGTAAAGAAAGAGGTGCTGAGGCACAAGCAAAGTCATAACACGTTTATTTGAAAGAGTATCGTACCTACTAGTGTTAGATGTTTACAATCATGTATTCTACATCATACACAAAGTAGTAGTGCGTGCAGAGAAATTAATTAAAGGCAACCGCAGGACAAATAATTAAAAATAAAAAAGCATGTATACATGTTTTGCATTTAAATGGTTTTATTGTTTTGGTTTAATGTAATATAGCAGGCTAATGTTCCTGTTGAAGTAGGCTACAATATTTTATTTCATTAAAAAGTTGTCATTCTTTGTTGAAATTAATGTTCAGCTTTCATATTTTGTTGTTTACTACTCATGTAATCAAACCAAGTAGTGTAAGAAGTTGCTTGTATCGTTCATGACGTTTATCATATCAAGTAGGCTTATTTGTGTATAAAAAATGACAACAGAGTTGCAGCCAGTGTCGTCTTAACTTAAAGGCGCTCAAGCTGAAATAATAACGTAATTTAAAGTAGGCTACAACGTGGCAGCGGACTGTCTCTCTTTAGCGCACGCAAGAACTTTCAGACTAAATACAAATGTGTTGAGATTTTAAAAAGAAAGGACTTTATGAGATTTTTAGCTAGAAGTACCAGCGCTATGACTCTGCACGCCCAGAGGTTCCTGGGCTATGCCCCAACAAGCCCTGACACAAATTAAGCACTTGCATGCACGCCCCTTACCTACCTACCTATACTGATGCAACACCCACTATAGCGCTTCAGTGGCGGTATATCCTTTCACACAGGCAGTTATGACAGTTTAGTGCTGTCTCTTGCGTGGTGGTTCAGAAACGGCATAAAATATGACGGTTCTGTGGCAGTATAGGCAATTCACACAGACCTATAAGCCACTTCATTGACGGTTCTGAACTGTCGTAACTCTTCAGTGTGAAAGCACCTTCAGTATAAAATATCTTGCAGCCCTAGAATCCACCTTAAACTCATTGCCCGAGAACCGTCTGGGTTCAAGAGCATGATATTGTGCTTACCTTTGTATTAGCACTAGCAATATCATTGTGGGCCCCTCGCCCTGTTTAAAAAATGTGTATATCCTAAATTAAAATGACAAAACATTGCAAACGTCATCATGATCAACAAGATTTTTAGAACCTTGGTTAGTCTCCTTTAATATATTTTCAGTATAACTACACACAAACCTTACTTTGAAATGTGAAAAAGGATTCACAATCCTAGCATGAGTCACAGCTTTATAAACAGCAACATGTCTTAACTTTGTTACTGGTATATTACTTCCCATACACCAGGTAACAAGGGGAAAAAAAACTGTTAAGACAGTGTGGTTCATTGATTTGTAATGCTGCACACTTAATATAGAGGGATTAAAACATCATTGTTTGATAACAGAGGACAGCATCAGCTGATTCCCATGATCACAGTTATGTCTTTGTCTGCAGTATTAAAGGCGAGCCTATAACTGTAACTGTTTGCCTCAAAAGCTGAGTAGGAGAGGCAGAAGCCCTGCTGCTAGTGTGTGTGTGTGTGTGTGTGTGTGTGTGTGTGTGGAAATGTAAGGTTGGCAGGGATAAGGTTATAGCTGTCTGCAAGCAATCACAGGTGTGGCCGTTCCCCATGAGCAGGGCCAGATTTAAGCCCATCCCTGCCAACCTTACTTTCCCCCACACACACACTATTTACAGAGGTAAAATGGTCAGCGTGAACTCTAGGCTCAGTGGAGTGCTCCGTTTCTGTTTGAAATAAGACCTGCCCAGAAGCCTGCTTGTATATTTCACTGATATTTTCAGTTTAACTTTAAACAATGGGACTATCTGTCTCTCAGGTTGCTTTGGTTAAACAGTGGGAGTAGCTGTCTCTACGGTTGCTTTGGTTAAACAGTGGGAGTAGCTGTCTCTGAGGTTGCTTTGGTTAAACAGTGGGAGTAGCTGTCTCTGAGGTTGCTTTGGTTAAACAGTGGGAGTAGCTGTCTCTGAGGTTGCTTTGGTTAAACAGTGGGACTAGCTGTCTCTGAGGTTGCTTTGGTTAAACAGTGGGACTATCTGTCTCTCAGGTTGCTTTGGTTAAACAGTGGGACTAGCTGTCTCTGAGGTTGCTTTGGTTAAACAGTGGGAGTAGCTGTCTCTGAGGTTGCTTTGGTTAAACAGTGGGACTAGCTGTCTCTGAGGTTGCTTTGGTTAAACAGTGGGACTAGCTGTCTCTGAGGTTGCTTTGGTTAAACAGTGGGACTAGCTGTCTCTGAGGTTGCTTTGGTTAAACAGTGGGACTAGCTGTCTCTGAGGTTGCTTTGGTTAAACAGTGGGACTAGCTGTCTCTGAGGTTGCTTTGGTTAAACAGTGGGACTAGCTGTCTCTGAGGTTGCTTTGGTTAAACAGTGGGACTAGCTGTCTCTGAGGTTGCTTTGGTTAAACAGTGGGACTAGCTGTCTCTGAGGTTGCTTTGGTTAAACAGTGGGACTAGCTGTCTCTGAGGTTGCTTTGGTTAAACAGTGGGAGGCTGTCTCTGAGGTTGCTTTGGTTAAACAGTGGGACTAGCTGTCTCTGAGGTTGCTTTGGTTAAACAGTGGGACTAGCTGTCTCTGAGGTTGCTTTGGTTAAACAGTGGGAGTAGCTGTCTCTGAGGTTGCTTTGGTTAAACAGTGGGACTAGCTATCTCTGAGGTTGCTTTGGTTAAACAGTGGGACTAGCTGTCTCTCAGGTTGCTTTGATTAAACAATGGGACTAGCTGTTTCTGAGTTTGCTATTTTAAGGCACATTATATAAATCTGTGCATCCCAAAATAACATTTTATAAACAGTGTCACCTAAGAAAATGTTGTAAGCCGATTAAATAGGAGCAGATTTTAAAATAAAAAAAAATGTTGCTTACTCATTCTTCTTAACTCGATATCCAAAGCCAGGATACCACTTTGTAGCCCAGTTAAGCATATTTTAGGCATGGTACAGTATAAAGCCCACTGCTACTGTAGGTCAGAGGGAAAACTGGTTTCCTGACAATAATGCTTATTGAAACTTCTGGTAGTGTTGGTTAAACACATCTTTGCATCATGTGTAGAAGCTGACATTTTAGTGACTAAAAACAGACATGAACAGTGATTCTCAATGATGGTTTATCCCTAAAACTAATTTCTAGTCAGTGCTTCAGAACTAATTTGTCAGCTATTGATTTCACCAATATAAATACATTTTACTATAAGGAGACAAATGCACCAAGGCCTTATAAAATGAGGTGAATTGCATGCAAACAGTTCTTTTGGTAATCGGGCAGATGGACTTTGTAGTGAGCCTGTGGTAGTTTGGCTATGGTTTTTAATCTCACTCTGCTACCTACAGATTTCCAGGGTGTTGTTCAAAGGTCTGTAATGATAAAAAAATATATATAATAATTAACACCACAAGGGGTGTAGTACTGTCTGTCATTAGGAAAATTCTCTCTCTCTCTCTCTCTCTCTCTCTCTCTCTCTCTCTCTCTCTCTCTCTCTCTCTCTCAGTAGCTCCCACTCAGAAAGCTCTCCATGTACTTTGCAAAGCTTATCTTGTAGTGAAAGCTTGAAAGGGCCTGCTAGAGGAACATGAATTGCATTATTGTCATTTATTTATTTTACTTATTCATAGTATTTTGTTAGATTTAGGTTTTTCCTCCTCAGAAATGTAATCTTCACAGTGTAAAAAGTGCTGAGAAGTACAGTACTAAAAAACAGAAATATAGTGATGAAGTATTAAGTATTTACTTCAGCCATCCTATTCCTGATACCCAAGCCATTGCATTCCATGCATTGTATTACACAATGTATATTTTCTAAACTGTACGTTAGATTTCTGATGTAAAACCATTAGTAGGTTACTCTTGCTACAAAAGAAAGATCTTTAAAATGTATGACCATCATCTAATATATTCCTTTACGGATTACAAAATAATGTTTCCTGAAATTATTTTAATGTCTGGGGTTAGAATCTAGACCAAAACATGTTATTTAAATTCTATATCCTTGAAAAAAAAACAAAAAAACAAAACGTGTGTGTGTGTGTGTATGTGTGTGTATATATATTCTGAAATGTTTAGACTTTCATGTTTTTACACAACTAATTGGCAATTCTCCTTCTGTTGCTGAATGCAGTTAAAGGATACACAATCAGGATGCAAAGGTACAGTAATCTGCTGCTGTTATAATTAGCATATATTTTCATAAGCACAGCATTCCTCCTAAGGTGGAATTCCTGACGCACCTGCCAGCAAGGTATAATATCGTAGCTATTCAAATGTCCTTGTTGTAATATTGGCTTCCCTGTGTGCTTTGTAGTTAAGGCTGTAATCAGTTATAATGAGAGGCAAAAGTGTTGAAAGGCAAATTTGTTGTAACCTAATTTTAAGTTTCTTTCATTTTCCCTTGCTGTGTGGAAACTGTGTTGAGGAGTTTTTTGCCTTTTCCCTTGGCTACAATGATATACAGTCCCTATAAAAAGTCCATACCCCCTTGATCTTTTTTCACATTTTGTTGTGTTTGTGCCTCAGAGTTTCATGCATTTAAATGAGGATTTTTTTCCACTTATCTACACACCGTACCCCACACTGTTAAGGGGAAACATGTTTTTATTGAGAAAAATACAAAACTGAAAGATCATAATTGGATAAGTCTCTATTCCCCAGTCTGACAAGTGCCTCAGTCCCTGCCGATGAGAATCATCTCCATAACATGATGCTGCCACCACCATGCTTCACACTAGGGATGGTGTTCTTTGGGTGATGTGCAGTGTTGGGTTTGCACCAAACATAACACTTTGCATTTAGGTCAAAAAGTTCAATTTTAGATTTGTAAGACCAAAAAACTTTTTGCCACATGGGTGCAGTATCCCCTCAGTGTTTTTTTGCATACTTCAAACGGGATTCAAGGTGGGCTTCCTTCTTGTCACCCTACCATACAGACTAGATTTGTGGAGTGCTTGAGATATTGTTGTCACATGCACACTTTGACCAGTCATGGCCATAAAAGCCTGTAGCGTTTGCGAAGTTGCCATTGGTGTCTGTCTCACAGTGATGAACAGCTGTTAGGTCGCCTGAAAGCAGCTTATTTTAATCAGCAGAAAATCCAGAAACAAAGTGATAATTTACAACTGAACTGCATAATTAGAAGGCTAAAACAAAACTTTGCAACCTTGTATAAGATACAGGCAAGGTGTGACTAATGCAGTACAAGTGCTTTTTTGTGAATAGCAGGGAAGAAGCCACAGGCTACTCAAATACCTCCAAGCTGTATCAGTGTTATTGTTGTTACCGATGTTCAACTGCTGTACTTTTTGTAATATTCATGTAAATTATTCCTTGACCAAGTGAATGTCAGCTTTGGCCGCCCAGGGGTCGAATGCTACTGCCAGCATGACAATGGAGCAGCGGTGATCCAACTCCAGTTCTTGATTAATGAGGTTAGTAATAGCACAGTCTATCTCTGGGGGAGGTTCAGCAGTGGTCCATGCATTTTGGTTTTGCTTACCTCTGTTTGCACTCTAAGCTCTCCAACATCTAATGAACACCACAAACTGTGCAGTTCTCTGGCTAAGGAGCTTGGGATTTGGTGTGACAGCAGTTAGATAACCCTGATAGTTCCAGGTAAGTAATTTATAATGTTTTTGATTTCACATAACATCTCCACATAACCTTGAAGTGCTGCAAAACATTGTGTTTGTTTTAAGCTCATAAATGACTATTTTACTGCTGTAATGTTGTTACTGTGTAGGCCTACAGATAATTATTTGAAAAACATTGCTTTTGGGCATTTGTATTGGGGACTGACCATTAAGTCTCAACAAGTTCACTTCACTCCTGGCTGCACAATCATTATTCTTAGACTTGCCTAAGTGGGGGGTGGGGGGGGTGTTATCTTTATCTCTACCTAGCACTGAATGAGTCATTTCAGCACCAGTAGTATTTTGCTGAAGGCAACTTCCAGACAATTCTGGGGCCTTGACACCTAGTAGATGAGAACCAGTCCTTGTTGTAAATCCAGCCAACAGGGGGCAAAATAGCAGACCAGTGGAGAACAAGGGGCCGCATCGCTGCGAGAACAACCAATGAAAGACCCTTCACGTGGACTCAGGCACTGCCCAAAATAACCAGACTAACCGATCACAGGGTGAAGAGAGAATCATAAAGCCCGCTGACTTTCGAAGTGTGAGCGAGCTTCTGCTGCGAGCTGCTGCTTCCAGACATGCATGCTGACCAAGTGTGCTGTCCGCAAAGGAGGTGTGCACGAGGAGTGTCCATCCACTAGAGGTGGCTTGGAGTTCAGAGGAATGAAATGGATGCTACACTGCTCTGAGGAAAGTTTCTGAAGTCAATGGAGCACACATGCTCGAATTCACAGAAGGCAAGGAAGAACCAATGTTCTGAATAATGGCTAAAATCATCTTCTGAGGAAGGGCCCTGCCATCTGTCCTACGAGAGACTGGATCAGTAAATGGGATACTGCATTAATCGGAAAGCGGGTCTTTGTTTCCACGTATCTGCATGAAACGAACTGAAGCGAAGCTGATTGCGAGCCTAGCAATACAGTGCATTACAGCAAAGTACCGTCTACTTTGGAACTGCGGATCCGGAGAGCTGCAGTATTCATCGACACAGATTGACTTCTGTATATGGAAATCGATAAGTATTCAACATGTCTGATATTAAATACTTTATGACTTGAGAAAGTAACTGAAGCAAATGCTATCAAGAGGAAAATGTTCTAGTAAATGCAGATGATTTCATCATTGCACCCATTTCTGAGTTAATTTGAATATATAATCAACTGAGGTCGATAACATATTAGTTTGGTACATCACGTCTAAACTCAGTTAACATGGTAAAACTAATTTGCTAAATTAGGTACTGGAATGTTGGATTCCGTTCTGAATGGGAAGTTGAATTTATTCTTGTGCATATTGACATGATCGATTACAACGAGAAACAGGTATTGAAAATACTAATGCAACGTAGACACTGATAAAACATATTCAATATTAGTATATTAATCATGTATGCTAATGATGTTATGGTCATTGTAATTATTTGACTATGGAATCAATGAACTGCATATTACTATTCACGCATATCTCTAACCAATAGCTGTAATATCAGATTAGTTGTGCACCCCTTTTTTCCTTAAATAAACAATTGTTTTATATTTATGACCCATTGTGTGGATATCAATTGTTGTCAAGGGAATCCGAGTTCTACATGATATCACCGAACAATTATGGTATGTCTTAGTTGTTAACATTTGGCCGTTCTTAAATAGTGCGCCTAGAGACTAATTTATATATAAATAAATTGTATACCAAAGTCACTACATCACCAAGCTATTCAAAAAAAAAAAAAGAAAATGTTTTCTAATCATACGTTATTGACAGGTTGTTAAAAGCACGTCAGTCTTTAATATTAATGTGACATTGACCTCTGATCTAATATGGATGACATATATTTAATAGTTTATCAATGATGGAGCCCACATGATTTGAGGTATTGGCATCTCAGCTGCAAAACGACAATATTCTAAGCATTTATTAAATTCAGCAATGAATATTGTAGAATAAAAATGTGACAAATCCACCACTGCTGCCCTTTCAAATTTGAGAATTTCAGGGTTATATAAATATTGGACTTTTTGTATGTACAATAACAGTGGGTTAGCTGTGGAAAATGTTTTAGGTACAATTTAAAATACTGGCAGTCCCGTTCTACAATTTAAAATAAATGTTTTTCAGAATTCAATAAATATTAAGCCACACATTTTAATATTTATATATTTTGAACTGTACTGTTTATTTTGGTAACACTTGTTTTTTGTTCATCCTAAAGTGTATTTTTAAACAATTAAAATAAACACTAAGGTCAGTCCTAAAGTCTTTTGCATATATTTAATTCATTCAAACTTATGGTTGTACATTGCAAGAAGGTAGCGATATAACAATATGAAGTCACTTTCACAGGTTGTGTAAATTTGTTGAACTTTAAGTAGAAATTAGTTTGAGTGTTTTTTGACAGGATACGTGTAAAACAGTTTTATTAAAAAAAAAAAGTGGTTGGGCTGAGCGCAGCCCTGAGTGGAGGGCTTAGGTTGGACAGGGTATCCTCGGCTCACCGCGCACCAGCGACCCCTGTAGTCTGGCCGGGTGCATGTGGGCTTGCCTGTGAGCTGCCCAGAGCCACATTGTCCTCCAACGCTGTAGCGCTGGGCTGGCTGCATGGCGAGCCCGCAAAGACAAAAGAAGCGGTCGGCACATGCTTCGGAGGACAGCGTGTGTTTGTCTTCACCACTCCTGAGTCAGTGCAGGGGTGGTAGCGGCGAGCTGAGCCTAAATACAATTGGGCATTTCAAGTTGGGAGAAAAACGGGTTAAAAGTTAATTGGCGACTACTAAATAAAATTTTTAAAATAATAATATATATTTTAAAAAAGGGCTTGGTGACATAGTGGGTTAATGTACTACGCTATTGGTACTGTATTCAGACCCTTGATGGTTATTACAGTCTCAATTCCTGAGCATCAGTTAAATAATTTAGGACCTTGTGGAACAAAGGACTGGAATGGTCCTCTTACAAAAACATAAATATACAGGAATCGGCATTGCCTAGATGAGTAGCTATTTTAAGGCAAAACTCATTTTTCCCTAATCCCTTTTAACAGTGAAAGCATACAAAATATTGGCAGTTACAAAAGGTAAAACAAAAGTTTTGACATCCTACAGCATGTCCACTTCAGCCTACAATCGTTCAGTCCATGTTGTCATACAAATTAAGCTGTCAGGAAAAGCCTATCATGTGAATGTGATTGCTTAGTCAGCTTTTCTCTGTGGCAGTCATAAAAGGCAGAGCTCGAAGAATGATCACTGCTACTCAATAAAACTGTATAGAATTTGGAAGAAGGTGCCACAGCTATTCGATTAATTTTACCTCTCTAGGATTTACAAGACACATATAGAAGTAATGGGATGAAGTAGGAGATCAACATTGTAAAATAAAAAGCATTGTTCACACAAGTAGTCGAGTGCAACCAGTAATTCACGATGCCTGAAGTGATGCAGTGTGGTGCACAAAATTAATTGTGCAATTGTGTGGCTTTCTTTTGGTCTTGATGGACTGTGTGAAATGTTAAGAGTGGGGGAATTGGTAGCTGTTCATCCCAACCAAAGACACAAAACATGCCATATCAACCTGGTTCTATCTTGTAAGAAAACACATCTGTGAATCTAGTCCTGGAGCAAGACAGTCACTGGATCATGATTAGTGTTGGGCAGATATGAAATGAAGTATGGGTGTCCGTTAGCCTACAACTTCAATACAGTTGGATTTGTTTTGTCGAGCTGAGTAGATAAAGCTTTCCTAGGTTTGCATATGAAAGACTACCTGTGACTCATAAACCCATAAACCTTATTACAGCAGTAGAGCTTACAGTGCTAACAATCAGCATCCTCTAACCAAACCCTTCTCTTCATCCCTCTGTACTCCACCCACCTCCCAGCCTGTCAGCAGTAGCAGGCCCTGGGTCAGAGGGGCCTTGTGCTAGTCCAGCTACTTTTCTGCCAGTTGCAGTGACTCATAATGACTGCACTATAAAGGTATCATTAAGAGTCATGGCACAGAGGAGGGCATGATGCTGAGCATAGTAAAACAAATATTTTTTTATGATGCTTGAGAAATAAGAGATGATATATTTTAATATCTTTCTTTGCATGTTTTTTGATAGGAAAATAGGTAATGCTATGCTACCCCTGTTTTGTTCTACAGGAAAAAAAAAAAATGGAACTATTGGTACCAGGGAATCAATTTGTTCTGATAGTCGAGTTACAACTGTAAATTAGTTGTACATGGCTTTCCCCTGACATCAAAATAGAAACCTTTACCTTTTACCATATGATACACATAGCACTATACTGAATTGTAAATACCAAAGACTGAGGGCTAGCCAGTGCATTTTCATTTACAACTGGGTACAAGAACATTGCACACAGGAAGGCCGGCTACCAGTGGAAGTTCTGATAACAGAGGTGTTTGTATAATCAAGGTTTTACTGGACTTATATGTCAAAAATCAAAAGCTAGTTGAACATTTTTTTGTTTTTTTTTCAATCTACCTGCTGACCCTGCTCTTCTGGGAAGCTTTTAACCATGGTGAATTGCACTAAGATGAAACAAAGGGAGGAGGTTTTTAAGCAAGTGTGTTTGTTCTACAGTGGTTGAAATGTTGATCTACAGGTTGATGTAGTCTTTCCCTGTTTGCTAGGGAGCCCTCGTGAGTGCCTTGGCAGATGACAGCATTCACCTCTGGAACCTGCGGCAAAAGCGACCAGCCATTCTTCATTCCCTCAAATTCAACAGGGAGAGGTAAGAACACATCATATTTACTACGGCAAAGAGAAAGTCACTGGTTTGTTCCTTCGGGACAAAATGTAGTACAACTTATTGGAGAACCCTTCTCACACATACATTCATACTGTACTGTAGATGCCTTGAAATCTGTAAAATTCCAGTACAATATATCCGTATCGCTGTATTGATAACTCAGTTGGTTCTTGTTTTCTTTTATTTCTTATACTTCCCTTATAGTTAAGTCAGCCTTACGTCTATTTTAAATATATCTAGAGCGCTTATCCTATTGTGATTATTACAACTGGTTGTTATACAAGAATCTGCTGGGGGGTGCTGTGTCAGTCTGTTATATTTATTAGGTGTAGGTCGTGGGGATTTACTTTTTCATGGATACTGTGATGCTCAAACTTTGTGTCTACATACGTGGCAGGATTTATGTTTCTGAAATATTTTTTATAAAAATAAACACACGTGATTGTTTCTTGTTTCATAGGTTTTGAGGTATTCTGCCTCAGTTAGGGTACATTTTTTGCACCATCAATTTCATATTGATTTCCTTTAGAAATCCACTGGTTTTGGATAAATGTGTACAAGGAGGAGAATTTCTATATAAAACACTTTCGATGCTCTTGTTTGTTGCTCACTTTTCATGGTCCCTGTTACAACATTTTGAATTGCCTGAAGCCCAGGTATCAAAGTTGTTGCATATCTAAATACAATACAGTAGTTGTAGTTACATCTAGCACTTTAGTTATGTGCAACTACAATCTTCTTTTTTTTTTTTTTTTTTTTTTAATATGTGAATATAGATCCTACCTCAGTTTTGTTCTTGAGATAACAGAACACATTTTTTGGAAAGGCTTTAGAAATAAAATGTATTTCTTTGAATTTGAAATGATAAAAGTTGATCTTTGGACTTCCACAAAACAAATAAAGAACAGATGGCAGCTCTTTCTGCCTAAAGCGGACCAGCTCAGATTTCCTGCTTAGCTGCCTTCTAATTTATCTGCATTGTTCTAATATGCGATATCTTTATGTAACAGTACATTCCAGGAAGACAAAGAGTTAAGTCACATTATTGGTTAACAAAACAGAAATTAACTGATGTGCATAATAAGCACTGAGGTGTTTAATAAATGACCCCCCACCCCACAATTTTAAATTCTTTAGATCATACAATCGAACTAAAGTTGATTCTATTTTATTTATGTATTATTTATTTATTGCATTGAAAAATATCAGCTCTTCCCAGGTTGTAACATTTCAGTCCAATTCAGTAACATTTAGACTTTATGTTGTGGATTCACTTGACATTTACAACATGAAGACCCTGAATACCCTAGAGCTTTCTCTAGTTTTTACAGTTCTGCATGTTAAATAGTTGTTAGCAGGAGGATGGGACTGGCAAGTATTACATTGTTCTTGTCACACGTTGGGTCTGCTGATATTAATACTACTACTAGTAACAATTGAATTACAGTGCTCAATACATTCTGTTTTTGTACCACATAACTAATGTTACCTATTGGTTTTATTTAATCTCCAGAGCAGCAGGTTGAAGTGGGCTTGTTGTTCAAGTTTACACAATTTCATGTCTTTTAGTTTTACGTTTTAAAGATATAAAACCTGGTAGCCTTTTCACACTTGCACAGCCATACCGAGCCGAGCCCTTACGGTACGGCTAGTTTCACACCACTCATTTTGTTGAGCCGAGCAGAGCCGGAACCATGCAACTCTGGCCTAGCAAGATATCTGGTACTGGCTTGGTGTTGAGCAAGGCTGGGGACTAGGTTAACTCTTACTGTCAAACGATAAAGTCTACCAAAAGATTTCACAGGAATTGAGAAATATGGGACTAAACCGCAGCGCCAAACAATGTTGTGAAAAAATACAAAAACTAAAACAGGATTACAAAAAAAAACTAAAGATCATAACAATAAAAGCGGATCAAAATAGTATGATTTAATGGACACCGATATGCTGAATTCGGCGACGTGTCTTCTGGAATCGATCTGCAGTCCCACACGGAATGAAGCTGAGTTTACACTTTACAACATTCTTTAAGATTTGGCACTTTTTACTTTTTTATAAGTATTTGTCCTTTTAAATTGTTTAACGTTGACAGGTATCATTTAAAACAGAGACAGAAAAACTTACTGTGTTAACTGCAAGATTTACTGCTGTTTCACTAATTGTATTCCATATATTTTGAATAATGAATAAAGTTTTCAGTAATTGCACATTTTTTGTGGTTCCTTTATAAATCAGTTGTTAACAGAATAATAATAATAATAATAATAATAATAATAATAATAATAATAATAATAATAATAATTAAGATACATATATTACTATCTGAAAATCACATTCAATATGGAATTTTTTTAAAAATACCACATATTAACGTTGCATGTATAAAAACAAGTTGTAAAGAAAAATATCTTTATGTTACATTTAGATTTTGTTTTTAATAGGCCTACTTTAAATCTATTTTTCTGAAGTGTTTACTGACATTTTTCAAATACTATCTGTAACTTTTTAAAGTTACTATTATTATTCGTATTAATCTAACTTTAATAATATGAAATTAAATTGTTCGGTTTGTATTTGCATTCAGCAGCATGTGAAAAACAAATACAAACAAGAAGAGAACCGCGAACTCTAGATCCATTCTCAAAACAAATCCACACCACTCTGTGTGCCTGTGTCACTGAATTTGACAACACGTTCCGCAGTGCAGATTGTACTTGTACAGCAGTGCCGAACACACCTGAGCCGCACTGGGTGGGCTCGGCTTGATTCCGGCTCGGCTATGAGACTCATGTTGGGAACTGATGTGATTTAAACTGTGAATAAATATAATGGCACCGAAGCTACTGTATTAACGGGTGGATTGAATGCCTCGATAGAACAGGGAGCTCTGTCCAAAAGCATCCCTATATTTATTTGCAATGTTTAAATAACCAGTGACCACTTCATAAGGAAGGGATGAACTTGATTCCATTTTGCAATACCCTGGACTTTTGTGTGTATCTTAAATTAAATACTAGTAATAATATTTCATTGCAGAATGAAAGTCCTATATAGTGTTATCACAGCATCAATTAAATTAATTCTAATACAATACATGTTTTAATAGTTTAACCCAAATTGTCTGACCTACACCTGTAGCTGAAATGTTTAAGGTCATTTTTAAATGAGCTTTAAAAAATATTCTATGTTATCTATTCTATATTAATTTAAGCATCAATTAAATTAATTCTAATACAATACATGTTTTAATAGTTTAACCCAAATTATCTGACCTACACCTGTAGCTGAAATGTTTAAGGTCATTTTTAAATGAGCTTTAAAAAATATTCTATATCATTACTGTTATATTTAATGTTTGGAAATGATATATTTGTATGCATCCATATAACAACAAAAAACAAAAAACAAAAGAAACCTAGGCAGATGAATTGATTATATTTCTCTATACATTGCTTAGTGGAGCCAACCGATGGTTGGTGAACAATACACTGAAGTACCACTTCTACCGTGATGTCGTGCAGGTTAGACAGTATCCCATTTCGCCAACTAAAAGATGTCTATCAGATAGGCTCAAAGAGGTAAACTAAAAACTCTTGTAGAAATAGGACATATGGCATTTTTGCATTGTGACCACATAATTCCACTGGTATATGGTGAAAAAGGAATTGCCTGCTACTGTCTTTACGCTGTACAAGGACATTTGCTTAATTTGGTGTGTTTGATATGTTGAATTGGACCCCGTTAACACTTGCGATTTAAGGCGGCCCTGGGCTGCTTCAGGGCCGCCTTTTCCTATATGTTAACACTCCAAAAAAGGACCAGGGCCGGCCTTTTCGTATCACATTACCAGTTAGATTTTCTGTGATAACATGGAAAAACACAGATTTTCTATGAAGGAGCTTTTTTTGTTTTACATTTAGGGAGGGGCAAAAAACATGCAAGGCTTTTTTTTTTTTGATAATAACCATTCCATACAAGCACCATATATAAATATTAACACAGTCAAATTTGCTTTAAATTTACATAAACATACCTGTCTGATAAAACTGCTTCCGGTATTCAAGTTCAGCGTTGAATGAGGCTTCGGTTTACTTCAATTAGTATCCAGAGCTGTTCCAAAATGCTGAAAACAATAACAGTAATCCTTAATCGGATCAATGAGTCGATGGTAATGTGCTGTTCTGTACTTCATGCAGCAATGTTGTAGATTACACTTGCAGGCAGACGATTGTGTAATTGTAAGTGCTAAACATAAATTGAATGAAACGAAACATAAAACAGCAGCAAATTTGGGTTCTTTTCTGCTCTCAGGTTCGCCAGCACGTCTCAGACAGTCTGGCTGGAGAATGCTGCAGCTCTATTTTACAATAGCCATCCGGGTGACGAAGACTCTGAGTTGAACTAACATGAATATTTTTTTTTTTTACAACACGGAACTATTTGTAATATTTGAAGTAAAGAAAATAAAATAAAAATGTTTTATTGATCAACGGCACTGGTAAGCTTGCAACTTGCTTAAATTTTGAAAGTGTAAAAAATTGTATTTTCACTGTAATAGGTTATATTTCAATGCCTGTTATTGTGATTGTTATTCTATAACCATATGTTCTGTAATCTTCCAAGTAAAGGGGTAATGCTGATGTTCAGTCTTGTTTACTTGTAATGGATAGGGACTAGAGAATAATAATGACAATGATAATAAGAACAATAGAATATTTTAACAATCGTGTTTGTAAACAAAGACGGTATTCATGCAGGTTAAACAAATACGTATAAATGAGAAGAAGCATTTGTAATGTATTTAACATCATTTAATGCCGTGTCTTTCATTAGGAAGGAGCAGTAGAGCTCTTTGTGAGTTTGTCTTGTGAATGTCAGTCATTGTGTACAACCTGATAGTCATTTGCAATCTGAGTGAAGTATGCATTATGAAAATAAATATTTATACCTGTCACTGTAATAAGTGAAAACACTAGCAAGTTGCTGTTTTTTTTTTTTTTTTTTTTTTTCTAAAATACCCCCGTGTTCTTACGAGAATAATGTGATTGTGGGTGGGGGTAAGCTTGGACCGTCACCCTGTTACACACCGTAACATGAAGTCAAAATAGTCAACATATTTGTTTTTTTTTAAATATTTAGCATAAAATCGCTACTGTGCTGCATTGAAAAAAAAATAAAAAAATGAAACACCTGCTACAAAAGGATTGCTGTATATCCCGATAGCGCTTCCATTCTGAGTGCAGGCTATTGTTCCATATATATATACATATATATATATATATATATATATATATATATATATATATATATATATATATATATATATATATATAGCAGTTTGCCACATTTTAGGACTGCTGTTCAGTCACATGTGTGAACTCGCAAAGGCGCCTTAAAAACACAAATGTGAACGGGGTTGCAGAGCTAAATATGGGGCAGCCCAGGGCCGGCCCACTAGTGTGAACAGGGCCTTGTAGGATTCCTGAGCAGATAAAAGTCATCCTAATGAGCTGTCACACTTTTTATAAGACGAAGCTTATGGGCTGCAGATCGGGAAGGATACCTTGTAATGAAGAGGTTTGTAATTGCTCGTGGTTGGAAAGTTGCTACTGGCTTCAAATGCAAATTCATTTCATATTGTGCTGACTATTATGAATATAATAATTAGTACATTTGTAATACAGTCAACACATTCCTTTTTCATTTTAAGGTGTAATTTTTCCCTAGGACAAGGTTTTAATAAATGTGCAGCTATTCTTTGTAGAGTCTTTCATAAAGTAACAAATTAGAAAACAACACATTTGATAACAATAAATTATTTGTTTTTGGAATTTTATGCACTGTGTACATTAAATTCTACATGCCTGTAATTATCCTTTTTGTTATGGTACATTGTAAAGATACCAGCTTCATGACTACAATTTTATAACATGGATAGATGCAAAGTTTCATGTTATACATGTTTTAACAAATAACATTTAAGATGTTAAACAGGGAGAAAAATAGATATGTTGAAATGATAAACTTATAGATCCAGACATACAGCAGCAGTAGGTGAAATATTGTGGTAGGGGATATTGTAGCAGAATAGACCTTGGAGGATAGGAACATTTAAAAAAGATTAGCAAAATCAAAGCCTAATATACTCTGTAAGTAAACTGGTGCTACACTGATGTATCAGCTCCCAGTGATTCTGCAGCCCTGCAGTGTGTATGTGTTTCATAATCGTCTGGTTTCACAGATTAGCACTAAACTGATTAGCCTGCATTACTGTACCAAAGACAATGTTAAGTTGTCCAGAGTTAGTGGTAGCCTGGGTCTATAAAACCAGACAAATATATTTTAGGAGTTTTTGATCAAACGTGACAGAATTTGTCAAATGGCAACATACTTGTTACTACTAATTCTGGTGTTTTGTAGTTTCACTCTGTGTTCGCTTGTGCTACAACAGACTGCAAAGGATGAGGCAATAATGTACAGTAAATGGAAGTGATGGGGCCATGTGCCACAGAACATAGGAAAAAAATGACTCATGAACCAGACACTGAAAACAGCCAACTGACAGCCAAGAGCCAACTGAAGCCTTCTCACAAGGTTGCCTCTGTCAGTACCAAGCCCAGGAATGGCTGAAAATCTCCCCAGAGATTACAGCAATGAGCTATGAACTTGTCATACTTTTCAAAAGGGGAAATTGACCCTGTAGCAGCTGGGAACATGTCCAATGGGCCTTCCTATTGTCTCCTGGAGAGTTGAATATTTATTCAAAAAATAAATTAAAAAAAATGTATTGGTGTGTTTTTTGAGGACTAAAGGCTCTTACACACCAGACACAATGCGAAGACCGACACGACCAAGCGACGCGAGAAAATCAATAAAACCTGTGCTTTTCAATAGCTACCTTCACACTAAAAGCGACACAACAAGCGCAGGGTTCGACATTAACCATGGCCCGGCGGCCCGGCGGCGGTAGAGAGCGCAGTTTGGCGGGTAGTTATGAAGCACCACAGGCCCAACTGGGCTGGTAACATTTGTGTAACTGTATAATGTATATAGAATTAGTCCTCATGGCGCCCGTTTTCTGGACGCAGGAAAATTAGTCAGTGTGCCAAAAAGCTAAAAAAAAAAAAAAAAAAAAAACATTTACAAACCCATTTTTTAAAATATACCTGCCCACCCGCACCCCCGATAACTGCGTAATTGAACTCGTCTGAACTTTCCCGCGGCACGTCGTATTTGTTGTACAGTCGGCATCTGAGACTACATAGTGAAGTGCTGTTGATAATACTCGTGACTTCGACATGGCAGTTTTTTAATTTTTTTTTTTTTTTTTTTTTTTTTTTTTTTTTTTTTTTTTTTTACAACTAAGCAACCTTCTGCACCTATAAGCCAAAAGTAAAGTATTTAAATCAATAATGATAAACAAAGAAAGTATAAAAAAAGACAAATATAGAGTGGATTGGACAAAGACTTAATCTAGCTTCATGATGACAGTGAAACAAATCTGTTACCCAGACTTGCTGATAAAACAACAGCTTTTTTGTTGGGAATTCAACATTTAGTTGCCCAGTCTCACAGTAATATTTCGCAAGATAACAGGTGTTTGTCTGCTGCTGTGACTGCAGCGAGAGAAGATGATGAATACCCAGATACGCCATGTGGAAGCTGGACGACGGGATCGAATTGTCTAACGTTTTGATTTGGGATACAATGTTTTCTGGTCAGAAATGCCATTCACAATCTTTACAGGACTCGTTCATATCGGCAGTAAGATTCGTGCTGACTTGGGAGAGGCTACAAGCGACAAGGATCTGAGAACGATTATTTTGTATTATGATTATTGTTTGAATAGTGTTTACTATTATAATTAGTATACATTCATTAACCTTTTAGCGTTGCTAACAGCTTGCTTGCGAGTTTGCTTGTAAAAAACGAATATCATTTGTACACATACGATTTTCATATCTTGAATACAGTATTTTCATTTTCTGACAAGTTTGCCAATATGTGCATATTAAATGGCTGAACTAAATACAATAGCATGTATTGAAAGGCTTCGCTTAGCCACTTTTTTGAGACGTGGGCTCTCTTTAGTTACTGTACACATTATTAAACATACGGGAATTAAAAACCATCATGAAAGAATATGCATGCGAGCTAAAGTTATTTTTTCTTCCCCCTTTCAGATTTTTTCAGAACTAAGTCTGTTTGTGTTCATAATGCAGTTTGAAAGTGCACTTGGCTCGTTTATATAGTGGGTGAAATAGATGTTTACCATATCCTGCAAAGCATATTGAAAGATGGCAGCTATCGATGTATTGCTCCGGTTTTTAATATAGCATGTTTTAGTTTCTTACACATTGCTGTGGAAGAAAGCACTGGGGAGCACTTTGATAACACCGTGTAACAATTTTTTTTTTTTTTGTTCCTGGGTAGTAAGTGTTATTTCCTAATTGCTTATGCCTCAAAAGTATAGAAAATGGCTTTTACAGCATAATCGTAAATCTCGAAAAACTACTCACTTCTAAATCTTTTGTAGTCATTTTTGTATTTCTTTAGTATAAACAGATGTTAATTTGGATTCATATGTTGTTTTTTTCTGACTTTATGTGAACGAAAAGACACACATTTGCCCGTTTTCCTATTGGAAATAGTGATATTTTGAAATATCACTGTCCTGGTCACAAAAGCAAAGTTTGTGGGGAATAATAGCCATTTTCTATACTTTTGAGGCATAAGCAATTAGGAAATAACACTTACTACCCAGGAACAAAAATTGTGTTACATAGTGTAATTTAATGAATACCTACTTGAAAGCCTACAGTAGGATAATGGCGTTTACCCAGTTCTGCACGGTTCTCCCAATGTTGACATTAAACAAAGTAATTTGAGAAGGTTTTACTATTTTGTGAGTTTTGTCGAGTTCGCAAGATTTTGGTGCCTGACCAAAGTTTCTACCAGAGCTTGTTTCTCGCACTGCCCTTGTAGTTTAGGATTACCAGA
This sequence comes from Polyodon spathula, assembly GCF_017654505.1. Lineage (NCBI taxonomy): Eukaryota > Metazoa > Chordata > Actinopteri > Acipenseriformes > Polyodontidae > Polyodon > Polyodon spathula. The sequence continues at coordinate 30,778,775 of NC_054538.1, read as the reverse complement.
TTTCCACAGTGAAAATAAACGGGTCGTTTTTTTTTTCTTCTTTAATTTACTGACCCCGTAGCAACGCTAAAGCCAAAAATAACAGTATATAAAATAACACAATAATAGTTTAAAAATTAAACATCGCCTGAATTTATTGCAGATAATAACTTTTATTTTTATATTGTCATCTAGTCAAAGCATGTTAAATGTACAAAAAGCCAGATTTAAAAAAAAAAAAAGATCAGCTATTACCATTTAAACACACGGTATACACATAAGAACATAAGAACATAAGAAAGTTTACAAACGAGAGGAGGCCATTCGGCCCATCTTGCTCGTTTGGTTGTTAGTAGCTTATTGATCCCAAAATCTCATCAAGCAGCTTCTTGAAGGATCCCAGGGTGTCAGCTTCAACAACATTACTGGGGAGTTGATTCCAGACCCTCACAATTCTCTGTGTAAAAAAGTGTCTCCTATTTTCTGTTCTGAATGCCCCTTTGTCTAAACTCCATTTGTGACCCCTGGTCCTTGTTTCTTTTTTCAGGCTGAAAAAGTCCCTTGGGTCGACACTGTCAATACCTTTTAGAATTTTGAATGCTTGAATTAGGTCGCCACGTAGTCTTCTTTGTTCAAGACTGAACAGATTCAATTCTTTTAGCCTGTCTGCATATGACATGCCTTTTAAGCCCGGAATAATTCTGGTCGCTCTTCTTTGCACTCTTTCTAGAGCAGCAATATCTTTTTTATAGCGAGGTGACCAGAACTGCACACAATATTCAAGATGAGGTCTTACTAGTGCATTGTACAGTTTTAACATTACTTCCCTTGATTTAAATTCAACACTTTTCACAATGTATCCGAGCATCTTGTTAGCCTTTTTTATAGCTTCCCCACATTGCCTAGATGAAGACATTTCTGAGTCAACAAAAACTCCTAGGTCTTTTTCATAGATTCCTTCTCCAATTTCAATATCTCCCATATGATATTTATAATGTACATTTTTATTTCCTGCGTGCAGTACCTTACACTTTTCTCTATTAAATGTCATTTGCCATGTGTCTGCCCAGTTCTGAATCTTGTCTAGATCATTTTGAATGACCTTTGCTGCTGCAACAGTGTTTGCCACTCCTCCTACTTTTGTGTCGTCTGCAAATTTAACAAGTTTGCTTACTATACCAGAATCTAAATCATTAATGTAGATTAGGAATAGCAGAGGACCTAATACTGATCCCTGTGGTACACCGCTGGTTACCACACTCCATTCTGAGGTTTTTCCTCTAATCAGTACTTTCTGTTTTCTACATGTTAACCACTCCCTAATCCATGTACATGCGTTTCCTTGAATCCCAACTGTGTTCAGTTTGAGAATTAATCTTTTGTGCGGGACTTTGTCAAAAGCTTTCTGGAAATCTAAATAAACCATGTCATATGCTTTGCAATTATCCATTATCGATGTTGCATCCTCAAAAAAATCAAGCAAGTTAGTTAGGCACGATCTCCCTTTCCTAAAACCATGGTTAAACAAATATTCCATAAGATTCTTTATTTTATTTTTGAATGGCGCTAACACACAACCTAATATATTACTCTGTTATTAACTTGCTGAGCAGGGTGATACAGTGGACGAGTTGTTTTATTCGCCGGTTGCTCAACCAGTGAGCCTATGTGCTGACGGAACTGTTTTTAAAGTCAGCCACCAGACTCTCCCCGGTGAGATTCACCATAAACAGTGTATAGACAACATAAACCCCCCCCCCCCCCCCCCCCCCCCATCCCCATGGAATCTGTCAAAGTAGACTGTGGGCAGACTAAATTAAATGTATAGTGGACAAGAATACTGTAAATTGCAAAGTAATTGAAGTCCTACCAAATCCTATTAATTTAGGAACTTTTCAACCTTTAAGTATTCAAATTATATAGCAAAAATTTTAAGTTGATGCGATTTTTAATTAAGTAATTAATTTATTTAATAGTCACCAACTGTTTTTTATCATTTTTTCTCCCAGTTTGGAATTGCCAATTATTTTTAGGCTCAGCTCACCGCTACCACCACCGCGCTGACTCGGGAGCAGCAAAGACAAACACACGCTGTCCTCCGAAGCGTGTGCACAGCTTGTACTCCGAGGCTTGTGCACACGCCATGCGGTCACGTCCAGAGTTGGGTCTCGATGAAAAACCTCTCTGTTGCGCCGAGACCCGGCGAGTGTCCAGTCGGTGTCCGAGGGACGCGCGTCAGACGTCCCCAGCGACACACACGCCACCCTTACTTGGGCACCCTGGCCAACCTAAGCCCTCCACCCTGGGCTGCGCTCAGCCCAAGCACTTTTTTTTAACAAAACTGTTTTACACGTATCCTGTCAAAAAACTGCCCTCCGAAGCATGTGCCGTCAGCTTCTTTTCACAGTGCAGGCCTACCTACAGGTTTAAACAAAAAAACACACAACACAAAGCAAAGCAAAAAAAAACACACAACGCAAAGTTTTACTCTAGCCAAAGTAAAACAAACACTAACAATTCTAAACAAGTATATTTTAAATGTATCAATTATTTCTCTATTAATTTAGGCTCAAGTCTCGCCTCTGACTCTCTCTCTCTCCTGGAGTGCAGAAAACTGCAGTTTTTTATACCGGTGACCGTCTCCCGATTAGCAATAATTAATCAGTGAATTAACTCGGGAGATGGTCACCTTCTGCACAAGGCTTTTAAATAAATAAAGAAAACACAAATACATGTTTTTTCGCCGTCATCTTTAATAATAAATAATCATGTCGGCTTTCGTCTGTCCGCACATAAACACAATATAAAAATAATAATAGTAATAAATTAATACCTACATAAATAATAAAATACACACAAGGGGTGGGCACCCCGTCACACACTTTCACTGAAAATGGTAAAGATCATACTTGCAGTACCTAATTTCCCTGATCTTTTTGACAAGAGTCAAAGCAATTATAAAAACAAAAAAAAAAATTAAAAAAACAAAGCTAAAAATTTAATATGGGAGTCGATTTCTAATGATCTGGGCGTGTCTGGTTTGTATAATTTCATACATGAATAAATGCATATCACCTAATATATTGCCATTATCACAAGGCCTATAATAATAAGACATTTTCTATTGCTTTTGTTAGTAATCATACTTTCTGAAAGACTTCTGTGATCGCTTCTGATGTGCACAGTGTTTTCGCAGCGACTTTGTCATGTCGCCCCAGTAAAAATCATGTCGCGTCTGGTGTGTGAAGGCCTTAATTGTTGAAGGTGTGTGTTTGTGCCATGTAAATCCTCTTTGTGGCAATTGGTGCTGCTTTGAAATTTGAATTGACATTTTTCAGCTGGCTGGGAGGTAGTGCGACTGCCAACCCCCTGGCGAAGCCAAAAAGGATGACATGGTACATGGTAGGATGAAATGGTCATCTTTAGCTTTACAATTAGTACACATATAAGGATATTAGTATCGATATATATATATATATATATATATTATATATATATATATATATATATATATATATATATATATATATTATATATTCCTTAGAAAGACCAGCATTACAGATGCTACAGTTAATATGTACTGCATCCTGTTTTATTTTAATCCTTTGTGATTTTCAATTTATTAAAATAGGATGCAATTTAAAAAGTCAGGTACTTCATGGATGTTCTGTCTGTGCTCGAAATGATAAATAGATGGTTCAGGTTGGTTAACTACATTTCCTTTCACTATTGATTTGGTTCTGTGTTCTGTGTAAGTCAAAAAGATGCTGATACCGTAACAGCTATAAAGTATAGCTACAATATGGCAACACCTTCTACTTTGATTTATTTCAGGTGTTGGTGTTGTTATAAAGACCAGTATCTACAACAGGCATTGCTGGCAGAAAGGGTAAACTATGAGAACCAGAGGCCCTGGCTTTTAACAGTGTTAAGCAAATTTATGGTCAGATCAGCTGCTGCAACATTTATTAATATCAAGGGGACTTTAACTTTGCAGTTTGATATCTTCTCAAGATTTGAAGCTTCAGCACTTGTCAACCCACCCCCAGTGTTCTTGCACCTGAGATGTACTTGATGTGTCTTAACAGAAGCACACAGTTATTTTTCATTATTATTATTCCATCACTGTTACAGTTCTGTCTCCTGGCTTTATGCAGTAAAGCATATGGCACACAAAAAGGTGGGCGCTTTCCCTGTGTCATTATTTCTGGGTATCTGTCAGCAGTAAAAAGAGAGAAATAAAAAGTAATTGTGTACAACTAACGTTTTGTTTGTATGTCTATAATTATATACATTGCTGCGATCCATTTTGGTAATTGTTCTGTAGGAAACATTTATATTCCTGACGTGAAATACAAAAAAGCTATTGTTAACCTGAAAGGTTATGTAGTGAAAGGAACCGTATGGAAAGACATAATGGGCACTAGTGCTAGCAAAGAACAGTAAACTCCTAGAAACTTTCAAGTTTTAAAATGTTTTGAGTGCTAGTGTTTGTAAAGTTTTCTAGCTGGACTCCGTTATATGATGTTACTTTAAACCGCCAGCTTTTTGGTTTTATTAACGCCACAAAGTTTATCATATCATCTTCTAATAGCAAAGACTTGAGTTAACACTATTCATTCCCAAATCCCTTCTGGTATTACAAAGAGGTGCCCTAATTTCTCAATTTAAGACTTACCTAATTCTGCTTAATATAGTTATTACAGTTCCCTACATGTGTTTACAATAGTTAGTTTGTGCAAGTCGGAATACCTAGTTTTTTGTTGGAGGAGGGGTGGGGACATTCATCTATAATGTATATTATAATAGGGCCTCTGATTTTCAGTTTTAACTGATAAACGATAAAACCCCCAATACAACAAAATTAAATCTGTGTAAGCCAATAAACACCAGAAAAACACTGGAAATAGTTACTCAGTTCACGTAAACTTCACCCCTTTTCCATTAAATAAATAAATAAATAAATAAATAAACTCCCGTTCCCAGAGCAATTGGACAATGTCCCTCCTTCCTGACTTGTATCTATCATTGATTTGTTTTGAATAATTTAAACCCACCCTAACTACTGAGTGGCAGCAAATTCCTACATTTCTATTTGAAATGAGATTACAGTAATTATTGCAAAATAGCACAATATTATCTCGTAATAACACAAAAATGTATATTTTTGTGGCACTAATGAGCTTCCGTAACTTTCTGTAAATATTTTTAAATGATAATAACGTTGTGGTCTATAAGTCTGTACGGCCTAGAGAGGTGGCCTAGAGAGGGGTACAGTAGTAAGTTCACAAACACAATTACTGTATGTAGTAAACATTAATTAACATTTAGAATCTGACACAGTCCATCAAAATCCAGAAAAAAATAATTCTGAATACAAGCTGGGGTCTTTTTAAGGAATGTGACATCCTTTGTTCTTATAGCTGCCAAGACATGACACTTTAGTATAGTAAAAAAAAAAAAAAAAAAAAAAAAAAAAAAAACAACAACAACAGAGGTGGGAAACTCTTAGATTTTTATTAAACACAGCATGTACTAAATTATTTACTGGTAGTGCCAGATGTCTATGATTGTATTTGCAGTCATGAGTTGTGGATATCAATAGCTCGACACAGTTTTACATTACACTACAAAAAGATAAATGAAAATACAGTTCAACAAATCAAAAAAGAAAGGTTCTCTGAAATAAGCGAAACATAATTTCCCCATAGAAGAAGTCATCATTTTTTTTTTTTTTTTTTTTTTTTTATTGTACAAGTCCAGGCCTGTAGCTACAATGGGCGCTTAGTGTCCTTAGTCAGGCTTACTAATCAGTAGAAAGTAACAGTTTTTAATGCAACTGTTCATTGTAGCCATTATTTTTACACAACAGTACTCGCACACGTTTGATCACCACTACTTGCATGAAACCGGAGTGTAATAATCCAGCACCTCTGCACTGTTACTGGGGTTCCGAATGGTAACGCACAGGGCAACCTTTGGCTTAGCCTTGTAGCTTTCTGGTTGTTCCACAATCTTCACCTTGCGATGGCTTTGGTAGCCTCACCCATTCGGTAGTGGTTACATTCCGTACTTGAAAGGGAATGTTAGGTTATTATTATAACCCTGGTTCCATGAAATAGAAATGTAACCATTAACCTTCAAGGTGACTGTGTCCATGATTGCAGCAAGCTTGAAGGAAAAAGGACACTGAAATCTGTGAAAACTGGAACCTCTGCAATTCTCCTGCTGCAGTAACACCTCAAGGTGTCTCGTACATGATTATTGATAGTAGAAGGTGGTTGCTATGGAAACCTTCTGGTGTTATTCCTTATTAAAGTGCCTGAAAATATCAAGTTTAGCTACATAAGGACTAGTGTGAGAAATTTTGTGTTCCATCAGAATATTAGCTAGGAGGTGTTTCTGTATACAGGAAACAACCATGCGTCGTAAAGGCTTAAATCAGATCATGTGAACATCTCACAGAAATGAAAAATCATTAACTGTGAAATTGAAATCTCCAGACAATAAAATGTACAAGGCCTTGTCAGGATAATATTTTTCTATATATATTTTAATTTAGTACCTTTTGTCCCTGATTCCCAGATAGGGAAATGCATACCTTTGTGTACCTTTTTTTAAATGTATGTTCGAGAAGGGTGATGTATTATTGTAAGGGCTTAAGTAAAATGTTAGTAATCTGTAATTGACGACAGACTTGAACTGCTACAGGTATGCTCCCCCTTATGTTACAGTTTTTATTTGTCTGTATTTTGAATTTGAATTTTTTTTGCGGGTTGGGATTTTATTGCAGTTTTTATATTTTAAAAGATGCTATGTAGTCTTTATTTTTTGTCTTTTTATTACCTTATTACCTTCTGTATCATCATTGTCACCATTGTCTGTAGTCTTTTGTGTTTATAATCTCACTTATTTCCTCCTTTTCACATGAAGCATGTACAACAGGACAGTAGCTGTTAGGTGTTATAATATAGCATGCCTACATAATGTAGATCTTACTGAGTTACAATATAAAGGAGCAGTCCTGTGAATTTAACAAGTTGTTAAGTTTGCACAGTGCTGAAATGCTTTTTTTCACTGTAATGTTTAACAGTACCTCTAGACACTTATTTCACTTGCTAGCTTTCACTTGCATTCTTCCTCTAATGTGCATTCTGTAAAGAGTAGCACACAGAACATCTACAGTACCAGCCTTTGATGCTGTAGTTTGTAGTTAAAGTATTGGGAAAATACAGTAGCATTTGAATAATTATTTCTAGAATTTCTTTCATATATTAATTTCATTTCTTATTTCTACCTTCTGTCTGGTAAATGTTTTCATGCTGGCACATGCTAAAGTGTTGAAAGATTAACAAGTAAGAATCTGTTCTTGTATCTAGCAGCTACTTAGTTATCACAATGGTCTCATAAATGTTGAAATACGTCTATGTTTTGTGCTGAAAATGTATCCAGTGTCTCTTATTTTGTGTTTTACAGGATAACATTTTGCCATCTGCCTTTCCAGAGTAAATGGTTGTATGTTGGCACAGAAAGAGGAAATATTCACATTGTCAATGTGGAGTCCTTCACCCTCTCAGGCTACGTCATTATGTGGAATAAAGCCATCGAACTGTGAGTCTGTTTCTTCATCCATTACTTGACAATGATTTAGTTTTGAAGATGTCGTTTACATTATCATATTGGCTTTACTGCGTTGGACTTGTCATGTCTGTTCCTCAAGCTTTTCTTGCCCTTTTTGAGGCCTAGAAAATGGTAATTGATTATAACACAAATATGTTTAAGTTCACCAGGAATTATTTTCAGAAGAATGTCATGTGTCATTTACTCATCCCTGCAAATGCAACAAATATTATTCCTTGTAATTTTAATTTACTTTCATTACAATATATATATATATATATATATATATATATATATATATATATATATATATATATATAATATAATATGGTTATAAACAGTACTTTTAAAGTAATTGTGATTATTATTATTATTTATTATTATCCTGGTTGTCCAAAAGAAAGAATAGGAAGGACAGATATGTATCTTCTATTTTTAGAGGAATAACCACAGCAAAACATTACAATAAGGGCCTTTTTGATTTTATTAAATTGGCTTCAGCAGAAACAAAATACAGTACACTGGCAGAGACGAAGCTCTAGCCCTACACTGTGTAGAATATGGTTAAGGCTATTTATTATTAAGTTCTGTACTGCCACATTCAGCAATATAACTTGAAAAGAAAATAATTAGTTGTACGTATTTTAGATAAGGGTAGTACATTGAGTAATGCTGTAATGTGTGGAGTCTTATGCATGCCCTGGATATTAATCGTTAACATTATGCTGATGACTTACTTGCTTCATATATTAAAACACTAGGAAGTCTTTAAAAAAAAAGAAGCTTATCTGAACCCCCTGCTTTATGATGTTAACAACATAAGGCAGGAAAATGAAAAACACTGCATGACTGCATAAAATTAGTTAATTGTCTTTAATTTGTTTTATTCCCATTCTAACTTAAATATATTAACAGACAACAGAGTAGGTTCAATGAAAGTAACATGTCCTTGTTTAATGAAGGTCTAGTTTTAATTTTACATAGAATCCTGGCAGGTAGCAATTGTCCATTTATAATGGTGTACTCTAAAAAAATAACTGGCAAATTAGATTGTAATGGCTTCACATTGGTCACTAATAAGTAACATAAAATGATGTCGGCAAGCAGAAGAATGAGTTCCTCATTGTAGTGTCAGCTATTCTGTGCTTCATTTGAAAAAGCAAGTACTATGTAAAGTTGTCCTTAAAGAACTTTTTGCCACTGATTGCATCCTAACTTGTCTCCATGGAAACAAACATTTTGAAAATCTATAAACTTCAATAAGCTAGCCAGTAGAACCTGTATTTGCTGTTAATTGCTCCTGCTGTACAGTAAACCTCAGAAAGTATTTCTGTTTTGTTGTTGTTTTTTTTTTTTTTAATACAAATAAATGCAAGAGGGAGTTGCATTCTTAAATATTCAGGCCCATTGGTGACTGGTTATTGAGGTTTCACAGTTCATTAAAATAAATCAGTAAATAATAACAACATAATAGGAGGGGAAAATAACTTGAATTTCAAACTGTGTCTGCAAGCATTATCCTTGTGAACAGAAATGGCAGATCTTCTTGATTCTTCCACACATACAGCACAGAAAGGTCTCTTAAGACTATGATCCATTTTGTGACGATGATGGATTGATACATTTTGTATTCAGTATCTTACAACTATAGACTATTCTCCTGGGAGCTGAAATAGACATGTTCCCAGTGGATAAGAGGAATCAGCATTATTCTTGCAGTTAACTGCCTCGAGCTCCAGATACTCGATGGAGCCTTTGGGAATAAAGATTTTTTTTGGTACTGTGCTGTGTTGCTTCCAATTCAACTAAGAGATTAGAGGACCGGTAAGCTTAAATGAAGAGACATCAGAAAGTGTAGAACAAATGACCTTCAGTCCTTATTGTTTTCTTTTCAAAAGCTATGTTGAAAAACCCCAGCAAAATCAGCATATTGTGTTGTAGCCCCTTTTGTGGTAGACTATCCAGACTGCAGGCACTGTTCCTGTACATTAGCTGACAGAAGGGGTGTACATACACGGATAACTATTCCACCTTGCAGGTTTTTAATACCTACAGTAGAAGCATTGCTTGCCCGTTTCTTGAATACACACATGCCCAACATTTAAATTACCTTTTATTTTTTATGTTAATGACCGTAATTATTCCAGAGGAAAAAACAATGTCACAAAAGATTAATGTGACAAACAGCAGTGGCAGATGCCAGTCACACTCATACAAGAATGAATGTAAGTATTGTGCCATAGGAAGCAACAAAAAAAAAAGTTAAGATTGTACGGGCTGCTAAGTATGTAAGTCTTTTTTGTACTGCGTGCTCTTCAGTTTTCCATGAGGACAAGACATACACATGTTTTATTAGGCACCCGGCTCATTGAGAGCCCTACTTGTGCAGTTAGTTGTTCCAATAATTAAATGATCTCTATTAAATATCAGTAATAACATGGCATGAATTATTCAGAATTTTTATTGGGCTTGGGGATGGTAGAGTATTTCATACTAATTAAATGTGGATATCAGCAGTCTATTCACTGAATACATTTTAAGAGAGAAAACATATTCCAGTTTTAATAATACTGTAAACATCTTTCTTTTGCATTCATTTGTAGTTGGGGTATTTCTGTCTTGACTTGAGCTGTAAAAGGTAGTTTAAAATGTGTATTGGTAATTTAAGGACTCATTGGTTTGGTTTACATGCTAAAATAAAAATAAGTCACCTTTTCGTCAAACTATTATGGTACCTTTTGGGCAATTTGGGTTTACATGTAGCTTTCTTTTAGGGAGAGAAATTTTCCTTTCAAAATTAAAATCACTCAATTAATATTAAAATATGAGCGGGTATATTTAAATATTTCTGTCAGAGTTCCAGTTTGGCCTCGTGCGGCTACTGAGATCATGCAGATTTCTTAAATTAGGTTTACAATAACTTTTTAGGTTGTGTTGAAGAAGCACAAGTGCAAATAGAAAAGGCGAGTGAAACAAAAGAAAAGCTCTTGCATGGTGTTACACAAATACCAAAAAATACCAACATTCCATGAGAGTGCTTTTGTAATATCAATGTATTTGCTAAACATGTTTTGACTGCATATATATATATATATATATATATATATATATATATATATATATATATATATATATATATATATATATATATATATACACACACACACACACACACACACACACACACACATATTATACACAACATACATATGATTTACTGATATGTGTTGCTCTTTTAAAATCTGTTACTGTACATAGTTGTATCAGGCCGGGTTGAACATAAATTGGTGCTAAAATATTATCCTCATCTTTAGATTAAATAATAGTCCTGTTTAGTTTGTATTTTGCTCTCCCTTATAAAAGCAAGGCAATGCCGTGTTTGTCATGTAGTGCAGTCCAACAGTCTGTCAAAAATATATACATGCCCTGTGTTGTTGTATTGGAAGTAATTCTGAGAAACCAGTTCACCTTTTAAATTGATGTTCAGCCGTTTTAATTACTATGGTTCTGCTGAATAGATCAAACACAGCAGATTTCTATAGATGTAAGAATTGCTACAGTAAGGTAAATAGAAAGAGCCCAGGTGTCTCAGCAGTAGATATGCACTTTACTATGGAACAAATGTAATAAGCCTAGACTGGTTAAAGTAATGTCATAATGGAAGACATGAAATTATTGCCATCACTGCCTACACATTTCCTCCAAGTAATATGGACATTACCTAAACTTATGGAAGGACTGTTCTGGTAATGTAGGTTTTAGAGATGTAATAACACAATTAACTCATTCATAACCTGGGTGTAGGTGTAGTTGGTTCAAGGAGGCAGTGTGGTCCAGTGGTTAAAGTCCAGTTCTTGTAACCAGAAGGTCACCGGTTTAAATCCCACCTCTGCCACTGACTGACTCAGTGTGACCTTGAGCTGTTAAATGTTGAGATTAAGTCTGCCCTATAGTAAGTGACTCTGCATATAATGTACAGTTCACAGCCTACCTCTGTAAAGCGCTTTGTGATTGTGGTCTACTATGAAAGGCGCTGTATAAAGATATTATTATTATTATTATTGTTATTATTATTATTATTATTATTATTAAACAACTGCAAACATGTTTGGAATACATTGACAATGCATTTCATTTTTAAGAATAAACCAAAATACATTTTGCTGCATACATCTAATAACACAAATGCTGTTTAATTCCTTGCATAAGGTAACACTCCTCCAACAAAACACATGCAAAATAATAAATAAAGAACACAGAACACTACCTTCTTTCTGTCTTAGAAAGTATAAATTAAGTCTATTGGCCTTGACAGGATTGGGTTTTAAAGTCTGTCTAAAAATCAAATGGAAAAATGGAATACCCATTGGGGTCCAGTTATACTGTAGCTTTGTTTCTCTTGCCTAGACACATCTCTATCGATTACCTTTCTTCTCAGTCACAATAGTACAGTGTCTTTTCATAATGTGGTGAAAACTAATGTATTTTGCATGCTGCATGTATCTGGATATATGCAGCATAGCATACAGCTCCTGCATAAAGAAAAAAACATGAAAGCTTGCATGCATTATTATTTACTAAAAATGATAAACTGCTGTATTATTTTTTCTATTTGATACGCAACTGTGACTCGTAAGCAGCACCTTGTGGTTTTTGAGAAGCGTACCAGTCACTACATTTTTTAAACATTCCTTCTGATTTTTGGATACATTTAAACTAAGCCCTGGGGTGTGTGCGGTGTATTCTCTTGCCTATTTGGGTTAGGTTTCTATCTTGGACTCTTTTCAGTTGCATGACTATTGCATTGTATCCATTTGCAATCTGTTTTAATCAGAATTATTGTGCTGTTTCTTTTAAATATATATTTTTTAACTCTCTTTTTTCCCTTCTCTGTAGCCATGCCCCTGTGTTTTGCAATAGAGTGACATGCAATTTTCCCATCTTTGTGCAGGGCAAAACAATTAAGGTTTTTTTTCAGCACCAACAACAAAGAAGCCTATGTACTACAATGAATCACACTATTGCTGTCTAACTGCATGTTTTATATAAAGATCAGTCTGCTTCCAAAAGAGTTTCATACATATTGGGCAGATTTAAGTAAATAATATTAGCTTATGGGGCAGCAGTTTTTTTAATACAGTTTATAAACTGAATATACCTACCAGCCCTTAGTGAAATGGCCCACGCTCCTAAATCCATGATGCTAACCTAATTTATATTTTTGGAGATTGAAGCGTCAACATTCTCCTTCTTTATGTTCTTCTTGATCTAACAATATATGATGCAAGATTTATTGTGGTAAATCTGAGGTAGAATAACTCAATTTTGTGCAATTATACATTGAATTATAAAAGTGGTTTGTGTTCAGATACACCAAACCGTTTTAACCATTTGTATGTAAACGTTAAGCTAGCTTTCTAACATTACCAGATCTTTCATCACAAACAGTTCTACGCCAGATTGTTACAATCAAGAGAGTTGCAAACAACACTTTACAGGCAAGGGTCTCTTATCGACGGCTACACCTGCACTAACCTGAGCGTTTGAAATGGAAATATCGTCATACTCTCGTGCTGTTAATAACACTGTGAACTACAGAAGAGTTGGGTTCAGTTTCTGTTGATCTCTCTGGCGCTGGTGTTTTAGCTTTTTTGTTGTAGAAAGATTCTGAATGTAGTTGACTTTTTGCCATTGTAACAGGGCTACGTCAAATTCACTCTGTTTTTAGTACATATTTTCGATGACTGAACAAGTGAAAGTCTCATATGAGAACAAATATAACGGTGAAGGGTCTTAGACACTTTTTGGTTATATTGTTAAGGTTTGAAAGTTTGAAATAAACCGCACACTCACATATTCTCTACCTGCTTAGGAAAAACATAAAAATATATATTTTTATTTTTAAATAAACCCTGACAGCAGTGGCGTAGCAAGGATTTTTTTCGGCAGGGGAGGGAAATGGTAACTTTAAGGTGCAATTGGCAACCTGATTTCTTATTTGTGCATTGAGATTTTATTTTCGAAAAATAAAGAACACATTTTTAACAGACGATCCAATAACCAAATACAGTGTTGTGAAAAATAGTTAAAAAAATGGATTCAGTTTAGAACACTTCCGATTAAAAACAAAAAGGAAATATAAAGCAAAGGACTTGAACTTTTAACATGCACATCAGATTTCAATTTCACATTATGATAATAAATAAAAATAACTATATAGAATTTCATTCGTAATTATGGTTGTTCATTTTTGTTAACTAACATTTTGTGTTCAGAGCAAACCATTTTATTTAATTGGTGTTTGACTGGCGCAGGATTGCTGGTGGTAGCTGTGAGCTAGTTGTCTTCAGTTGGTTCATCAACAGTTTTCTGCCGTTTAGACAAATTAGGGTGACCAAAACAAATAGCAAATTTAATTATTTTGTCCTTTCCCCTACCGTTGTCAGGACATACTTCATGTCTCTCACTCAGTGTTATGTCACATTGCGCGTCCGTTTGGACTGTAAAGTGTAATTGTTCAATCAGAAGAGTTCAATGTTGAACCTCTCACAAATGACAGTAAATAGCCCAGTCACAAACATAAATTTGAAACGTGCGCTTTGGCAGACAGCAAGCATGTCACTGGTCAGTTCTGAGTGGCGGTTCATGTGTATACTAATTGAAAGCCGTACTGATGGAAGCGTACTGAGGCCAACAAAAAATATATTATATTATAACTATATATAATATATATATATATATATATATATATATATATATATATATATATTTTTTTTTTTTTTTTTTTTTTTCAGCACTTTTTTTTCCTGTAACACAGTGGCTAAGCCACTTTTTTTGGACACCGATTCGGTACCGGGCGTGCCCCCCCACCCGGTCTACAACCGGCATACGGAGGGGGCGGGGGGATGCCACAGCACCGATGAGCACCAAGTGATGTCACTTCCAACTCAGCAATGCAGAGTACTGATGAATTTAACAACGCACCCTTTGTTATCTTGTCATTTCTTTCTGTTTTTTGATGAATCAGAAAAAGTCTACATTACCTTTTCTTCCTTGAACCGTATGAATAGTTTGTGGAGGCTGCCTGGGTTTTATTAAGAGCATAATGGTAATTGCTGTATGTGGGACAAAATGACTGTGTGGGTTGTAAATTCCTTTTAATCTGCTTCAGCTGAAGTGAATCTGGTGAGGCTTATACACTAATACTACACTGAACTGAGGGTTTTGTGTGCTGTGGGTAAATTGGTCTGTAAATTCCCAAATGTACCAGATGCATCATAGAAAATGATTACACAAATGAAGAGTTACCTACAGTATGGCAAAACAAATGTAAATGTTTCTTTCTTAGATTTGGAATCTGATTGAAATACAATACAACACAAATTGATTTGCAGTGGAGTTAGATAGAATAGCTTAATGCATACCAGACAAACATATATATTAAAACAATTTCACCGTTATGAGTGAAATGGTTTCCATGGCTTCTACCTCAAAAAACAGACAGTAAAAATATGCCTTTGTATTGGGGAAATGTATTTGATCGCTTTCTGGGTTTGAAGAATTATACATTATGAATATAAAGTATATATAAATATTTTCACGTCACATAGAACTATAAACGGATTGTAATTACTAGTTGAAAAATCGGGGGTCAAGAGAAGTTTAGCAACAGGTTATAAAGTATAATTGGCCTTCAGCGTTTTCCATGCTGCCCAAGGAATACACTATTCAACTATTCATAGAAACTATTCAAATCTGTGATTTTTCACAAGATATCTAATTTGAGATTAGTTCTTCTGAATATACTGCTGATACAGCAGATGTATTATTGTGCTCTCCGTGGTTCTGAAATGGTGCTGTATACTATTAGAAGTATAGACTATTGTACACCAACTGCAGTGAAGACCTATGTCTTTGCTTATTTGCTGTTTTTTGTATTTTATTAATGTATTGCTAAAAGTACTAGATACACAACTTAAAACATGCTCAGTGAGTAATGAAAGAGTAGGTAAGCTGTAGCAAATCTAAAACTCAACAAACACCCTTCAGAAAAAAGGGTACAAATTGGCACAATGTAATAGAAACAAACTAGGAACATTGTACATTTTTTTTTTAACAAGTAGGCTTTTTTATAGTTTTTCTTTTCAACAAAAGCTGAACTATAACATTTCAAAATATATTTAATATTTTCATTAATAATTAATGACAAACAATATAAATAAAAACCTACATATTTTGATTTAGGCTCTTAGTAATATCTCCCTGAGAACTTTGGAGAAAAAATGCAGCAACCAGACGTTACATTCAGCAGTAGTCATTACAGTAGTCTGCTCAGAATACCTTATAGGTAATCGTTTTCCCCCAAGTGATAACGGTAGCTAGCAAGTGAAGTGGCACGAGAGCCAGCACTTTTTTACAGTTAAAATCACGGTCATGTATGGTATCTGAGAGGTGCAAAAATATTTTTTTCATGTGTTCTCATGAAGTGTGTTTCTTGAAGCCTCTTGTCATACAAACACCTTGCTATTTCAATGTATTTTTATATATATATATATATATATATATATATATATATATATATATATATATATATATATATATATATTTGGTGTTTGTTTAAGCTGATTTTGTGGTAATGTCCTCGGGTGCCTAATTCCATTTTATTCTCTGAATAACACGATTCCGTCCTTGTTCTCCGCAACATGGATTTCATAGGGCCCTAATCTTGTATTTTACTCCCCAGGGAGTATAAACACACCAGTACATTCTGCGTCTTTAAAATTGAATTACTAAGCCTATAAAACCCCTGATCACATAATATTGTAACACTAGGTTTCTGTAACACCTTTTATTGGTCTCTTGCACCCTCTGCTAGTTATTGATTGAATTACAAATAATTATCCCGGACACAAAAATGTCAACAGTGTTTATAAACCGGTGGAAATCGCTCAGCGAGAAAGAAGTATTAGTAATAATACTGGATTCAGATTCCGATTTTAAATTTAAATACATACAATTCTTCCACTGAATCGGATGTCAGTGAGTGTGTCAGTGAAGACATAAGCGAAGAATATTTAATCATCATGTGACAGCGAAGAGGTGGCGCTAAGCTCTGCGTTGCTCCATGCTTCAAGGAGTATCATACGCTGAAGCATTAGACACTCTCACTCCCTCCGTCCCCACAACCTGTTTATTCAGATATGATTTATGTATGACTCTATCTCTCTTTCTCACTCATTCTCTGCCTTTTTTTTTGTTAGGACGTGTTGTTGTTATTCCATTTGTTTATTGCCTACATGTTATTTTTTCGTGAAAACCTTTGCCTATGACTAAATAAAAAAAAGTATTTATTTGTTTTATTTTGTTTGGTAGAAATTATTTGTCTGTACTTTGACACTATTTATTACATACAGTGCCTATAGAAAGTCTGCACCCCCTTGAACTTTTTCACATTTTGTTGTGTCAGTGCCTCAGAGTTGCATGCATTTAAACAAGGTTTTCCCACTGATCTACACACCATACTCCACACTGTTAAGGGGAAAAAAAAAAATATATATATATATATATATATATATATATATATATATATATATATATATATATATATATTAAAAATACAAAACTGAAAGATCATAATTGGATAAGTCTCCACCCCCCTGAGTTAATACTTGGTGGAAGCACCTTTGGTAGCAATTACAGCTGTGAGATGAAAGGTGAACTTCCATCCCAGTTTCAGCTTTCTTGCAAGGGGCAGCAGGTTTTCCTCAAGGACTTTTCTGTACTTTGATCCTGACAAGTGCCCCAGTCCCTGCCGATGAGAAACATCCCCATAACATGATGCTGCCACCACCATGCTTCACAGTAGGGATGGTGTTCTTTGGGTGATGCACTTTATTGGGTTTGCGCCAAACATAACGCTTTGCATTCAGGCCAAAAAGTTCAATTTTTGTTTCGTCAGACCACAAAACATTTTGCCACATGGCTACAGAATCTCCTGAGTGTTTTTTTTTTTTTTTTGGATGCTTCTAACGATTTTCAAGCTGGATTTTCTTGAGTAATGGCTTCCTTCTTGCCACCCTACCATACAGGCCAGATTTGTGGAGTTCTTGGGATATTGTTGTCACATGCACACTTTGACCAGTCTTGGCCATAAAAGCCTGTAGCAATTGCAAAGTTGCCACTGGCCTCTTGGTAGCCTCTCTGATCAGTCTCCTTCTTAATCAGTCATTCAGTTTGGAGGGACGGCCTGATCTAGGCAGGGTCTTGGTGGTGCCATACACTTTCCACTTTTTAATAATCGTCTTGACCGTGCTCCAAGGGATATTCAAGGCCTTTGATTTTTTTTATACCCATCTCCTGATCTGTACCTTTCAACAACTTTGTCCCCGAGTTCTTTTGAAAGCTCCTTGTTGCGCATGGTTGAGTCTTTGCTTTGAAATGCACTACCAGCAGAGGGAACCTACAGGAATCGCTGAATTTCTCCTGAAATCATGTGAATCACTACAGTTTAACCCAGGTGGAGACCACTTAACTTGGTGTGTGATTTTGAAGGCGATTGGAAGGCGAAAGCAGGTGTTCTCAACATCAATGCTGGGCCAATCTAGTTGTGCCTATGTCAATTATTTGGTCTAGTTTTGCATTTCTACACTCTGCCCTGCCAGCTTCCAAGTGTGTACCAGGATACATGCCTCGTCTCCACTTCTGACAACAATGTAGCAATGGTGTGTTGGGTTTCCAGCGGCAGTGCAGAAAAGGCAGCACACCAGGGCTGGTTGTTTAAACTGGCATACTGTACATCAGCCGAATACCTCGTCTGGAAAGGCCATACAGACTCGTTGTACTTCCCTGTTACTCTCCATTCCAAACATTATAATTGTGTTCCCACTCCTGCACGAACAAAAACACAGGACAGACAGACAGACAGAAACCCCCAGGATGACAATGTTGTTTACAAGCGATAAAATATCAGTAATTCACTTAGTCAGAACCCAATAAGGCATTACAAAGGGACTGAGTAGAGAAGCTACTAGAAAGTGAGAAATCAATTACAAAGTGCTAGTTCATAATATACCCTTCAAAAAAAGGTATAGCAGATATTTTTTCTTCAATCTCTTAAAAATTGCAACAAAACTAGATTAAAAAAAAAAAAAAGTATTTTATTTAAACATGTTTTGCTGACAGGGGTACCAGTAGGAGTGGTGGTCTTCTACAATTCTTAAATACTAAAATCCAAATACCAACAAAACTTTCAGATACCCCTGTGGGCACACTCCAGTGCCTGGCCTTGGAAGACTTTCCTCAATCTTTGAGGGCGGCTCCTGGAGACAAGCATTCTGTTTTCTTCCTTCTTTCCAGGTTATGAACCTTTCCGTCCGCTGAGGACATGGCCCGGTCCATGAGGTTTGCGCCTTCAAGGATTCTCAGCAAAGTCAGAGGATTTCTATGTTTTCAGGGGGTCCCATGGGCCCATGAGGCCTACCTCTGCAGTACGAGGTTCTTGCGGTATAAAGTCTGGACCCCGTCCTTTGCCCTGGCCCGCAGGCCACTAACAGTTCAAAACAAGCAGTCCTAACCTGCAGGCCATCATCTGTCCCTCAAGCACTCCTGGCTCGTAGGCCATCACCACTCCCTCGAGGCTAAGCCTCCAAATACTAACCCATATTCATGCAGCCCTAGCTCCTGCCCGTGAACTTATGAACTTACTGCTCCTGCCCGTGAACTTATGAACTTACTGCTTACTCACAACACCACCTCCTCGCTGTTCTTCAGCCCTTATGGTTGAACTTGTTGAAGGAAGTTCTGTATCATCATTCTGTGGGTTTTGTTGTTTTGATGCTGATGGTCAAGTTAAAAATGTATCCATATCTGGCATTTATTGTGTGTGTTTCCAACGATTTTTCCTCTGCTTTATAATCTGTTGAGCTCCCACTGAAATAGCCCTATTACACGTAACCTGAGAACATGTTACATAACCTGAGAACATGCTAATTTCTGCACATGCTTATGATATGCTGAAATTAATAGGTTTCAACGTGTTATAAGCATGCAGGGAAAATAAAACATTAACTGGTTTATTTTTGGAGGACCCCTTGAAACCTCCTCAAGGCCCCCTAGGGGGACAACGACCCCTGGCTGAGAACTCCTGCACTAAAGTATGTACTTCTATTCATTAAAAAAAGAAAAAAGAGATGTTTAAAAAAAAAAAAGAAAGAAAATGGTTATTTTAGCACTGGTGTTACTGTTATTAGTGGTTGCCAGGTTATTAGTGACCTCCACTTTGTCACAATTTCTGCCCAGTCTCTTTTGAAGTGATATTAAGCGGCGCTTGACTGTGTTTCCTACCATCTGTTTGGAGTGTCTTTGACAGAATAGATCATCCTGCTTTACAAAGGATTTGTTAAAAACTAATACTAAAAATAATTTATTATTGGCTCAGGAATACCTGCTACTATAAATTTCTTTGGTAATGAAATACAATAATTATAAAAGTGGTTAAAACCTCTCAGCAATGCTACTGCGGAAAAACACATTGGAAAGATACCATCCATCAAGAAGAGAGTGTACATGTGAAATCCTGCTGTTTTAAAATTATCGCGACCCATGGTCCTAGAATCTTGTTGCTTATTGTTTTGATGTCCACAAGATTAATTGTTTTTCCACAATAGCAGTCCACTCAACCACCCTGTAGCTACATTTTCATTTTAATATACGTATAGCACCAGTACAGCATGAAGTTCTCACATGAATTCAGGGAATCTTAAATATTCAAATTAAATATATTAAGAATTCAGGGAAGCTGGAATATTGAACATCTGGGACCCAACCCGGCTGCCAAGGGTAAAGTGCTGTTATTTATTTATTTATTTTAATTACATGTTTTTGATTATAACAGTTGATCTTTAATATGGTTACCTAATATAAAGATTTGGAGGATTGACCCGGGTGCGTGGTTTCACACTACGCGGGATTGTGACCCGGGTAGCCAGAACCTGGGTCTGGACCCGGGTAGGAGTGCCAGTGTAAAAGGACTTTAGTCACACTAGAGAGCATTCCAGGCACTGACAAGCTTAGGTCTTTTGAAAGAACTTCAAAGCTGTGTTTTTGAAGATTGTGTGCCAGACTAACACACACTTTTTTTTTTTCATTTCTGTAAGGAAAGCCTGAAGACTGATCAAGTGTGACTTATCCGTGTGAGCACTACTTATGTAACATGGCTTTCTCTGCTTTGTAAGCTGCTGTTACATTAAACACATTATAAAAAAATTGCCTTTTTCCCTTATTTATTTTATTTTGTTTACATTTTTTTTTAGGTCATCCAAGGCCCACCCAGGGCCAGTCGTCCACATAAGTGATAATCCAATAGATGAAGGAAAGGTATTGTTTGATTAATAGTGGTACATCAGAATTACTTCTGCTTATCCCTGGGAATAGGATGAGTCATCGTTTATTTTAAAGTGAAATTTTTCTTTCTCCATTACTCATTTTGTAGTTGTAACATTTTGAAGCTCAATTTCAAAGTAAAATTCTCCACAAACTTCACTGATGAAAGTCTGAGGAAAAATGTGATTCACTGTTTGATAAATCAGTTAGCTTAAAGATACAGTATCAGTGTGTTCAGGTGCAGTGTTTGTTTTTGTATGATGTCTGTGAACATGCAGTCTTCAACAAATTGATGATGGCTATGAAAATTACATAGTAAATAAGGACACGTCTTTTGTTTTGCATACAGTAGTTAGAACATAAGTACATACTGTATGTATTTACATTGTACTTAGTGCTGCATAATACATTGCAGTTGTTTTTGTACAACAAGGGCTTAGAAGTTTGTAATTCTTTTAAGGTAAAATTAAATTTCAAATTGTTGTTTTCAATCTACAGTTAGTAATGTAATTATGCAAAGCAATTGATTATTGGCACAGGATACATTTAGTTTTTATTTCTTTTAAAGAAGAGTTATGTTTTATCTTACCTGTTTTTTTGTTTTTAATTTTCTTTTTGTTCTTTCCTTTTTTAAGCTTCTAATTGGGTTCGAGTCTGGAACAGTAGTTTTATGGGACCTCAAGTCAAAGAAAGCAGACTACCGATGCACATACGATGAGGTAGGTAGAATCTCTTGAGTCCTACATTCCTTTAAGGATTTTCTTGCCTGTGAAAATTTATGCTTCATTTTAAACTTGCTGCAGTAATTGAAGGAAGGGTATGTTCTACTTAATCTCATAAATAGTTCTGCTTGTATTATATATTGTTTTCCATGGGTGAATCATCAAATAACACAGGTGAATCATTGAGCAGAGTGTGATGCAGTGTTTACTCAGTTTCAGCATTTCAATTCAGTTTCATATTTTATTTAGTTGGTAAAATTATTAATGTGTTTCTATTTAGTTTTCGTTTTAAATATTGATTTAGTTTCAGTTTTAGTTAACTAAGTTCAGAAAGATATGTTTCAATTTTAGAATTGTTTAGTTTCAGTATATTTTCATTTTCCCTTTTTTAGTTGCTGCATACAAAAAAACCCCCAAAAAACCCAACTTATTAATCACTTAAAATTTCAGTTCTCTTTTTTTGACAGTGCAAACACATTCATCCATGTGCTTTGGGCAACAGTGCCACAGTTATTGTAAGTGAACTGTCTACCGAGACTTCAAAAGGTTGTGGTTCAGTTTCAAAAAGACCCTGGTTTCAAGGGTAGATCTTGATGTTTTTTTCTTTCTTACAGTAAAATTCCCACAAAGAAAACATGCTTTCCACATATGCCTGTGAGGCAGGTGCTATACAAAAGTCTGGGCCTCACTTGGAAATTATTATATAGTCAAAATCTGACAGTATTGATGTCAAAGTAGTTTCCTTCCTTGCACTCCAGAATATACTTATCTACTTAACTTTCACAACTCCCTGTCGTTGGCTTTGCACTGGATGGCTCACCACTGCTAGATGTGAGTCTCCTGGATAGAAATTTAAATCTCTTTAGTGGTGGTGGAGTAGAAGCAGCTGATGAAGATGGCTCATTATCAGCAGTTTGAATCAGTAGCTGCCTAACATTTAACATAGGCTTTGGCAGCATTCAGTAGCACTTCCATTTCATCATTAGAAAGTAAGGGTGCCATTTATGGGTCCATCAGGCAGGCTGCAGCTGGTAGAACTTCATGTCCAACACAACTAGGCTGCAGTAATGGTTCAAATCTCTTGCGTAAAGAGTGCAGCAAACTCCGAACAAGTGTGGTGTTGTAGCTGGTGTCCTGTAAATGTAAATACCAGTATAAATCCAGTATTGCTAACAGTACATTAGAAAGAGCAAAACTATCGTGTTGTAGGCAATTAGTGTGCTCTACAAAAGGATGTAGCAGGTGACTTATGTCTTAAAGCCTGGGCCACTCACTAGTCAGCAAAGAATCCCAGCCGAGTTGATTGGTTTAGTTTCGTTGAATGCAATCTTTACCTCCAGCAGCCGCTGAATCAGGAACAATGAACTGTTCCATCTTGTTGGACAGTCAGCAACCAAGGTTTTGCCAGATGCTTCAATAAGCTTGTGTGTAGCAGCTGGTGACATTGTAACATTTTTCACAAGCTGCTTTGCCTTGCCCAACCGATGTGTGTAACTTGAATGCTTAAGTTTTTTGAGGACAAATGGCAAAGTGTCTGCCAAGGCAGGGAAATAGGCGAAACTGTAGAATCTCCCCTGGTACGTCAGAAATTGTATTATATGCATGATTCATTGTTGTCTCCTGATTCAGATGAAGAATTGTCATCCCTGTATGTCATAGATTTAACAGCCTTGATCATTTTGCTCAAAATGTCTGTTATGATCTGAAGTATTTTTCTTTTTTAGGGTCAATATTCCATTGGTTTAAACTGTACTCAAGTTTCTCTGCAATCGTCTCGCCTGTGTGTGGGTGACTGAGATTATGTAGGGTTATCAGGATGTGCTGTGCCTGTTTCCGTATAGTCAAAGAACCATGCGGAAACTCCCAAAAATGATGCAGAGAGACCACTTTTAGAACATATGCCCTTGGCAATTGTGATTCTCCATGCTGAACCAATTACCTTTGATTGCAGCTGTGGTCTCCGTTTTGTCTTTGATCGTTGACTTAATTTTTGAACACCCTACAAACACACAAATGTTCTCGTAAAGATACAGTAATCTGTAGGAGGATAATGATGATGATGATGCAGATGATAACGATAACTAAAATTGATGCCATGATAATAATACCATGTGACAATACAGCGTCACTGGCAAGCTCTTTCCACCAGGAAGGGAGACTCAGACACACAAGTTGCAAGTTTCAAAGCCATAAAGCGCATGTTTAATTATGAATACGAAGGATAAATAAAACATTAGTCAGAACAAAACACATTATGTCACAGAGACATATATAAACAAATGAGACGGGACAGCACGCAACACAAACATCCACCAGCACAGACATTAACTTCAACACCAATTCCCTATAACACCTGTGATCATCTTATTTATACACCTGTAGCTTATTTATACATTATTTAATCACTTATTCAATTTATGGCTCCAGCCACATCTCCATGTATGCACGCCTGCCACATTGTAGTAATAGTATTACAGGCAGTATTACTAATATTAATTACCACCATACTAATAATAATGATTTTACAGTTAATGAAAGTATTTGATTGTATGGGAAGGATATGAACTGTAGTGTCCCAAGGAAGCATAGGAACTCAATGTTTGTTTTCTGGTACCTTATGTAAGGTTTTTTTTTTTTTTTTTTTTGGTTGCTGTGAAACATGTATTTCTAGATACATTCATAGGTTAAATTCCCTAGTCTCATTTCTAACTTGTTACAAGGTCACCTCTAAAACTAGGTGAGACTCTGCATAGATTTGTTTTCATTCCCATGAGGCTACTGTAATGTTTTACATTAGCAATCTGTATTGGGTTCTACCCTGTAGCCCAGTCATATAGTTGCAGCACAGAAGCTGATCGAACCCTTTTTTAGATTTAGGGAGTTGAAATCTCTTGACCATGGTTCTACTTCTATCTTGTAAATGGGTTGTTCAAAGCGCAGTGTCGAAGCACAGTGTAACTTAGCAGACATAAATATTGCATGCTACTGTTATTGTACCTTGTGTACAAACATCTTTTTTGGAGAGGGCAATATCAGAGTTTTAAAAATAACATATTTTTGCATTTTGATCCATGCTGCTTTTTTATGCATTTTATTTGTGGCCCTCACAATATCCAAAAGTATATTCATATTAAAAATGCAGTTCTGACAAGCAGCCTTTTCTGACTTCCTAGCTTTTGACTAATCGCTTAGAGTATAGGAAGCCAACATGCACAGAACTTTTTTCACCCAGCCATCTGCTACGGTTTAGCTCTACTTTTCAAACTGAGGTGTACTGCTATCTAACAAAAGGAAAATATACACCCTTGCCTCCTATTTTACAGAGTTTTGTGGTCCAGCTATACCCTTTTTGCTATTTATGCTCTTGTGAGAAGTAAAGACTTTTGTTTTACCCCTAAACATATTTATTTTTCATTCTGACAGGCTATCCACTCTGTTGCCTGGCATCATGAAGGAAAACAGTTCATCTGTAGCCATTCAGATGGCACTTTGACCATATGGAATGTAAGATCCCCTGCCAAGTTTGCACAGATAATCACGCCACATGGTAAGAGCAAGAAAACCATACTGCTTCAAATACTGTTGTATTAGCTACTCCACAGCCTGCTCACTTCAGTTATTTTTTGGCCATTTTTTTGCCGCAGGGAACAGCAGTCCTTTTGTATTTTTATATGAATGAATCATGTACGCTGTAGGTAGATTCAAGCATGAGGAAAATATTCTCAATTTAAGATTTTAATTGGTACAACATAAACCAAGGATGGGATCATCATTTTCTTTTGCATCCTCTGCTGATATGTTCCTTTCAGAGGTAGAATGCCTCTTTTCTGTGTAATCAAGTCTTTGTTTGTTTGTATATAGCTTAATTTTCCTTCTTGTTTGAGGGAGACGAAGTTTGAATGTAGCAACAGAGTTCAGCAGATGGTTGCGAGTCTCACTAGTACATTTTAGCAACCCCTTGTTACAGGAGCTTGTGCAGGTTTTTTTTCTTTGTTTTAAAGATGCCACAGACTGTGCTTCTATAATTGCTAATCTCTCATAAACCACTTCCATTGCCAAATTATGTTAGAAGTAGATTTTCTGAACAAATAAGCCATGTTATGTTTTTTTTTTCATTAATGAACCAATATTGCAGATGTCTCCAAAATGGTAACATAACATTTCTGAGTTTGATCAACATGAGGTTGATACCATTAAATAAAAAAAATAAATAAAAAAATGTTTGTTTAGTTAATTGCTAATATTCCCTTTTAAAATCTATCAACTAATGTTGAGCAACTAAACTAAACTAAACCTAATAAATTATTATTGTGGTGCCTCGTAGGGATGAACCGATTTTTCGATAGTACGATATATCGTGATTACAAATATTCGCGATAATCGTATCGTTAACATTTTTAAATTATTCGATAATCGTAGAAAACGATCGTAGTCACATACTCACTAAATTTGGCTGGAAGCCGAACGGACACTTTTCTCTCGAAATAAGGGTAAAATATTCAGTGTGTACTAGAGCTGCTACGATTAAATCAAAAATCTATTTTTCAATCGATTCCATTCCTCATTATATACATAGATATAAATACTGGAATCGATTCAGTAATTACATTTTTGTAAGACAATTACAAAATCGTTAATAGAATTATTTGAGTTTATCTACGAAACTGCACCGAACGCCCTGCCCTGCCTTGCAGTATTTCTACCAGACAAACAGTGGCTGTGCTCTTGTTTTCCTGCTCGTGTTAACTAGCATCTGATTTGCTGGTCCAATCCTACCAGCGAATCAGTTTTGAGAAAATTATTTGTAAGTACGCCCCACTGTGTATTCAATGTGCAAAAAAACTAACAAAAAAAAAACAATGCAACATTATTATTAGTACTATTATGTTTTAGGCTGGGATTTCCGCATTGTGTTTCACAGATAGTGAAGGTTAGGTGGTACTGTATTAACAGAATGCAATGCTTGATGATGCAGCTGTCGCTGAATTAAAAAAACGAACAAATAACGTTTTTTGTGAACTTGTGTCTAGTTTATATAGCATACATTCCAAAGTACAGTAATTAAAATATAAAAATAATAATGTCACAGGGAGAGGAATGCACCAAAAATGTATGGTGCGTTCATCGACATTTACTAGAACGATTATATTTTGTGCGCCCATATTAATTGATTGCTATTTTGAGGCTTAACTGACAGCCCTAGTGTGTACTTTCACTACAAAAATATATATAGCAGAGAAATACAGTACCTGGCAAAAGCACAACAACGAAAGCAGGAACAACTTCAAACATGCCCTTCCGTACTTATCACTCCCTCAATTATCAGTATATAATTTCAATACATTCATTAACATGTACACGTTGTTAGGCTATCATGCCACCAGAAAAATAGGCTACCTCGGGCAAAGTTGATAACGGTATTTAAATGTGTTTTCTTAAATTATAAATTAAATAACAACAAAAAAGGGATATGCATAAAGAACATCATGCCCATACTGTTTTATTCTATACTTACAGGTTGTGTAGTACAAAATAATTTATTTATTTTGCAGACTATTTGAAAAAGAATTGAGAATAGTTAGCACTATATGTGTAAAGCAAGTACTTTAAATGTATTGAAAGAAATACAGATGCTTCATATTTTGTAATTATGTACTGTTTCTAAGTAGATATAAATACATAAATAAAATATGTAAATAAAGCAGGAGGAAAAAAGCTTGCAGTCAAATTTTGACAGACTTAAATAAAGGTATCATATTTGGCAACTATTAGATGGCAATATAAGGACCATTTCATTAAGATTATTTTTCTTCCACCTGTGTGCCAGTAATTTTTTTCATTCTTGCTAGAATCTTGCTCTTTTTTAAAGTCCGTAGCTTCCTTGTGTTGCAGACCATATTCCACAGTGAAAAAATGACATAATTTTTTTTTTCTTTTTATTCAGTTAAAGTGAAAATTGGTGTATCGTGAAAGAGTGGGCTCGCTACTATTCGTATCGTGGAAATATACTGTCGTTTCATCCCTAGTGCCTCGTAGTGATGTATTCTAACTATGGCATTCAGTTCAATGCAGGTAGAAAAAGAAAAGTTCCATGCTGTCAAATCTAAACAAACAGAGAGTGCCAACACAGTTTTTCATGTCCATCCTTATTTTATACAACAGAAGAAATTCTCTAAGTAACTATTTAATCTTACATTTTGACACCTACCATAGACATAGACAAAAAAAAAACCCCAAAACAAAAACGTACCTTAATATTTGGAATATAATGGTGATAACAGCAATTTGAATTTGTATAATTATTTATTATTGTATAGGGCGCTGTATAGGATGATTTCCACTCCAAGAGAGGTCAGAGTGTTCAATGGGAAAGTCAGCTTGTATCCTACATAATAATAATTCAATGATATAGCGATATAGCTACATTTAAACATTTGGTGTGACATAATTTCCATCTAATGCAAATACATTTCAGTGGCTTTTATCACATTTTGTCTGAACAAAAATATAAACGCAACATGCAACAATTTCATAGATTTTACTGAGTTACAGTTCATATAAGGAAATCAGTCAATTGAAATAAATTCCTTAGACCCTAATCTATGGAGTTCACTTGACTGGGAATACAGATATGCATCTGTTGGTCACAGATACCTTAAAAAAAAAAAAAAGGTAGGGGTGTGGGTCAGAAAGCTCATTGGGTCAGTATCTGGTGTGATCACCATTTGCCTCATGCAGCGCGACACATCTCCTTCACATAGAGTTGATCAGGCTGTTGATTGTGGCCTGTGGAATGTTGTCCCACTCCTCTTCAATGGCTGTGCAAAGTTGCTGGATATTGGCAGGAACTGGAACACACTGTCGTACACGTCGATCCAGAGCATCCCAAACATGCTCAATGGGTGACATGTCTGGTGAGAATGCAGGCCATGGAAGAACTGGGACATTTTCAGCTGTCTGTAGCTTATGCCTGCCCATACCATAACCCCACCGCCACCATGGGGCACTCTGTTCACAACGTTGACACCAGCAAACCGCTCGTACACATGATGCCATGCATGCTGTATGCCATCTGCCCGGTACAGTTGATGCCGGAATCCATCCGTGAAGAGCACACTTCTCCAGTGTGTCAGTGGCCATTGAAGGTGAGCATTTGCCCACTGAAGTCGGTTACGACGCCGAACTGCAGTCAGGTCAAGACCCTGGTGAGGACAACGAGCACGCGGATGAGCTTCCCTGAGACGGTTTCTGATAGTTTGTGCAGAAATTCTTCAGTTGTGCAAACCCACAGTTTCATCAGCTGTCCGGGTGGCTGGTCTCAGACGATCGTGCAGGTGAAGAAGCCGGATGTGGAGGTCCTGGGCTGGCGTGGTTACACGTGGTCTGCGGTTGTGAGGCCGGCTGGACGTACTGCCAAATTCTCTAAAACGACGTTGGAGGCAGCTTATGGTAGAGAAATGAACATTCAATTCCCTGGCAAAAGCTCTGGTGGACATTCCTGCAGTCAGCATGCCAATTGCACGCTCCCTCAAAACTTGAGACATCTCTGGCATTGAGTGTGTGACAAAACTTCACATTTTAGAGTGGCCTTTTATTGTCCCCAGCACAAAGTAATGATGTGTAATGATCATGCTGTTTAATCAGCTTCTTGATATACCACACCTGTCGGGTGGATGGATTATCTTGGCAAAGGAGAAATGCTCACTAACAGGGATGTAAACAAATTTGTGCACAAAATGTGAAAGAAATAAGCTTTTTGTGCGTATGGAAAATTTCTGGGATCTTTTATTTCAGTTCATGAAACATGGGACAACACTTTACATGTTGCGTTTTATATTTTTGTTCAGTGTATATATGAGCACCAATATTGATATTTTAATATGATTTAAATATAGATAATTTCCATATCACGATATTGTCGGATTAAAAAAATAATTAATGTACGCCAACAGGGACATGCTTTCAACTGCTAAAAATACAAAC